>NC_066581.1:340447983-341047983 GCF_024323335.1 Lathyrus oleraceus
TGACATTTTGAAGGTCACTAAGTCTATATGACATTTAGAGTTTATTATCACCTTGTTTTTACTATTAAGATAAAGATGTGGTATGTCACTTGAGCATAAAATATAACTAATGTCTAGACAATTCCTTCTTTTTAATATTAAGATAAACATGATCTGCTATGTCATTTGAGCCTAAACTTTTAGGTTGTGTTTTCATGCTTGTGGAATATGCGGTAGTTGTCTGTAGTGCGCATTAGTTTTCATGTTTTTATAGACCTCAACAAAACTCATTGGTAAAAAGATAATACAACACCTGCTAAATGTTGCTAGAGATTTCATATTTCAAGTTGTTATGCCTATAAGATTTTGTGTTTTTTATAATATGAAATAGTTTATGGAACTTTATAATGCAGCAAGTAGTTTGTGATAAGGATCGAATAAAAGGATTCAGTTTTCTATGATGAATTTAGTGTTTTGATGTGTTATGTGGGTCTCTAAAAAAGAAAAATAAATTGAGATAATGAATTTAGTGTTTGGGAATGGGAAGAAGAAGAGTGTGCTTATGAAAAATAGAAATGTAAATATATATCTCATCTGTAAATTAAATCATCAAGGGTGAAGTGGCCTAGTGGTAAACCATCTTATACCCTAACCAAGGTGACCTTGGTTTGAATCCTAGCCATGTGTTCAAAAAATTGATGCATTTTATGAAAATTGGACGGAAAAGACTTAAATGACATTGTTTGAAGACATAAAGAACTACATTGACATTTTTTAAAATTAAGGGACCAAAATGGATCCTGAGGTAAAATTAAGGGACTAAAATGAGTATTTTGCCTAAAAGAAATATCCATATGGAAAGATAATGATTTTAAATTGCTTTTATTATTGAAAAATATCCCGATAATTTAAATGTTTAAAAAAAATTCTATTCACCATAAGTCAAAAGAACTTTTAATTGAGAGTCTGATTATTCGCCTTCAATTTGAGAAAGAATCTCAGAGACAAGATAAAAAAGAAAAGTCTTGGTTATTTCAAACAACAAAAATAAATTCGGTGTAGTTCTGAAGCCATTTGACAAATGATTAAAGAATCAGAATCACAATATTGTGAACTAAATTAAGAATGGGAATCCCTTTTGGGCTTCATATGCTCTGATTTCTAGGTAGCAACCACCATCTTAAATAAATAACACTCATGCGTTCATCTGTTTTAATTGTGGAAAGCCGGATCATATGAATAAGAGATGTAAGAGAAGACCTTAACCTGCCGTTGACTCTAATGCATAAGTTAACTTGGATGATTAGGAATTTGTTGCTATGATAACTGAAATCAACATGGTTGATGAATCTGATGGTTGGTGGATAGACACTAGTGCCTCTCGTCATGTCTGCTATGATCATGCTATGTCCAAAACATATGCGAATGCTGAAAAAAGAAAGTGCTGTTGGGAGTTGCCCACACCAATAAAGTTGTCGGTTTTTTAGAAATGGAGCAGAGCTCACTTCTAAGAAGACTTTAATCTTGAAGGATTTCATGCATACTTCAGAGATTATAAAGAATCGTGTTTCTGGATTTCTTCTGAAAAAGGCAGAGTTTACTCAGTCTATTAGGGTAGATTTGTACACAATCACTGAGAATGATATTTTTGTGAAATTGCCATGTTTAAAATTTTTGTGAATGAAATTGAAAATCAATCTAGTAACAAGATTAAGAGACTTCGTAGTGATAGGGGAACTGGATATGATTTCAGTTTATTTAATTAATTTTATAAACAACATTGAATTGTACATGAAACGACTGCACCATATTCTCCTAAAATGAATGGTAAAGCAGATCGAAAGAATAAAACTCTTACTGAACTAGTGGTTGCTGTTAAATTGAATTTTGATGTTGCATCTCACTAGTGCGGAGATATTTTATTGACTGTTTTCTATTTCCTAAAGAGTCCCCAAGTCAAAAAGTAAGATCTCTCCTTATGAGATATTAAAAAAAAGATAGTCAAACTTGTCTTATTTACGAACTTGGGGTCATCTGGCTTATGTTAGATTTCCATATCTGAAGCTAGTCAAACCCGCTAGTAAAGCCTATGAATGTGTATTCATTGGATATGCAGAAAATAGTAAAGATATATAGGTTTTATGACCTAAAAGTGATCATAAAATCAAATGACGTTGAATTATATGAAGACACATTTCCTTTCAAATCAAAATATTATGGGGGCACTGAATCGAATCATATTCATGTGATAAGAAGTACATAAAGCAACGACGAAGCAGAAATAGAACTTCAAAAAAGTAAAAGAGTAAGAGTTTCTAAATACTATGGGCCTGATTATATGGATTATATTGTAGAAGAAGATCCAATAAATCTTCAAGAAGCCTTGTCATCTCTAGATGCAAATTTGTGGAGAGAAGTTATTAATGATGATATAGATTCTCTGGAATCTAACAAGATGGAACTGTTGATAAATACCAGACTCGTCTTGTAGTAAAAGGTTTTAGGCAAAGAGAAAGTATATATTTCTTGGATACCTTTTTTCCAGTTACTAGAATTACATCTATTAGGGTACTAATTTCAATAGCTTCTATTTATAACTTAATAGTACACAAAATAGATGTTAAAATAACATTTTTAAATGGTGACTTAGGAGAAGAAATATATATGGACTAAAAGGAAGGGTTTGTAATTCATGGGCAAGAAAACAAGGTATGTAAGTTATATACGTCTCTGTATGTTCTAAAACAAACTGCAAAGAAATGGCATGAAAAGTTTGATAACTTAATGATATCGAATGAGTACAAAGTGAATGAAAGTGACAAATACGTTTATTACAAATATGATAATTGCATTTGCACTATCATATGTATATATGTAGACGATCTACTCATATTTGGATCTAACATTCAGGCCGTTAATGATGTAAAATCATTGTTGTGGAAAAACTTTGATATGACAGACCTCGAAGAAGCGAGCGTGATTCTGGGTATCAAAATCACAAGATCCAAATAAGGTATTTCTTTGGATCAATCACACTATATGGAAAATATCTTAAAGAAATATAATTACTTTGATTGTAAACTTGCGTGCATACCATACAATCCAAGCGTGAAACTGTTTAAGAACACTAGTGAAAGTGTCAGATAAACATAATATGCGAGCACCATTGACAGTCTTAGGTATGCCACTAATTGTACTATACCTGACACTGCATATGTCATAAGATTGTTGTGCATGTTTACTAGTAGACTGAGTAATGAGCATTGGAAAGCTATTGATGAAGTCACGCAGTACCTTAAAAGGACCATGAATCTCAGTTTACATTATCAAATATTTCCTATTGCGCTTGAAGAATATAGTGATGCAAAATTGAATACCTTATCAGATGATTCCAAAGAAACTAGTGGCTATATATTTATTATAGCTGAATGAGTTGAATCTTGAAAGTCAAAGAAAATGACTATCTTGGCTCAGTCCATGATGATAGCATTAATGACTGCTAGTGAAGAAGCAAGTTGGTTAAGATGCTTGCTAACTGAGATCCCTTTATGGGAAAAACCTATGTCAGTTGTGTTAATCCATTACGATAGTACCAGTGCTATTGCAAAAGTTGAGAACTGTTATTATAATGGTAAAAGACAGCAAATTAGAAGAAAGCACAAGACTGTTAGAAAACGTATCTCTAAAGGAGTTATAAGAGTAGATCATGTATTCACTAATGAAAATTTAGTAGATTCTTTGACGAAAGGATTAGCTAGAGAGAAAGTCAATAATACATCCAATAAGATGAGACTAATTTCTATAGAAAAATGAGTTTCTCATGATGGTAATCTTACCTAAATGACCGGAGATCCCAATAAATAGGTTTAATGGGTAATAACAAATTGTGAGTAATATGAGGCATGAATCCATTGAACCATTGAACCTATTGCTTTCTCCAAGTCCCAAATTGCTTTGATAACATTCTTTGACTAGATTACTTCCTTATATAAGGAAAGCACATGCTTCATTTCAAAACAGACCAAAAACTTATTTTGAGTTTTCCTTCCTCACTCTCATGATTCTGCATCTTTTGAATTTTCGAAGTGCCAACTTCTCCTCATTTCTTTCAACTCGTTGAGTTTTCCGAGTACTTTCTTGAATTCTCTTTAGAGAATTATTTTAATTTCTCTTCATTTGAGTTGAGAAATTATAAAGAATTAAGTTTTGGATTCTCTTTTGAGAATTAATTGAATTTCTCCTTATTTGAGAAATTATTTTGAATGGTCGAATGACCGTCATTGAATTCTCTTTGAGAATTATTTGAATTTCTCATCGTTTGAGAAATTATTACGACTGATCTATATACCAGATACCACGAGTGGTATTTATACAATATCATAATGGTTTTTGAACCATTAAAAGGTGTATTTCTAGATCTATTATCTACCGTGCAAGTAGTAATCGTACAATATAGAACTAAGATGTTTTATCCTACAGGCGATATGGTTGAGTAACTGTTTTGCATAACTTTGGGCAATGCCATGAAATTTCTTAAAGAGAGCAAACAGTTCTGCGACTCATCCTGGTAACTTCTTCTGTGGCTATTTTCAAAATCTAAAAAATAACATGATTCCATACTCAAGGGGGTGGGGGATTATGGAGGTTTGAAAAATAATGATTCAAAAATAATTATTTGCTAAATTAGAGTTTGAAAACATTATATTAAACATTTGAATAAATATGCAGCGAAAATTTAGATTAAGGAAAATTACTGAAAATAAAAGAGATGAAGGAAGAAAAATCACACAAGAGAATTATACAGGTCCAATTAAGAAGACATAGTATTATACCCTAAGAATTGATCTTGAGAGTATTCAATATGCTTGAGATCTTTTAGAAGGTTATGTCCACAAACTCATTATACAAGGAAAATGAAGTTTCATGCTAACTTTCAACCAAATGATGAACGATGGTTTGAAGCAGTTAGTCTCCAATCCAAACAACACATAAAGCTTTGAGCGGTTAGTATCTAAGCCAAACAGAGATTTTGAACAGGATGATCTCGAACAAAGACAAAATTTGAGTTGGATATCCTTCAAATTGAACTGTGATTTTATATAGACTAACCATAAATCAAGTGAGATACCGGGTTGAACTCAGAAATCAAGTGAAATATTACACCAAGTTGATCTTAAATTAATAGAGCTTTTAACCAGGATGAGCTTAAGAACCGTTGTGGATATTTTTCACTAGTTGATCTTCACGAACCCAAAAAAGAGCATTTTCTTCAATGGAGGAGCTCAGAAACCAAACAAAGACTCAGATAAATCCCACAAATACAAACAAGAGCTTTTTCAATAGTTTAGCTTCCAACAAAATAACCACTTCCTAAGGGAGAATTATTTATTCAATAAAAAATATACTCTTTCTAAATTTATAATTATACCCTCATCTAGAAAAATATCCTCACTAAAACTCAAGAACACTCTCAAAGCACTATGGCTAAAATATGTGAGAAAAGTATCGCAAATTTAGAGAGATTGTAAGAGAAATGAAAAGTGAAGTTTTTTCACATTTTCTAGATCATAAAAATGATATAGAAGCTCTTAATAGGACAAGGGATTTGGTAAATTTGGAAATAATCTACGGGGAAATTTAACGACCTAATCGATTAAGCTAATCCATTAGACAGTGTAAAACATCGATTATTGTAGGCCCAAAAGCAACGTTTAGATATAGAGTTGTTACAAATCATTAAGGTACTATGATAATCGATTAAGGACTCTATTAGGTATCCTATAATCAATTAGGCATATAATCTAATCGATTAGACAATTTGAAAAATTCTCTCAGTCAAGCAGTCAGTCCTCTAACTAATTGGCCAGGCCCTAAAAATATTTTTATGTTATTTTAATTAAAAAATGAGAGGCTTATAAATGATTTTAGTATGCATGTGATTTACCCATATCATTTACAAGACACTAATAACTTAATTGTACACGATCAAGCAAGCTTCCACACTCTGTAGCTTCAAGTATTGGCCTCATAATCTTTGACTTTAGCATCACACAAGAACCTCAAGTCTTCTAGATGATGTTTGATATATATACAAGTTGATTACCACCATATGAATGTTTAAAATTTTAAACCACCAGTGATCATAAACCTTAAGTATTCATTTGAGAGACGTTGAATCGCAGTGTTAACTTTAAACACATGTCTAGCTTGATCCAAGAGGATAACTTGATCAACCATCTTGTGCATCTTTGACTGCCTGAGCTATCTTAAGTATTTTCTAGACTTCAAGTGTTGTCATAATCAAAACCATGCCATCATCAAAACTAAGCAGCTACTATTCGACTTGTATCTTGCTATCCATAAATTTCACCATATTGGACCACTTTTTAAATTTACCCGCAAGCACATGTATACAAACTCTCACTCTTTTTTATGATGATAATACATGTCTCAAGGAGACGGTAAAATAGAAAATAAATGGATAAACTCCGGAGTGGTTAAACTTCCCCTCACATGAGTAAAGAGTATACTCTACTCTCCATGAGAGTATACTTCTCCCTCTTTGGCATAATGAAAAAGGTGGGTAAAGATACTAGACAATAAAGGTAAATATGCAATTACATATTTAAATGCAGACAAGGAGAAAGACTAAGAAGCATGAAGATTCTAAAAAGAAGGGAAAACATTGTTTTATTAATTTAAATATTTAAATGCAGACAAGTAGAAAGACTAAGAAGCATGAAGATTCTAAAAAGAAGGAAAATGCTGAAAATTAAACACGCTTAAATACTATATATAGAAACACACTTAATTTCTAGAGACACGTAAGTGAGACTACTCATTTCCATTAATATCATTATCTCTGGATGTTTTTCTCTTGATGATGACCATGTCCTTTTCCAAGTTTTAAATTTCCAGAGTATTTTGTTGACGAATTTCCATAAGTGTATTGAAGGTTGTATCATCTTCTTTGGCTAGTTGGGTTGCAACTTCATCTTTATACATTGATTATTCTTTAGTTCTCCTCGAAATATATGAACCCTCATGCTACTGAGCAAATAGTAGTTGATATTAGTGTGGATTGGATCCACTATTTCTCCCATAGTATCAACTCTCACAACAACTAATATCTTAGTGATTAGAGCTCCATATGGAAGTACGACTGTTCGACTTTGCTTATAGTAGATCATGTGAAGAAGCACGCCATCAACCCAATTTGTTTGAGATTGTTGGTTTAATAACAATAGAGGTAACACATCCTCTCTAATGACCACTTCAAGGTTTTCTTGCCTTGGGAGGACTATCCTTGTGACTAAACAGCGATTCACACGAATCTTTTCCTTTATGTAGTTTTTCTTTGATAGGAAGCTTCCATCCTACATGGGATTCATGATAAAAGAGATGATGACAGTGGAAATTTTGAATTTTTTGAACATAATTGGCCCGTAATATGTATAACATACCCTAAAGAAGGGTAGTTCGAACATTATTCTGAATTGATATCTATGAATGTTACTTTCCACTCCTTTTACAGATGACTTCAGGGATAAATCTTCAAACTTAAGACTAGAGTGAAACTCTCTTACACGATTCAGTAACACTCAATCTGATATTTTGTGATGAATTTCCTTAGCAACCCTTGGAAGATGTAAACATACAACTTGACGTTATTGAGGAAATTTTCCTCCATAACAACAGGTCATATCACTTTTATGCTCTTATCTATTAGGTAATGATGATTTTAAAGATTTCGTGTGTTCTCTATCAATACTCGGATTTTCTTTGCTTGGAGGTGAAAATATAATTTGATTTAATCTGAAATTTGAAATGCAAGGATCTTCTAACTAATTAGAATAATCGATTATGTCCTTTTATTTTAGCATTCTTGGTCTTTTGGGGCCTTGGGTTGAAATTTGGATTTGGCATACTGCTTTTTACACCCTTTTTCATCACGTTTGTGCCCCTTGAAAAATGCTATAAACTCATACATTTTATTAGTAATAATGTTTTTTTAAATGATGAGCAAATATTAAACCACTTATTTAGAGGATTGATTAGAGTTTTTTTTCCCAATTATTCAACCTCTAAAAAATGTACTACCTTAAATATCAAGTAGTCTTGATAACCCCCCCCCCTCTCTCTCTCTCTCTCTCTCTCTCTCTCTCTCTCTCTCTCTCTCTCTCTCGGGAACGACAAAATGATATCGTAACTCCTTCTCTACGAATGTTGGGTATGAGAGTTGGTTAAAACCAAAAGATAGATATATCCTTTACAACATATTAGATCAACCTACTAAGAGGTTAACTGATCATCATAGATCATTAATGTTTAGACCATCCTCAATGAAAATAACTTTGATCACGTCCATCGAAATACACCGTAAGTGAACATTCTTGGATCACAAGCATCTGTATCATCAAACGCCATCTGGAACACATTGTATTCTCAAAGGTATACACATTTCTTTGAAAAATTCATTTAGTATGCACTAAGGCTCATTTAAAGCTACAAAGCATTCCTACAAAACAAACTAGGTTTTCACCTTTGATACCCAAATCTTTTTGGGTCCTGGTGCGTTAGTGGTTCATAGAGGTCTAGGGTTACTACCTTTAAAACTTCTTATCTTATCATAACAAAAGGGATCTAGATGACCAAGATTATCACAATAAATTTTTTTATAAAACAATGCGATTCAATTTATTCCTATTAAAGCATTTACTATGTGATATACTAGATTTAAATCCTAACCTAGTTTTATTGAAGGAAGGAATTTGATTTGATAGAATCAAATCCAGGTTTGCTTGACCCTTAGTAAATTTACTTAGGGTTTCATGCAAATCTTTCACTTACTTTTTCATCGAGACACAAGTCTCACATTTGTTATCTTACTTTCTAAGATTAGCCATTTCGCACTTTAGCGTATCATTACTATTTTCTAGAAACTCATTATTGTATTTAAGATATAAGTTATGCTTTTTAATTTTATCATATTTTATTAAATTAGCGCTTAATTTAAATAGTTTCTTGTATGATAACTTTGTTACCTCATAGTCATTTTCTCCGCGAGAAGTTTTCAAGCAAACTTGTTCATCTTCTTTGTTAGAGGAAGGTTCCTAGAAGTTTCTACTAGAGATTTATTCATTGACCTTGTTTGTTAAGACTTCTTTTTCATTTCTTCTTTAGAAGATTCCAATGGATGAAACTTCTTCTCCTTCATATTATTTTTTTGGTGAAGCTTTGATCAGTGAATTTTGATGCACATTCTTCTATATTTATACTTATGCATTTTCATGTTTTAGTTTGGCTATTTTTCCCTTTTAATGGTTTTTTATAATTTATCTTATTTTTACACTTATTTGTTTTTCGCAGTTTATTTTCAGCATTAGCAGTCTGCACGAATAAATTCATAACTGGAGCTAGGAGTATCAGATCGAGGCGTGCTACCAGTCGTTGGAAAGTTAAGAGAAAGAAATACAAGTTTCATGTTGAAGTCAAAAGCATATTCGGAATGAAGAATGGTCGAATAATTCGTTAAAGTCCCAGACTTAATTAAAATAGTTAGTTTGGGGCGATTTTTGTAATGTTCGGGTCGGATCCTATAAGGACTCGAATTTCCCTTTTATTATATTAGGTCTTCCACTGCCACATGGGGGGAGTTCTGAATTTTGATGAGACAAGATTGCTTAGAAGATTTCATGGAGAGCTAATTTCCAAATAGCTGATCTGTTGTATTCGAATTCCACTTTGAGGTTTTTATTAATTTCAGTTTAATTTCAATTTCTTTTCAATTCTTCATATAAACTCGTTTGCTTAATTTGATTACTTTCGTTTGCTTAATTCGATTGTTTCTTATAGGATAGAGTTGACTAAATTTGATTGTTTGTATGATCCTTAACTATAATCACGTTAGCGTAGCTTTTTCGTTATCGTGTTTGATTAAGTCGCGTTTGCTTAATTCGCGTCTGCTTAAATCCGTTTGCTTAATTCGGAAATTAGGAACATACATCATATAATACCAATTTGCGCTTGTCAGTGGATATTGTAATCGAATGGGATTGAATCCGCTAGGGAATTGAAATTATAAGAATCGATGATAAGTCGGAAATCGATACAATAAATTAGCTTATTTATCAATTTTGCTTTTACCTTTAATCATCTTCAATTTAAGTTTTGAACCTTAAAAATCCCTTCTTTCTATTCGCTTGGTTATAACATTCAAGAGTCCTTGTGATACGATATTCGAGTGTCGCTTCCATTTTACTATACTTTTAAACTCGTGTTTGACCCGTGTGCGACAACGAATCAAATTGGCGTCGTTGCCGGAGATTCTTGTAGATTTTAACCATTATTATAGTCTAACTATTATTATAGTCATAGGTCTTTTAGTATTTTTTTGCCCTAACTTTCTTGCGTATTGGTCTTTTTGCGGTTTAGGATAAAAAAAATTATGTTTTTCAACAAATTGCCTCTGATTATTCCGATTCTTTGTCGATTCATTAGGAAAAAATCAAGGATCAAAAGCCTCTATTTAGATACTAAATAGTGGAAGTCATCCTAAAAACCCGAAATTCCTTATTTTTCTATTTTTTATGATTTTTTTTCTTTCTGTTTTGATAGTTTCATAAAATTCCGAAAAAATTCTCAAAAATTTTAATTGACGTTATTAGATTAATTGTTGTGTTTTTGTATTTTTTCCTTTTATTTTAATCATTTTTTTCTTCGTATTTCAACTGTTTTTACTTAATAGGGACATTGTCGGTATTTTCCTATTTGTTGTTGCATTGCTGAATTAGTTGTGTTTTCTCATTGTTTGTTAATTTTTCTTTCTTTTCTATTGAGTTTAATATGGCTGACAAAAGAACTCTGAGAGAACTTGTTGCTCCTGATATGAATTACAATGGTTTATGTATTGAATATGTTGATGTTACTGTTCCTTTTGAGTTGAAATCTGGTTTAATACACTTGTTGCCAAGGTTTAGTGGTCTTGCAGGCGAGGATCCGCATAAGCATCTTAAGGAATTGCAAGTTGTCTGCTCTACACCATTGAGACCTGAAGGAATCACCGAAGATCACATCAAGCTGAGAGCATTCCCGTTTTCACTACAGGGTGCTGCCAAGGATTGGTTATATTATCTTGAGTCGAATTCTATCACAACTTGGAATGATTTGAAGAGAGTCTTCCTAGAGAGATACTTTCCTGCCTCTAAGGTTGCATCAATCCGAAAAGAAATATGTGGTATTAGACAGGGAAATGAGTCATTGGCTGAGTATTGGGAGAGATTCAAACAATTAGTATCCAGCTGCCCTCAACATCAAATTACCGAACAACTGCTTATTCAGTATTTCTATGAGGGATTGTTACCAATGGATAGAAACATTCTTGATGCTGCTAGTGGTGGAGCACTTGTCGATAAAACTCCAGTTTCTGCTAAAGCCCTGATTGAGAACATGTCACTCAAGTCCCAATAATTCACAACCATAAATAATTCTATGGTCCAAACAAAAGGTGTGAATGACATTCAGGTTTCCTTTTCCAACAAAGCTTTAGAGACCAGAATTGACGAGATCACTGCCTTAGTCAAACAGCTGGCAGTAGCAAAACCTCAAACAACAACAGTGTGTGGTATTTGTACTTCTCATGAGCACCCGACCGATACTTGTCCTATTCTGAGAGACGAGTCCATTACTGAGCTGCCTCAAGCTTATGCAGCCAACCTTTATAACCAAAACAGGTACAATAATACTCCTGACCTGTCCACCAACAAATACCATCCCAATTGGAGGAACCATCACAACCTTCGATATGGAAACCCACAACAGAACCCACCTCAAGTGGCTGCCCATGCACCTTCCGGACCATCCTTAGAAGATCTTGTCAAACAAATGGCCGACAACAGTCTCCAATTCCAACAAAGGACCGATTCTAGCATTCAGACCTTGAACACGCAAATTGGACAACTTGCTACTCAAATAAATAACATGCAAGCCCAAGGGTCGAACCAGCTTCCAACCCAAACAGTTGTCAATCCAAAGGATTCTAATGCTAATGTGAGTGCGATTTCGTTGAGATCTGGAAAGGTTACAGAACCAGCCCCAGAAAAAAATAAAAACATTGTTAGTGTAACACCTGAAAATAAACCTGAACCTTCTATTGTTATTGAGGTTGAAAAAAAGTATATATCACCAATCCCTTTCCCACAAGGAGTACTGAAAAATAAGAAGGTTGATGAGGAAAAGCATTCTGTTTTTCAAATAGAGTTGGTTTCTGAAGTTGTTGATGAACCTTATTCTGATTTGTTTTCCGCTGATTTTCCAACTTTATCTGGTTTTGATGATATTTACTCATGTGATCATTGTACTAACACTAACTTTTGTGCTGTTTGTGTTGAGATTGATGCTGCCTTGTAGGGTGATAATGTAAATGAATTTGTTTATGTAGCTGAAGCTCTTGACATTCCGGCTGCCCCAAACATACCATCCATTGAACAACCACATTATTTAGAGCCTAAACCACTTCCCGAGGATTCATATGATTCAACAAAGCTTCAACTTAAGCAGAAATATAAGAAGGGAATTGGATGGACCTTGGCTGACACTCGTGATATTAGCTATTCCATATGTATGCATAGGATCTCACTTAAAGGTGAAATAAAAGTAGTGAGGCAGCCCCGTAATCCTTTGATTCTTGATATTGTGAAAAAGGAGTTCACTTTCACGCGCCCATTCAACACTTTTACTTACCAAAGATTCTTCTTTGATCCTGGAATACAAGTCGAATGCACTAATCAAAATTTCAAGGTCAATGGACACTACCCAAAGCTACTACATGAGAACCCGACTTTGAAAGAAGATACTGTAGAAGAACTCTCTTTGGGAAAGGCTGCTTATACAATCACTTATCCGCCTTGACTGCTCGGGTGTGTTCTTTCCTTTCTCTCACTCTTATTTTATATTTATGCTCTTTCATTGAGGACAATGTATGTTTTAAGTGTGGGGGAGGGAACCATGTATTTTTTTTATTTTCTTTGTTTTTTCCTCTGTTTTGGTTTTTGTTTGCTTTCTTAAAAATATAAAAAAAATGCATCTTCTTGAAAGTTTTAGGCTATAGACTGACTAATTTGAGATTAGTTTGCGGAGACTGGGGAAAAATTCACAAGATCGGTATCGTCTTAACACCGTAAGTCTCCTGCATATGGAAATTGATTCGAATTCTTATTATGTTTTAGCCTTAAATTCTCATTCTCTGACAGCTCTTGAGTAGTTTATTTCAGCAGTCAGCACCATCTCACACACACTCTACGCAGAGAAGCCGATGAATATAAGTGAGTGTTCCGAAAAAGAAAAAGAAAAAAGAGAAAGAAAAGGGAATGCACCTTCTAAGTCTGGTGACCCTCACCTGGTCACTTAACCCAACGGATGTAGAACCTTAAAAAAAATTGAAAATAAGACTCGTTGTCAGTTGGTTCAGCGGTTTCTGGTGCTGAACTTGGTAGAGCGGATTACGGTCCGATCCCCCGCAACTACAACTGCGTAAGCAAAGGGTTATGCCACGTAAGTACTAGAATCCCGTGCAAAAAGGATCAGAGTCACTAACCGGTCGCCTTGCTATGGGGTGTGGAGATAACGGGCTTAATGTGATTGCGCCTGAATGAAAAAGAGCAAAAAGAAGGATGAGTAAGTTAGGCTTGAACATAATAACATGATTCGAGTTGATTCGTGTATTTAGGAGGTTTATAACTGCACAATTGTGGATTAGTGTTCCTACGATATCCTTAGTGTACAAGATTAGTACCTATCGATGCAAACTTAACCGAAGAAGACTTGTAGCCTAGGATGAGTAACTAATGATGTGTTTGTGTTTTCTTTGTTTTATTTTAAATTTTGCTCGGAGTGCAAAAGTTCAAGTGTGGGGGAATTTGATCAGTGCATTTTGATGCACATTCTTCTATATTTATACTTATGCATTTCCATGTTTTAGGTTGGTTATTTTTCCCTTTTAATGTGTTTTTATAATTTATCTTATTTTTACACTTATTTGTTTTTCGCAGTTTATTTTCAGCATTAGCAGTCTGCACGAATAAATTCATAACTGGAGCTAGGAGTATCGGATCGAGGCGTGCTACTAGTCGTTGGAAAGCTAAGAGAAAGAACTACAAGTTTCATGTTGAAGTCAAAAGCATATTCGGAATGAAGAATGGTCGAATAATTCGTTAAAGTCCCAGACTTAATTAAAATAGTTAGTTTGGGCCGATTTTTGTAATTTTCGGGTCGGATCCCATAAGGGCCCGAATTTCCCTTTTATTATATTAGGTCTTCCACTGCTACATGAAGGGAGTTCTGAATTTTGATGAGACAAGATTTCTTAGAAGATTTCACGGAGAGCTAATTTCCAAAGAGCTGATCTGTTGTATTCGAATTCCACTTTATGGTTTTTATTAATTTCAGTTTAATTTTAATTTCTTTTCAATTCTTCCTATAAACTCGTTTGCTTAATTCGATTACTTTCGTTTGCTTAATTCAATTGTTTCTTATAGGATAGAGTTGATTAAATTTGATTGTTTGTATGATCCTTAACTATAATCACGTTAGCGTAGCTTTTTCGTTATCGTGTTTGATTAAGTCGTGTTTGCTTAATTCGCGTCTGCTTAAATCCGTTTGCTTAATTCGGAAATTAGGAACATACATCATATAATACCAATTTGCGCTTGTCAGTGGGTATTGTAATCGAATGGGATTGAATCCGCTAGGGAATTGAAATTATAAGAATCGATGATAAGTCGGAAATCGATAAAATAGATTAGCTTAATTCGTTATCGTGTTTGATTAAGTCGCGTCTACTTAAATCCGTTTGCTTAATTTGGAAATTAGGAACATACATCATATAATACCAATTTGCGCTTGTCAGTGGGTATTGTAATCGAATGAGATTGAATCCGCTAGGGAATTGAAATTATAAGAATCGATGATAAGTCAAAAATCGATAAAATAGATTAGCTTATTTATCAATTTTGCTTTTACCTTTAATCATCTTCAATTTAAGTTTTGAACCTTAAAAACCCCTTCTTTCTATTCGCTTGGTTATAACATTCAAGAGTCCTTGTGATACGGTATTCGAGTGCCGCTTCCGTTTTACTACAGTTTTAAACTCGTTTTTGACCCGTGTGCGACAACGGATCAAGCTTTTCCATTGGACATTGAATCTTCTGAGAATTGTTCAACCATCGAGATTGTTCTTTCAAAGCAGGTCCGGCCCAATCAATCTGGAGGTTCCGATATGATTTTAAAAATGGGTCTAAACTAAAGAAATACAATTATAATAATTTAAAATGATGCATTACATTATATGTTAATCAAAATAGATTTAATTATAATCGATTTGACTTTTAATTAATCTCATTTTTTATTTATTGGGTTTTTATCATATCATTTTTTTTTTATATATTAGACTATTATTAAATTATTTTGTTTATGTTTATTAGTGAAGAATGTTTTTTGGGCCTCTCTACAGTTGGGGCCTTGTGCTGTAGATCTTGCTGCTCTTGCACAAGACCGACCCTATTTAAAAGGATACTATTGAAGTTGATTTTTCCTCTTCTTTTTTAAAAGAGTTATTTGGTGAAATTGCTAGATATTATTATAGGTTTGAACACATCCCTTCATCTTTTAACATTTAAAAAAACTAATTCAATTTCTCGATGGTTTCTTCATTCTTGGATTTTCTCGAAACTTCGCAAAAATTTCCATTTCTTGATTTAAGGATTGGATTAGGTTTCTGATTCCAATTCTTAATTTTTAAATATTTATTAGCGACAAATGTTCTAACATAGCTTCTAAGATTTCTAAAGTTTGAAAAATGTTTGTGAAAGAAGCATTCATCTTCGTCGCTCGTGTGTTCATTTCTTATTGTTCGATACTTGGAAAAACTCCATATATGGTTTCAAGAGTGTCCCACATTTCCTTGGAGTGATTTTCATTTAAAGACATAACTAAAGATTTTTTAGTTTTGAAATCAATTTCAAACTTTCTCTTTTCCTATTTGGTCTAAAAGAAATATAATTTATCTACTGTTTTGTCATTAATGCAGTGGGTAGTGATAAATGAACCATTGATTATTGTTTCCCATAATTCAAGATTAAAACTTTAAATAAACATTTTAAATCTAGATTTCCATAAATCATTCCTACCATTGATTATTGTTATTTTTATCAGTATGTACTAGAGTTTTGTTTACACCAAGTTAATTTGTTACAACAAAATTTTTGTTTTTACTAGTGTTTACATAATTATGTAACAAAGTTTTCAATTAGTATGTTTATCAGTTGAATGTACCAAGTATTTATACCATAATACCTTGTTCAGAACAATTCACTAAAATTAAACAAAAGTACACTTTGTTCAAACAAACATGCAAACAGAACAATTCTTGTTCAAATAGACATATAAAAATAACAATGATTGTTCCAACAGACATCCAAAAGTAGACATTAAACATTTAACATATTTTTGGTGTGGTCCTCTTTGTTGGAATAATCCTCTTTGTATTTGGGCTAACCATATTTTTTACTACACTTAATCTAGTTATAAGACCTTGAGTAACACCAGATGATGATGCCTTCCTAACACTCATCTTCTTTTCTCCCCCTTGACTTGGTCGGTATGGAAGACAAACTTTACTTGCTTGAGTTATGAGTGTAGCATGTGTTTGTTGACTAACTTGACTGCCATGAGTTTATTGACTAACACTAGCTTGACTTCCATGAACTGGTTAAGTAGTTGGTGTCATCTTACACGTAGATTTGTTGTAACCTGAGTGCTTGCACCTATTGCACTTAACAATTAATCCAGTTCTTCTCATTTTACAACTATAGCCATCAATTTCTCCTTGCTCAAGATTCCTTCTCTTCTTTGGTCTTCCTGACATTTTCTAAACTTTGGTGGTTGAAAATTTGGATATACTGTTATGACTAACAAATTTGATCCATTGACAGGATAAATCACATGATTGTAAACGACATGATAGCTTGATTTCTTGTAATCATGTCCAACTACCTTTTGTTTCCACTCTACAACAACAAAAGATATTGGCAACATATGATCATTAGGATCTCTACCAATTGATGTCAAAGTCTTTCCTCCACAAAGACCTTTTAAAAAGTATCCATCAAGGACAATGACATGCCTACACAACTTGAAACTCTCCTTACACGCAACATAAACTCTGAAACAAGTCCTTTTATCTCCAATACCTTATTGCACAGGTTAGACATTCAACTTGATTGTTGACCCGTGATTTTTTCTAAGAATCTCATGACAATAGTCATAAATTCTAGTGCTACCCCTAAGAATGAACCATTAACCATGTCTCTAGCTGCAAATCTATCCATAAATTCCTTTGTCATGTTGACCTATACATTCCATTTCTTTTGTGTCTTTTCCTTTATATCCTTAAACTTCATCATATGATTATTTTTTACGGAATTTTGAATCCTCTTACTCAACCACATTGTAGTCATCATCTTGACATTATAATCTCTGCTACAATTATGGATGCTAGTTACTTTCCTAAGTTGCAAATATTCCTCCTTGAATAACTTAGCAAAGTATGCTTCCCACTCACAACCCTCTTTATAACTAACCCTAATCCTTTGTTTCTCATTTTTAGTGAACTTGAGGTTCCTACCATATTGGATAACATAGGTTGCTAAAATATGTTCGTAACTCCCATTTTTATTTTACCATGTCTTTTTGCAACTTTAACATTGGATACTTCTTCTTGGTTGCTCTAATACTCTTATCACTTTTACATCCACTTTCCAACTTTTCACTCTCATTTTCATCCCCTAGATTCTCCCTTATATTTTTACCACTTCTATTTCTTTTTTTGCTAGTATCCTCTTGAGCATTGTCATAATCAATTAGATTATCAACATCATCCTCCACAAAATCATCACTCTCATCAGAGTCATTAAATTTAATTTACAAAACACTATTATAATTAAAACTCCCATCCTTAATTTCATCCTAACTTACATCACCATTCATCACACATGCATTACCAACATCAATATCCATCCCATCACACACCTCACCAACATCACTCTCCATCCCATCACACCTCTCACCATCAAGAACATCACCATCATGCAAATTATCATTTTGCCACTCACCATTCTTCACTTCTGAATCTTTCACCACATCATGCTGCACATTATCATTTTTCTCCTCACCACGCTTCACCTTAGAATCTCCCTAATTACTTCATCATAAAGTTTAGATAGCAAATCTTTTTCCTCAAAATTTACAATGTCCTCATGATTTAACTCTTCTTCACCGACAAGAGGACTCATAATACTCTAGCTGAGATAATGGATGTTGTATATAACCATCAACACTTAAATGCACCATACTAATGCACTTTTGTCACCATCCAAAATATTAATCCCAAATGTTAGGTCCTTGTAATATATTGTATCTATATCACTATATCCTAACTCCTTCAATATACCTACCAATTCAAAGTAACTCCACTTGTCAACATCAATTTTTAAATCATCACTTGAACACTTCATTTCTCTTTAACACTAAAAATCTAAAACTAATTACTAACCGTTGTCAACAATGAACCTTCAATGATGTCTTCACACTCGTGTTCCTAAAAAATCGGTTTTGCCACCTTTGATTTTGCCTTCACTACTTGTCTCATTCGATTACGAAGTCGCTCCTTCTGCTAGGGTTTTGTTTGAAACAAAATGATGTGTTGAAACTCATCTTTCTCTTAGCCTTTCTGTTTTATTTTATGTTAATCGCTACATCATTGCCATATGTACCTGACATGTATATTCATTTAACTTTGACTAACAAACCTAATAAAAATGACAAACGTTTCACAGTTCGAAGAGATAATAGATCAAACTGATCTTTTTAAAAGTTAAGATATCAAAATAAGCTCGAGTTAAAGATAAGAGAAAAAAAATATTAAGTTTACATAATATAAACATTCTAATTTAATTATAATATTTTAGTTAAATTTAATTATAATATTCTAGTTAAACATACAAAATTTAAACAACAATAAATTATAGTGTATAACTTACGTAGTAAATTCCGTTGTGTTTGAAATGGTCTTGCTAGGTATAAAGTGAAAATGAAAAGCAATATCAAAATTTCAACATTGAGAGAGACAAAAGCAAAACATATGATCAATCATCTTTGTTTTCATTGGGCCCAAAAAGGAAAAATCTTGACTTCAATGTGGACTTACATAAAACGTTTGCATAGTTGTAAACGAGTCATTAGTCACTAGCCCATAAGAGACGTAACAGAGTAGAAAGCGTGTGTCATCTCTAGCCTTTCCTTTTTAGCAACTCAGATACCTTGTTCTCTTTTTCATGTCTTCATTTAATATTCTTAATTAAGAGTGCAAAAGGTTCAATGTATTTCTTAATTAGAAATTAATACGTTTTATAGAGTTGGACCTAAGATTGGTAACAAACAATAACTTGGAAGGAACAGGCTTTGTTTTAATATGTACTTTGAAACACCATTCTCAACAATTTATATACGAAAGCATCTTAAAAATTAAAGTATTTTTTGAAAATGCAATTTGTATATCCAATTCAATTTTATTACATAGTTTTCACTCAACAGAACTTTTATTGCATATTATCTTTTTTAGAGAACTTTTATCGCACAATTTTTTTCATAATATTGTCAGCATATTTTGTTAAATATATAATGTTGTGACAACACCAGTAACACTCAATTAAATTATGCGTCTAGAATCATAATATTAAAATATTTTTAACTAGTATTAAGAACAAAAAAAACACACACACATATATATATATATATATATATATATATATATATATATATATATATATATATATATATATATATATATATATATATATATATATATATATATATATATGACATTTATAATACAATCATCCCCATATATAATATATACTACAATAAATGTTGATACATCTGAGATCTAGGCTATAAAAACCCGGATACAACATCTCAGAACACAACAAAAGCATAACAAGAAACAACTCAATCTTTAAAGTCTTTAATGCATATTTCCTTCTCATTTCCTCTAGTCTGAACTATCTGAAAATATTACCACATGATTGAGGTGAGATACTATATCTCAGTGGAGTTCACATATCATACGAGTCCGCTTGAATTTAGGGTTACACAGAACTACCAAGACCCTAAGCCCTAGTTCTTAAGGGATGATTGAGTCAGTGATTCGAGGTCCAATGACCTCCCACAATGCGAGAATGACAACCTTCCGCCCCTATATCCAATGCTTACCAACGAGACACATCCTCGTTTACGGGTTCACATTTACGGGGTAAGTGCATCGTCAACCATTCTATACGCGCACAAACACCTCATTCGCATGACGCTCCTTATCTGAGTGCGGAGTGATGTCTAGCAAATAATCTCACTGCATTATGTTCCATTTCGTAGTGTAGGTATCACATTACGTTTCATTTGGAGTGTGAATGTCACATTACGCCCCTCTTAAGGAATGTGATCTCACATTACCCCCTTGGAGTGCAAATATCCCATACATTCCGTTCCGAGTGTGAACATCACATTACACCCCTCGTAAGAAGTGTGACTTCACATTTCACCCCACTTAGGAATTGCGAGTGAATGATTTACATTTGCCTCGTCATATTACGCCTCATCGAAGTGTGAACGTCACATATTGCCCCACTTAAGGAGTGTGACCTCACATTACACCCTTTGAGTGCGAGAGGATTTTATGCACATTACGTCTCATCGTACTACGTTCCATTCCATGGTGTAGGTATCACATTAAGCCCCACTTAAGGAGTGTGAGTATCATATTACACCATGTTCAGAGTGTGAATGTCACATTACACCTCACTTAAGGAGTGTGACTTCACATTTTTCCCCACTTAAGAATTGAGAGTGGATGTGAAAATGGGTAAACATTCGTTTACGCAAACAAGTACTCTTAAGTACTCCTACTAAACCTACTAGGGTTTCTCACTTAGTTGTCATTTATCAGCATTATTCAACCTAAGTTATTATGCGAGGTATACACCTCCATGTTCATTGAGGTTTCTTATGCAAAAGCATGCTAATTACGACTCTATAACTCTCGGGCAGAGGTCATACCAATATGGGTCGTGACTCTCATTTGCAACGTATTTTCACACATTATGGAAGAAACAATCATACAATTGATACCTATTTTATGAAACATGACTATCCTCTTGAATACCACTATAAAAGCCAAAAACCCTCAATCAACAATACTAGTAAGTCTGCCCATATTCTCAATATTGTGATCATCAACAAAAATTATTAAAATATGATTATTCATGTAGTTAAACTTTGTAATAAACTTATATTCTATGATTCATTTTTTAAGAAAATATTATAGAAGATAAGTGGGATAGATCAACAAGTACGTGGTAGTTGAGTTAAGTTGATGTAAACTGATATTCCATACTTTAACTTATAGCAGCAATATTCATTTATATTTATGTATTACTTATAAGTTATTGATATTTATAAATCAAGAACTTAATAATTTTATTTATATTTGTAATATTTGTAATTATTTTAAATATGATATTATAATTTTGATGCATTACGAATGTACGATTTCTTTCTTTCAGTTAATAAAAATTATATATATATATATATATATATATATATATATATATATATATATATATATATATATATATATATATATATATATATATATATATATATATATATATATATATATATATATATATATATATATATATATATATATATATATATATATATATATATATATATATCCAATTAAAATTAATAATTTGTAATGAATGACTTAGATGTTAGCTATAAAAATTTAGCTTTGTAACTTTAAAATGTAAAATATAAATCTCGGAGATAATTGAAAATTAACTATTATTATTGTTGAATTGTAATTCCTTGTGTCGAAGCAGGTTGCTCGAGAGAAGTAAGGAAGTGTCGAACTATGTAAATGTTAAAACGTCGAAGTAGTGTACCTCAACAGGAATTTCGATTTAGGTCTAATTTTGTAGTGTTAGCAGAATTAGGTATTTTTGCATTTTCTTAAGGAACAAGCAAACCTAAATCTATAAATAGGGAACAACCCTATTATTGATTGTAACTTGTAAGTGAGTAGTTGTAGATTGCAAATTTTGAGAGCAATGAGAAACTATGTAGAAACAAGTTCTTCTTCCTTCTTTTCTCGATAAACCCTAATTCCTCTTTTCCCAAATTCAGTTTTCTTTTCTTCTTTCATTATCGATTGTGCTGCGAAATCTTGCAACCAAAGTATGGTTCTTCACACGAGTGAAGAGTGAAGAAAAAGATGAGTAATCAATCAGAAATGCTGATTCTTATTTATCAAGATTTGGTTCGGAATCCATCAAAGTTTGGGTGAAATTCTTGAGAGGATTGACGAATTTCCAACATCTAGGATCTAGAGCACTAGGTGCGTGATTAGTGGGAAGCAAAGCACGATGGCGTTGAATCATCCGAATGGACATTTTCTGGAGAGTCTCCTAGTTCTGAAGGGTCAAAATTAAGAGAATTGGTGTAAACAAATGAAGGTTGTTTTCTTTTGAAAAGATCTTTGGATCTTGTGTAGGAGGGAGTGACACCGCTCGAAGAAAACACAAAAGATGAAGAAAATATTGCACACAAAGAATTGAATAAGAACGATTATAAAGTTCTTTTTATAATTCATTTTGATTCTGATAATTTTGAAAAGATGGGTGATGTTGATTCAGCGAAAGAAGCATAGGAAATTCTTGAGAAATCGTTTGGAGGCACAGAAAAGGTGAAAGAGGTGAGGTTACAAACTCACAAAAGAACGTATGAATTTCTTTAGATGGAAGACAATGAAAGCATAACTGGTTTTTTCACTAGGCTTACAAAACCGGTGAATCAAATCAAGGTATGTGGATAAGTGTTGACATCAAGATCAGTTGTTGCAAAGATCTTGAGGTCATTGGCCCCAAAGTTCGAGCGTGTGGTGGTAGCCATATAAGATTTGAAAGATTTGTCAACATTGACAAAGGAAGAGCTTCAAGTGAAGCTTGAATCTCATGAACAAAGAATGGATGAAAGAGCTGTAGGAAAGTCGAAAAGTTGACGTGGCTTTGCAAGCACAATCATCAAGAGAAAAGAAAGGTAAAGGGAAGTATCTTGACAAAAAAGGTAGATGAGGCAACAATAATTTGACTGGTCGAAGTCAGCAAGAAGGAGGTTGGTCGAATTGGAGAAAACCCTCATACCAAAGCAACCAAAAAGATGGTACTGCAGGTAGAAGAAGAGGTGGTGGTCGAAAATCTAACAAAAGTCACATTTAGTGTTTCAACTGTCAGAAATATAGTCACTACTCTAGTGATTTTTTTGAAAAAGAGAAGAATCAGGAAATTGATGCAAAGTTTGCAAAGCATGAAGTAGAAGAAATGTTGTTGATGGTCACAACAAGAGATGAAGAAAGATTACAAGACCAATGGTACCTGGACTCAGGATGCTCATCACACATAATTGGTAGGAAAGATTGGTTTGTCAACTTAAAACCTTCAATGAAGAAAATGATAAAATTTGAAAATGACAATACTCTAGCAGCTGAAGGTATTGGTGATGTTCTGATTATGAGGAAAGATGGAAAGAGGTTTCAATTTCCAATGTACTTTACATAATAGGCATGAGAAGCAATTTGCTCAACATAGTGCAGTTGGTCTAAAAGAAATACAAAGTGGCGATCAAAGACAAGATGATGAGAGTGCTTGACTCAGGTGGAAGGTTAGTCTTGAAGGCTCCAATGTGTCAGAATAGAACCTTCAAGAATAAACTTAATGTGATGGAGAACAAGTGCCTTGCAACTGCAGCTAGATGAGATGAATGGATATGGCACTATGCACTTGACCATCTCAATTTCAAAGACATCAGAGATCTGAAGAGAGGAAATATGGTTTCAGGATTCCCAGAAATCGACATTCCAAGTGAAGTATGTGAGGAATGTGTACATGCGAAGAAACACAAGAACAACTTCGGCAAGGATGCATAAAGCAAGTCAAAGGCAATTCTTGAAGTCATATACTCTGATGTGTGTCATCCTATCCATATGGATCCGATTGGAGGTAACAAATACGTTGTCACATTCATAGATGATTTCAGTCAAAAACTGTGGGCTTACATGATTAAGAAGAAAAGTGAAGTGATCAAGGTATTTTCCAAGTTTAAATATATTGTCGAAAGATAAAGTGGTCGAAAGATCAAGATTATAAGGACTGATGGTGGTAGAGAATATGTGTAGAAATACTTCAACATGTTATGTGAGAAAGAAGGGATTATGCATGAGGTGGTTCCATCCTACACTGCACAATAGAATAGAACTACAGAAAGAAAGAATAGAACCATCATGAATATGGTGAGAAGTATGTTGAAAGGCAAGCATATGCCTAAATAATTATGGGGAGAAGCTATATCAACAACAACATATATTTGAACAGATGTCCGACGAAAAGGCTAGAAGGAATCACGCCATATGATGGTATGGTGTCAAGCCTAGCTTGAGTCATATGAAAGTATTTGGATATATAACACATAGAATTGTGCCTGATTAGTTGAGAAGAAAACTTGATGACAAGTCGAGTCAGGTGATCCTAATAGGATATCATTCGACTGGAGGTTACAAGTTGTTCGACCTAGTGAACAAGCAAGTAGTAATCAGCAGGGACATGATCATAGATGAGCTTAAGGAATGGGATTGGACTGAAAATGTCAAGAATGATCCAATGAGAATCCTATCTGAAAAACCAACAAGTAAATTTGAAAGATAAGTTCAACAAGAAAAAGTCAGAGGTCAAGCAAGCACAAGCAGACCTCAAAGAACAAGACACATGCCCACAAGGTTGTAAGAATGTGTGATTATATCAGAGGGTGTGGTCGATGGTAAAGGTTAGATAGTACATTATGCTTTCTATGCAGATGTCGAACCAGTCAATGAAGCTGAAGCATTGAAGGATTCAAAGTGGGTGAAAGCAATGAATGAGGTACTGAAGTCTATCAAAGTCAACAACACTTGGTCACTGTCGAGCAAGCAGAAACATACCTCAAAGGACAAGACACATGCCTGCAAGGTTGTAAGAATGTGTGATTATATAAGATGATGTGGTCGATGATGAAAGTGAGATAGTACACTATGCTTTCTATGCAGATGTCGAACCAGTCAATGAAGCTGAAGCATTGGAGGATTCAAAATGGGTGAAATAAATGAATGAGGTATTGAACTCCATCGAAGTCAACAACACTTGGTCACTGTAGAATTACCTCAAGGCAAGAAGGCAATCAACGTGAAATGGGTATACAAGGTGAAGTTGAATCCCAAAGGTGAAGTAACTTGACCCAAGGCAGGACTTGTGGAGAAAGGACTTCTTCAAAAGGAAGCAATCAACTTCAATGAAGTTTTTGCACCTGCTGCTAGGATCGAAACAATCAGGTTGGTTGTTGGTCTAGCAAACATGAACAACTGACACATATGTCAGATGGATGTGAAATATGCATTCCTGTATGACCCCTTAGATGAATAAGCTTATGTTGCACAACCAACTAGGTTTGTGAAAATGGCGAATAAAGCAAGGTATACAAGTTGGATAAAGCCTTGTATGGACTCAAGCAAGCTCTAAGAGCTTGGAATAAGAAGATAGCCAGTTTCCTAAGGGGGGAGGAATTTGTGAAGTACACAACTGAGCATGGAGTGTATGTAAGAAGAAGCAAAAGTGAATTGCTTATACTATGTATCTATGTCAATGACCTCTTGATAACTGGAAGTTGCAAGAAGGAGATTGAAGACTTCAAATAAGACTTAAGTGAGGAGTTTGAAATGTCAGACTTGGGAAATCTTTCATATTTCCTTGGCATCAAATTCTACAAAAGTAGTAGAGGCTTGATGATTCACCAAAGAAAATATACAGGTGAAATACTCAAGAGATTTGAGATGCAATATTGCAACCCAATTTTGACTCCAGCTGAGCCCAGATTGCAACTGTCAAAAGACAGAGATGAAAATGATGTTAATCCAACGTAATACATAAGACTCATTGAATCACTTCGATACCTTTGTCATACAAGGCCTGATCTAACATACATTGTAGGTATGGTGAGTAGATTCACGCAGAAGCCAAAAGTATCACACCTAGAAGCGACGAAGAGAATTCTAAGGTATCTGAAAGAAACTCTCGACTATGGAATTTTGTTTTCTGCAGCTAATGAAGGAAAAGAGTGCAAGTTAATGAGATACACTGGCTCAAGTTTGTCTAGTGATGTTAAGGATAGAAAATCCACAATTAGATATGTGTTTATGCTAGGTGGTGCACTAGTTTCTTAGAGTTCAAGAAAGGACCTAGTAATAACACTGTCATCGTGTGAAGCAAAGTACATAACTTCTTCTCTCTGTGCATGTAAAGCAACATGGATGGTGAATTTGGTCAAAGAAATTACAGGGAAGAATCGTGGAGCGGTTACTATGTAGATCGACAACTTGTCTTCTATCAATCTGGCGAGGAATCCGATAGCACATGGACGAAGAAAGTACATCGAAATGAGGTTCAATTATCTTCGAAAGCAAGTAGTAGAAGAAAAGTTAAACTTGGAACACTGCAGAACTGAGAAACACACTGCATATATTTTGACGAAAGAAGTGCAAGTCGAAATATTTAAGAAGTTAAGGTCTATGTTGAATATAGATAGCTTAGACACAATGAATTAAGTGGTGTGTTGAATTGTAATTCCTTGTGTCGAAGCAGGTTGCTCGAGAGAAGCAAGGAAATGTCGAACTGTGTAAATGTTGAAACGTCGAAGTAGTGTACCTCGACATGAATTTTGACTTAGGTCTAATTTTGTTGTGTAAGCAAATTTATGTATTTTGTGATTTGGTTAAGGAGCAAACAACTCCAAATCTATAAATAGGGAGAAACCCTATTATAGATTGTAACTTATAACTGAGTAATTGCAGATTGCAAAGTTTGAAAGTAGAGAGAAACTCTACATAAACACTTTTTTCTTCCTTCTTCTCTCGATAAACCCTAGTTCCTCCTTTTCCAAATTCAATTTTCTTTTCTTCTTTCATTATCGATTGTGTAGCGAAATCTTGCAACCAAAGTGTGGTTGATTCACTCGAGTGAAGAGTGGAATGAAGAACAAGAGGAGTAATAAATCAGAAAGGTCGATGTTTATTCATCAAGATTTAGTTCGAAATTCATCAAAATTTTGATGAAACTCTCGAAGAGAAATTGACGAATTTCCAACAATTATCACTTTGATTATATAAAGATTCTTTATCAATATCAAAGATAATATTCTCTTATAAAAATATAAAAATTATTGAAATAATAAAATATTTAATTTTCACTTATAGACAAACAAATCTTCAAAAGTTTTTTATAATCAATGTTAGAGAAATAAATGAATAGGTGAATTACGCAATATTTATTTATATTTATTAATTACTATTTATAAATTTTTAATATTTATAAATAAATAGCTATTTAAAAAAAATAGTGACTAAATAAATAATCCAAGTTTTTCTTCTAGAGAGACGCATTAAGAAAAAAACACTTTAGTACAAATCTGTCGCTCTCACTATTATATTTTTAATTAATAATATAAAAACATCAATCATGTGGCTACATACTTTCCAGGCAGCATCCCTATCCTGCAAGTTTAGAATCTTTTTAAATCTCCAAACTCACCACTTCTCCATAGCTCTTGAACCTCTTACTCTGAGGTTTCATAAGCTCATCAAAATCACCACAAAATTATAGATCAAGGTAACAAATATGAAGCCTCATCTTCTCATGTTGCTAATCATCATGCTTGTTTCAATTTCTCATAAACCATCACTTATAGAAGCAAGGACACTTTCCTTAATTTCAAATCAAGGTAGTTTATAGTAATATTTAGAATATTAATTTTACAATTTTTGTCTCTTTTCTTCCACAGGATCTGATTTATTTGTACTTGGCATGTATTAGTTTGCTAATTTTATTTATTTATCTATTTACTATGTTCTTATTTTTTCTCCTTTTGTGATCTATATGATTGCAGGGTACTCAAAGATTTTTGCAACACTTGGAGTTGTTTGCAAATGTTGTGATGAAATTGGTGGTGCATGTACAAGTACTTGGACAGAATCTTGCAAAAACTTGAAATGTTTACCTTGGAAATCACACTAGTCTTTTATTTATTTTTTGTGATTTTTCTAGTCTTCCATTTTCTGTACCTATATATTAAGTTTAGAAATATCATATATATACCTATAAATTAAAATATGAAGTTTTTTTTAATGATAATAAGATATGAAGTTTGTGTTCTAATGTGAATGGTTTGAGTTTGTTACAAACTTTATGTGTTAGATCATAGTTTTTGGTTTGAAACAAGTCAATGGATATAATAAGTGAATATATAATCACCACCATATGTCTATTGCAAATTGCTTTACTTTGAAATTAGATCCAAAATAATTAATTGTATTAGGGTTGTAATCATTTTTCATTGGATGATGAGAAGAAAAAAAAATAGTACTATCTTTCAATTCAACTTAAGTTGACTAGATAGAGAGTATAGAAGGATTTCCGGTTTTAGATGAAAGATGTTATGTGTGTAATTTTAGCTTGTCTAAGTTTTTGATGATTTTGTATGATTATGAGGTCTGAATTTTGGTGTATGTATGAAATCACTCTAAATTTGTCTGAGTCATGTTTATGGGTGTACCTGAGTTGATTTGGATTGAGTTTGACCAAACTCAATACCCAATTCATATAGGATATTCTAGTTTAAATTATATAAAATAATCATCCGTTATATCAATGAATCAATTTGGACAAACCATTAATTTTTGAGTTGAATTGGGTTAGATAGTGGATTGTCCAAATAATTTTTCTTTTTTTATTAATACAAAATGACAAAATGATGAATTATCATATTTTTTCATAAAAATTACTCAATATTTATATTTTCTTTAAAAAAAAATAGATAACATAGTTTTACTATCTTTTACCATCATAAAATAACAAATGATATCATCAACTAATAAAATTATCATAAAATATCGTCAATAAATTAAAGTTGCAGCCATAAAATTGTATTATTACCAAAATAATTAAAGAGTGAAACATTCAAAATTATTTAAAGTCATGATTCACTAAAATAATAAATCTTAAGATACTAAAATTGTAACAACTAAGATAATATTAAGCAAAATCATTAAAATTGTAATAATAAATGTTTGATTGGTGGGTCAACAGATTTTTGGGGTGAAAAACAAGCATGCCCAACGAGCCGTGCCCGTTTTGCCACCCCTAGGTAGACATCACCAATAACAATTTGCATTCACATCCTATCTCAAATGAGATATACATTATTAATTATATTATAGAATCACATGCTAGAGGACTGATCGCACAAAAAATATAGATAGATGGTTAGTTCTAATAATGGCGCAAATCAAGTAGAACTCCTCACCCCGATAACCATATACATTAAGTCCTTGTTCATATCATATTGCTAGTAGGTTTTCCATCCAAAGTTCAGAAAAAATATTTGGGGCCCGCCGTGGGATCGAGTAAGAATAGTCCCTCTATCACATAAACAATTTATCCCACTGAGAAGATGACATAAACAAAGCCATGTGTGGAAAGTTAGGTCCTATCGTAGTTCGAGTCACCATGGATGAGTTAGGGAGCCAAAATAAGGCCTTACAATTGCAAGTAAAGGAGATCGAATAAGATCGAGCGAACAAGGACAATTCAAACGATGAGTTGAAAGGTCCCAACTTATGTGCGAAGAAACATGGGATCCACCAGTCCCAAAGAACTTCAATGAACCCCACCTAATAACTACCAACAAAAAAAATCAATTCCCAAGTAAACATGGTTTTAATAACCAAATAAAATACAATTATTAGAGAAAAATAGACACTTAAGTATAAACTCCTTTCAACCATCCAGAAGGAGGCAACTTTCTGGTGGTTCATGAGCTTACCCTAATCATCAAATACTTTGATATTCTCCCAGAAATTGGTGCATCAATTTTTTAGAAGAAAAATTTAAAAATAACAATAACCAACTTATTCAATGTTCATTAGGTAGGGGTAGAAAAACGAGTCTGACCTGGCATGCGTTCCTGTTTTCCCGCTATTTTTGGCGAGCATAACTAAGGTTTTAGGCATGAACCATGTACTCTGCATATCTTGCCATATGTTTTTTGGCGGGAGCAGACATTTACGGGGGAGCATAACCTTTTTCCACTTTTAAGCTTTAGGGTTGCAAGGTCGTCGAGCCCATCCCACCTTGCCTAGTTTTTTCGGCGGGACAAGACACAATTTCCTCTCTTTCTATATTATGCATGTCCCACCTTGTTTTGTGGGCTTTTGAGGGGTGAGCCTAAATAAGGAGGTATTCCCATTTGTCAGCCCTACCGCCAGGGTTTCCTAATTTTCCCGTTATTTTTGGCGAGTTGAACCAAGGTTTTAGGCATGCACCATGTACTCTGCCCATCCTGCCTATGTTTTTTTGTGAGAGCAGAAATTTATGGGGGGAGCATACAAGTTTTCTACTTTTAGGATTTAGGGGTGCAAGGTTTCCGATCCCGCCCCACATCTCCCCATTTTTCGATGGGACAAGACAAGGTTTAGCCCTCCCTCTCTATTATGCCCGTCCCACCCTATTTTTTGCGGGATTTTTAGGGGTGGGCCTAAATAGGGTGATATTCCCATTTGTTAGCCCTACCGCCGGGGCCTATCTTAAATTTTGAAGGACTACCTAATGTGATTCAATGAGGCTATTATCACAACTTTTAATTGAAATAAAGAGATATTTTAACGAGAATTTCAAAACAGATTTAAAGTCAATCCTTCAATGAGTCCCTTGCTAAGAAGTTGGCCGATAACATGTCATAAGTGATGAAACGAGCATAATGATATATCAAAGAAAAAAGAGCAACATTGAAAAAAGAAGTAGCGGCGTTAAGGAAAATTTTCGTGACCAGAACAACTCGTAAATGAGAAAAGAGAGACATTTGAAGAAAAATTTGAGCTACGAGTCAAACAAAAAAATGCCTTATGATTTTCCAACGACCATACTAAAAATTTGGAGGAGCCAAAAGATACGCAAAGTTGACAAGCGATCTAGCCAAAACAAATTTCCATATGGACCTAAACATAAATTTATGGTGTGCTAACCACCGAGTTAAAATATACGACACACATAATCATATTTAGTTTAAAAAAGGAGATTTATAGGTTGATCCTAAAAGCATATTTAAATAAATACATTGAAAGGTCAAGGCTAAAAGTGTGTTCATCCAAAGAACGATACAGATAAATTAGGCCAATTCATCCCAAAAATATAACAAAGACAAACATAACAAGAATGATGATTATCAATCTCGGAACACCATCAATACCTTATCAAATGGTTTCTTAGGAGAAAGTGAAACAACTTCACAAAGAATGTGGTATAAAAGACAAGTAAGTCATATACATGACCAATTTAAGGAATAAACACTCCCCTAGACCCCATACCTCACCTTATTGACGATGGATGGTGAAGAGTTCACGCGTCCTATGAATGCCAATTCATTCAAGAAATACTTTGCCTAAAAAGAAAAGAATAACTCGCTAAGTTGAAAACTCGAAAGCGCGACTTAGGCAAAAATGAGCGTCTCGGTGGATTGAAAACCTGAAAGGGCGATCCAGGCAAAAGTTAGAGACATAAAATAGAAAATTTATCCTGGTAAATTGAGTACTCCATCCCGGGGCAATCTAGGAAAAATTAGGGATTATGACAAGTAATTGCATCCGGTTGTTCCTGATCTTGGAAGCACTTTTGAGTAGTCATTTGGTTCTGATTCATCATTCTCAACCGAAGACAAGCACAAAGGATTTTGAAGTGGGTAGGGAGAATAGTGATCATTGTATTCAATATAGCCATTTTCCATGTAAATTACCATTTTTCAAACTTTGTAAAGATCCATGGAGTCCCGCCATTTGCGGACTATCATTCTATTAAATAAAGTTGAGTTTTTATCCAATTATTTATATTCTTATTTGTTTCTGTTTCAAAATTGAATTTTTATGATGAAAATTTTGAAATAGATCAATGAATAATCATGTTTTCTTAAAATAATAAAAACATTCACATTAAGAATAATTGATTTCAGCAAGGAATGTCAACATCAATCTAAGAACGGGTAAGTCTTGAAGTGTGAAGCATTGTTGTCTTCCCCAAGCAGTTGGTTTGGTAACTTTTTCTTCCCCAACAGTTTGTCATTCGTTCTCAGCATGGTTAAGAAGTAGCTCCCTAAGCGACCCATTATCCCCGGTTGAGCTGATGATTGGTCCCCTTTGCAATATCTTCCCTAACTGAGGTGTTCATGTTTTGTATCCCCCAATTTGTGACTTGATGATTGGACCCTGAATATCCCTGAACCTTTATTTGGTTTCTTGATTCCCATTTATTTGTGTTGCATAACCGCGGTAGTTTCTCCCCTGTGTGAGTCTAATCCGGTTATCTTTGCCTTGGAATTGGTTTATTTGACAATTTCCAAGGAGAATTTTATGATTATTAAGGACTATGACGGTCTTTGGTTCGTTCCAACAAGTCACAACACCCTCAATAATTTGCTCGATTCCCCATTCAAAGTTTTATCTCTTGAATCCTCCGCGGAGTTTGCCCTGATTGATTGGAAGCATGTTCTCCATATCTTCCCCAACCAGATTTAATTTATTCGGAGCTAGATGAGTTATTTTCATCCCTAGTAGATTCTCAAGTTGGTGTTTCCATCTTGTTGAGATTAGTCGAGTGTTTTGTAGGGATGATTCAAATCTTCGTTACTTGTATCCTTTGCGTTGTTTTGTCAGCATATATATATATATATATATATATATATATATATATATATATATATATATATATATATATATATATATATATAATATATATATATATATATATATATATATATATATATATATATATATATATATATATATATATATATATATATATATATATATATTCATACATAAGTCACAACATTAGATATTTCATTGTGCATTTTTATTGCATTGATTTTTCTTCTGATTCCCTGCTTTGGTGATATTATTTTCCCAAGCAGATTTGGTGTGTCTGTCCTCCTTCAATTGTAGAGTGTCAGTCCCTTAAAGTAGAAAGAGTTTATCCTTTCTCATTCCCCCACTGAGTTATTTCCTCGTGGATGATTATTATTTTAGTTTCCTCCCCGGTTTATTATCTGGATGGAACTACTCCCCTTGAGTTATATCCTCATTGGGTTGAGTCTTTGATTGGCCGTTTCTTTCTAGTTCTTGCCTAGATAGATCTTTTGGTCTCCAAGAGTCTATTACCCATTAACTGATAATATTCTTCTTGATGTTGAGTACGTTACCTTTACCCAATACCCGACAAAAAGTAATCTACTTCCTTTTGTTTCCCTAGTGGATTCGTTTTCACGTTTCCCAGGTAAGTCTATCCTTGATATGTTCACCCTAACCGGTGACAAATATTCTTCCTTTTTGGTTTTCTACCCAGTAAAAAGGTAGTCGTAATCCCTATTTTGTTCCCCAAAGAGTCTATCCTTGATATGTTCACTTTAACCGCTGACATATTTTCTCTTCTTTGTGATCTTCTACCCAGTAAATGGTAGATATAAATCCTATTTTACCCCTCAGATTTTATCCTCGATATGTTCACTTTAACCAGTGACAGATTCTATCTATTTGTGATATGCTACCCAATATCCGGTAGTTATAATCCCTACTTTCCCCTGTTGAGTTTATCCTTGGTATGTTCACTCTAACCGTTGACAGATATTATCTCTTTGGTATTCTACCCAGTAACCGGTAGTTGTAATTCCTATTTCGCCTTGGCAGTTTATCCTTGATATGTTTACTCTAACCGGTAACAGATATTCTTCCTCATTCCCCAGGTGGTCTATCCTTGATATGTTCGTCCTAACCGTTGACATATATTCTTCCTTTGAGTTTATCCTTGATATGTTCACTTTAACTAGTGTCAAATACTCTCTCTTTGGTCTTCTTCCTAGTAACATGTAGTTGTAAACCCTATTTGATCTTTTCTCCCCAGTAGGTCATTCTTACCTAGTAACCGGTAATGAATACGCCTTTTTTTCCTCAACGAGTCATCCATGATATGTTTACCCTAGTCGGTAACAGACGTCCCTTTGTCTGAGTGCGTTATCTTCCAACCCAGTAACCGATAATAGATAACATATCTCTTTTACTCATGTGCTGAAGTTCTTTCTTCCCTGGTTGAGTTTGGATTCACATTTCTTTATGGAATCGAATTACCTTTGGTTTGAATATTTTAGCTTCGTTCTGATCTATTCTCACCCCCTGCAGATTTTTCTGGTTCCCCAACCGAGTGTTTCCATTGATTTATTTTCATGGAAATGCCCTCGCGTCTCCCAACAGTTTTTGAGTCATATCCTTGCCTGTGCACAACTTTTATTCCACAGAGTCTCTGTCTCCCCAATGAGTTTTCCTTACGAAATGCATTATGCTCCTGTGGACTTTCGATCTCTCTGGAATCTTGTCCTTTGTGGAAATATATTCCCCCATAAAGATTATTTTAACATTCATATCATATGCATCATAAGGTCTCTTAGGGACCGAAATTTATTTGTTTATGTTGTTATTTAAGTCCATTCTATTGAGTTGATACAAATATTTTAACCTTCATATCCTCAGCTAGAATATCCTTAAATAGGGGCAACTGTAAGACCCCAATTTTAACCCTAAGATCCCTTATGCTATCTTGTCATTTGCATTGGCTTTGGGATCACACCTTAGCATCCTCCTTACCCCTCATTCATTGGGTTTGCATTGGGAGAGATCACCAAGCACTTTTGATTGTATCATACTTTGTTTTTTATTGTTTACTAACCAAAATACCAAAAATATGTCTGTGTATAACTTTGTTTCTTTTGTAGGTAGTGTGTGCATCCACCTATGCCTCATCAAGCTCACAACTAGGGTTTGAGATCCTCATGACAAGAGATCAATCAAGGAATGGTTCACAATGGTACTAAACATCATATATGGATCCCGATGTTCTTCATTTATCATTTTGATCAATAATTCATCAAGAATTTGAAGCTTGTTTGCCTTGGAAGCCCTAATTCATCTAGGTAACTTGTGTGACTTCCTCAATAAGTTTCTTCAACAATTGGTCAAATATATCAAGGGATACTTCATTATACATCATCTTATGCATACATGTTTCATAATCAACTTCAAGATGTCTTGTCCAAGTTTTATTCTTTTAGAAACTTCAAATTCAACTTGCAAGGGCATGTGCCAAGAGGAAACATTATAGGTCATTTTGGGCCATCACCATTGAACAAGCAATTTTCCTCAACTTCTAAAATGCATAACTCCCTCATTCCAAATCCAAATCATGTCAAGTTTGTGACAAAATTGAAGAGGGATGAAATATCTACAACTTTAGTGAAGAAACCATTTTCATTTGGAGCTCATAGCAAAAGTTATTCAAGCTGGAAGAAGTGATCATTTGACTTGGTACTTAGAAAAATTTCAATTATGTTTGATTTCTCAAACTTCCACCTCAAAATTCATCATGATTCAAGCTCCAAATGGAAAAGTGTTCAACATCAAAGTTGTTCCCCTTGATGTCACCTTTACAAAAAGTCCAAGATCACCTCATTTGGACAAAGATTGAGGGTCTTGTGCATGATTCCTTTCATAGGTTTGTTTTGGCAAGATTTAAATTCAAATGAGCATTTCCTATTTCATGCTTACATGTTAATGTTTCAATACTCATTTTGCATGAATTGGAGCAAGATCACATCATGAAATGGGCCCAAATCAATTTCCATTCATCCATGTGTCGCATACGCGAAAAACAACCGGCGGGAAAAACACAGAGCCGCCACCGTGCGTTATTTATCCCAAAAGAGGGAAAGGAAACGCTCGAAGTAAACCTGAAAAAGGGAAAGGAATGGTCTTACGACCAGAGATTGCTAGGTACGGGAGTCGGTTACCCAAGGGGAATGTGTTAGCACCCCTCACGTCCGTCGTACTCGATGGGATCCACGCTCAAAAGAATAGAATAAGGTTGCTAAATAACTGCTCAAAGAATGCACACACACTGGAATAATAAAACAGGTGAAGAAAGATGGAGGAAGGGGACTCGGCAGGATGTCGCATCCTGGGCCTACGTAGTTTGTCAGGAACAAACATCAGAGTCGACGTAGTTCAGGGAAACGGGAAACAAAAGTAAACAAATACAGTCATTGCCTCTTAAGGAGGACTTCAGCCAAATGCCTGCCAAAAGAAACGACAGGGCTTCCAGACTACATGGAGTTAGAAGATGATTACCTAAGTGGTATGCCAACCACAAGCAAAGCAAAGCTCAAGCAATGAGCTAAAGTGACTAATGTACCTGTACAAAAGCCAAACAATCAATATTCACATTCAGACAAACCAAACAGATAGTCAACAGTGGTTCTATATGTACACGAGTCAAGCTCTATGTGCAAGCATTCAAGTGATTCCTCCACACTCAATGAACCTACAATACAAAGGATTAGTACACAAAGTAATTTGCATCTGATGAAGTGAGATTACATCAATCATTAGTGCTACATGCTTGAACCTGAAATACAAAGCTCAAAAGGTGAGTACAAGCCACTAGTGCAAAGACTAGGGTCAAAGGCAAAGCAAAAAGTCAAAACAGCATCCAATATTCAACATGAAGCACATTTAATCAAGTAAGAACATGTCCTAAAAAGGACGAAACTCAAATCCTAAGGTAAATCCATCTAATGATCATGCTAAGGCAAAGACAATCACAATGCACACAATTGGATATCAAGAAGAGAAATTCCACATTAAATCAGAAACACATTCAATGATCATGAAAATTTACATACAAGCTCAACATGCTAAACACCAGCATTATGCAAAAAATTAGAATCAGAAGAGCTCAATTGGCATGGGAATGAAAATGAACAAGATCAACATCAAAATGTGTGACACACATTGTCACACCATACATTCATGTGTCCAAAACAGAAATGAAAAATGCTAAAAATGCCAAACCAATTCTCAAAAATCAGGCAACATGTTAGGATCAAGCATGTTAAATTTCAAGGCATTTGGAGAAAATATGAGTATTTCACAAGCCAATTGGTACAACATGTCACATATGCATCATGTTCAAGCAATCCATCATATTCAAAAATCCAGCAATGATAGAATCAGGAAATTAACCTAAACAAATAGTAGACATCAAAATGAACATGTAGGAAAAAATTTCATTCAATTTGGAGTTATTTTCAATTTGTTATGATTTTTTGAATTTGCATGAAAATAATGAAATACATGTGAATCATGGGAATAATGTGAAATGAAATGAAAAACTCGAAATGCATCATGGAAGAATCGAACTGGCTACCTAAGGTTCACAAGGCGCACTCAGGAATAATTGGAATAAAGGAAATGCTAGCGCCAATGTTCGAACCGGCGTTTGTATGGTTGCAGACGCGTTTCAATAAGTGAAACGCTGCCGTTTGGATCAATGGAGAAAAACAAAGTGAAAACAAAATGCTGAAGCGCGGAATCGAACAGAGGAACTAAAGGTTCATGCAGGCCGAACAGTGAAACCCTAAGCCTGAACCAGAGCGCCATTTCACTATTCATGGACGGTGGAACACGGTGGTTTCCACCGTCTTCTTCCTTGAGTCCGGCGAAGCTACAGTACACGTTCATAATTTTTTTTTGCAGAACTTGAAGTGCTATATATGGTTCGAACCGTTGAACCACGAGGATCATGAATCTAACATCCATTCCAACTAAAACTCCATGATCAAGGCGAATCGAGCAAAAACAAAATATGCATCAAACTTTAAATCCATATATCTCATGCAATACTTATCCAAATTCCATGAAATTTACATCAGAATTCTCAGCATGGAAAGATCTACAATACTATGGCAATAAAATCAAGAATCATGAGGTTCGATTTCTAACCTCTTGAAGAACAGAATGTTGATTTGGTGGTTTCAAGGCTTCAAAAGTGTCCAAATCTTCTCCTCTATTCTTGCTATGAAGCTTTGTGCACGATTTGATGCTTGAATTGTCCTGGATCTAGCTGAAATTCAAACCTCCATGTTCATGTTCATGAGCTCAACTTGCTTGATTCTTGATGGAATTCTTCAAATCAATGCTTGATCCCTACCAAATAACACTCAAGGAACACAATTATGCAATAAAATTCATGTGTTATGTGGAGAAATTTCAAATTTGGATTTAGAGAAAAATTTGGAGGGAAATGTGATTCTAGATCTAGAACTTGTGTGAATGAACAATTCTGTTATGATTAAGCCTTTATACCACATGCTAATTACTTTGCTAATGACAATTAGGCTTGGCTAATGAAAATTTAATGAGAAATGAGGTGTTATGCACAATTGGTAAATTCACCTTATGCATGGCAAAATGGATGTGTACAGTGCACATGCATGGTCCAATTACACTTAAAATGAACTTATGAACATGATGGAATGATCAAAAAGCTTGTAGCATCAACCAATTTCAAATTCTTCATTTTCCCTCCAAAAAGCACATGCATGGCCAAATGATCATGTAATATTATTTCATGCAATGCAATGATGGATTTGGAAAATATAGGTCATGAGAAGCTATATGCAAAAAGAGTGGACCAAATTGGAGTTTTGAATCAAAAGTTATGGCACTTTGAAGTTTCATGTACACTTGGTGATCATTTGCTCATAATTCCTCAACCATTCGTCAGATGCTCATTATCTTGGACTTTTTGGAAATGGGAGAGAAAGATATTCAACTTTCATGTTGGACAAAATTTCATTTGAAGCTTCTTTGATGTTGGAAAGTCAAGTTGAAGGTGGTCCAAAAACTTGCCATTTTTGGAAACTTGAAATTACAGGTCATTTTCCATTTTTGGAAACTTTTGATCTGACTTCAAAATCTTCAATGTAGATGTTTGACATGATGAATAAACCTATTTTGGACATGAATGAAGTGTCTCAAACCATTTCTCCACCTCCTAGCCCTCAGTTGACTTTCAGTTGACTTTTATGGGCCCCAGATGACCTGGAAAGGTACTGATGTCTTTTGAGCCTCTAACACTTGGTCAAGTTGCTTCAAAATGAACCTTGGCTCATATAAACTCCTTAGCATAGTCATGTGCCCTTCATCTCAAGGGAATACTTGCTCTTTTGCACTGATGAATCTCCTTGATGCCAATGCTTATTGATATGGTGCAATGCAATGTGTACTGTTAATGACCTAAAAAATGAAATGAATGCATGAATAGGGGGTGCAAATTTGAGGTGCTACAGCTGCCCCTATTCAATCAACTGAGAACCTGAACGGATGAGAGCGACGGCTATCAGACTTTCAAGGTAAACAGGGATTGAATACCAAAAGAACCTGGAATTTGCACTCTGCAGGGGATAACCAAAGAAACCACGACTTGATATGCACTGATATCAAGGAAAGCGGGGCCATTTACCGATGGCGGCTTCAAAACAGTCGACTTGATATACACTGATATCAAGGAAAGCGGGGCCATTTACCGATGGCGGCTTCAAAACAGTCGACTTGATATACATTGATATCAAGGAAAGCGGGGCCATTTATCGATGGCGGCTTCAAAACAGTCGACTTGATATACACTGATATCAAGGAAAGCGGGGCCATTTACCAGATGGCAGCTTTCACTGGGGAAACTTGATATACACGGATATCAAGGAAAGCGAGGCTCATTTACCAAATGGTAGCTTTCACTGGGGAGACTTGATATACACGGATATCAAGGAAAGCGAGGCTCATTTACCAGATGGCGGCTTTCACTGGGGAGACTTGACATACACGGATATCAAGGAAAGCGAGGCTCATTTACCAGATGGCGGCTTTCGCAACAGTCGACTTGATATACATTGATATCAAGGAAAGCGAGGCCATTTACCGATGGCGGCTTCGACTGGGGAGGAAAAGATGTTTACAACTGGAACCAGACCAGACGTTTACCGACGACTCTACTGGGGATTTTGATATTTATCAACGAAAAGATACATGACCAAACATTTACCGATGACTGGGAAGGAACTCGACGTTTACTGACATCGAAAGATGATGTTTACCGACACCAAAAAAAGGACGACCAGACATTTACCGATGACTGGGAAGGAACTCGACGTTTACCGACATCGAAAGATGATGTTTACCGACACCAAAAAAGAACGACCAGACATTTACCGATGACTGGGAAAAAACTCGACGTTTACCGACATCGAAAGATGATGTCTATTGACACCAAAAGAAAGGACCCACACGGGGATCAACACGACACTCACCGGTATCGTAAAGATGACATCTACATATGTCAAAACAAGGCAGACGCTTGCCGGGGACTACGCTGGGGAGATAATCAAGCCTTCCTTTCACAGACGGGCGAGGAAATAAACTTCTCTGGGGATTACCACTTCTGAATACTGCCCAGGGCAACTGCTGCAAATGTATCGTACAGATGTTGAAAAATGATCTGCCTCTGCTGGGGATACGATCCAATCTGGCTTAACACATGTATGCATATGTTTGAGTTTTCTATGGCGTAATGCTCCATACTGAATGGAAATGCTATGCAATTTGAGAATGCAAATGCAAATGATGATTACTATATGCAAGATGCAAAGGATGAAAACTCCTGCTGGGAAGCACAGATGATCACTCTGCTGAGCACACGATTCTGATTCGATCTTCCAACTCTGTGGGGAATAGCACTGCTGGGGGATACTTGCTGACCTGTCATTCTCGGAACGGAAGAGAAACCAACTCAACTGGGGAGTCACTTGTTGGGAAAACACCAACCTTCCGATCATGCCGGGAAAAGCACTGCTGCTGGGGAAAGGATAATCCTTACTGGGGACGACCTCCACTGAACTCGATCCGCTTGGGGACTTCGCTGGGGAAAACAAACAACGCCCACCTCCGCTGGGGAAACAACAAACTTCAGACCTGCTAAGGCAATAACATTCTCAACCCTGCTGGGGATTACAACACTTCAGGCCTGGCTGCTGAGGAACAAACTACCCACAGACACATCCGCTGGGGGAAATAGCAACCTTCCGACTTGCTGGGGAACCGACAGTCCTCAGACTTGCTGGGGAAAGGGCAACCTTCAAGCCTGGTTGCTGAGGGAACACTGATCTCGGACTCGCTGGGGAGACAAGTTCTGCACTTGCTTTGGACAACCCAACTTCTTACACCATTGTACAGTGCTGAAACATCTTTGAACAAACTGTGGCTTATCTGCCTCAGCCAACAATCAAAGATAGTAACCTGCAAAACAGCAAGACATACATGCCCCAAGGGATTGTATGGACAAAATACACTCAAGTGTACTCAACATTCAAAATGATTTTCAAATGTTTTATCTTTCCGCACATTATTGTCTAGCCTTCATGTTTTTTAGATGCAATGTTTATCAAAAATTCAGACGTTTTTGCAAAAAAAACAGTAAAAGTAAAACAAGAGAGCAATTTGACTGAATAACGACTTTTATTGATTGAAAATGGCCTATAAAGGGGAATACATCAGGAAGCAATTCCTAGGAAGAGGTAATTGCGCCAAAAAAGGAGATAAACTATCCTATTGGCAATGTGAATACGGCATCCACTATTTTCCAATTCTGTTATGACTCGTATATCCTCAATTTCCCCCAAATTCCTTGCTTTCTGAGAAGAATGATTGGACCGGTCATATCCTTCAAGAAGGTAGACACTGAAGCGCGATGAAGTACAGATAACTCAGACTGTAGTCTTCGCTTTAATCCCTCTTTTGCCTGGATCGCCTTTTCAGGTTTTCAATCCACCGGGATACCCATTTTCTCCTAAGCCGCCTTTGCAGGTTTTCGACTTACCGGGTGTACATATTTTATTCTTTCTTTATCCCTAACTTTTGCCTGAACCTTTTTTTTTTCTTGGTTCGCCGGGATGCCCTTTTTTGCCTGGACTCTTTTATTCTTTTCATCCAGCGGGTCTCTTTATGCAAAGTATTTTTTGACTACATCCGAGTTAACAGGGGACGGAAAATCTTCACCATCCATAGTTGTAAGTATCAAAGCTCTATCAGAAAAGACCTTCTTAACAACATATGGACCTTCATAATTCGGAGTCCACTTGCCCCTGTTATCTGTACCGGGAGGAAGGATCCTCTTCAAAACCAAATCACCCGTCTGATAGCTTCGAGGATGCACCTTCTGATCAAAGGCCTTCTTCATCCTTCTCTGATACAGTTGACCATGGCACACGGCTGCCAATCGCTTTTCCTCGATAAGGCTCAACTCATTGAACCTTGACCGGATCCATTCGGCTTCGTCTAGCTTGACATCCAACAGGACTCTTAGAGAAGGAATCTCCACTTCAACAGGTAGGACCGCTTCCATACCATACACAAGGGAGTAAGGGGTTGCCCCGGTCGACGTACGTACTGAGGTACGGTACCCATGCAAAGCGAAAGGCAACATCTCATGCCAATCCTTGTACGTAACGACCATCTTCTGCACAATCTTCTTAATGTTCTTGTTTGCCGCCTCTACAACACCATTCATCTTTGTTCTATAAGGAGAAGAATTGTGGTGTTCAATCTTGAAATCTCTACAAAGTTCTTTCATCATCTTGTTATTGAGATTCGAACCATTATCAGTAATGATTCTCTCAGGAACCCCATAACGACAGATAATTTCCTTCTTAAGGAATCAGGCAACCACTTGCTTGGTAACATTGTCATATGAAGCTGCTTCCACCCACTTGGTGAAGTAATCAATCGCGACCAGGATGAAGCGATGTCCATTAGAAGCAGTAGGTTCAATCTTCCCAATCATATCGATGCCCCACATCGCGAATGGCCAAGGAGAATTCATAACAATCAGAGGGCTTGGTGGTACATGCACTTTATCTGCATAGATCTGACACTTGTGGCACTTCCGAGCGTATTTGAAACAATCGGATTCCATGGTTATCCAATAATAACCAGCTCTTAACAACTTTTTAGACATTGCATGACCACCAGCATGGGTACCGAAAGACCCCTCGTGTACTTCTTGCATTAACATGTCTGCTTCGTGTCTATCCACGCATCTGAGCAGAACCATGTCGAAGTTCCTCTTGTACAACACATCATCCTGATTCAAATAAAAGCTTTCAGCTAGCCTTCTCAGTGTCTTCTTGTCATTCTTTGACGCTCCCTCAGGATACTCCTGGCTTTTGAGGAAATTCTTAATGTCAAAGAACCACGACTTTTCATCAACAACAGACTCGGCTGCAAACACATACGCAGGCCTCTCGAGTCGATTCACAGTAATGTGTGGCACATGATTATGCCAATGGACTCTAATCATGGAAGACAATGTGGCCAAGGCGTCGGCCATCTGATTTTCATCTCGGGGTACATGATACAGCTTCACTGTTTTGAAGAAAGTCAGGATCCTTCTGGTGTAATCTTTGTAAGGAATCAAATGCGACTGATGAGTATTCCAGTCTCCATTGACTTGGTTGATCACTAGAGACGAATCTCCATAAATGTCCAGAGTTTTGATCCTTAGATCGATGGCTTCTTCAATCCCCATGATACAAGCCTCGTACTCAGCTTCGTTGTTGGTTACCTCAAAAGTCAACCTGGCAGAAAAAGGTAAGTGTGCACCTTTAGGATTGATAAGTACTGCCCCAACACCGTTTCCATTCACATTAACCGCCCCATCAAACATCAGTGTCCACTTGTCATCAGGATCCGGTCCTTCCTCGACAAGAGGCTCTTCAGAATCTTTCATCTTTAAGTACATGATGTCTTCATCAGGGAATTCAAACATCATTGGCTGATAATCATCAATTGGTTGCTCGGCAAGGTAATCAGATAGAATACTACCCTTGATGGCCTTTTGCGACGTGTACTGGATATCATACTCTGTTAAAATCATCTGCCAACGAGCCACTCGCCCGGTAAGAGCCGGCTTTTCAAAGATGTACTTCACTGGGTCCATCTTAGAAATCAACAAGGTAGTATGGTTCAGCATATACTGTCTCAGTCGGCGAGCAGTCCATGCCAAAGCGCAGCAAGTTTTCTCTAGCGGTGAATATCTTGTTTCACAGTTGGTAAACTTTTTGCTAAGGTAGTATATTGCATGCTCTTTTCGACCAGACTCGTCATGCTGTCCCAATACACACCCCATCGAATTCTCGGTTACTGAAAGGTACATTATCAGAGGCCTCCCGGGAACTGGAGGTATGAGAATTGGAGGTTTCTGCAGGTATTCTTTTATCTTATCAAAAGCTTTTTGACAGTCATCATTCCACCTGATTGCTTGATCTTTTCTTAGCAATTTGAATATTGGTTCGCACGTGGCAGTTAGGTGAGATACGAACCGTGCAATGTAGTTCAATCTCCCTAAAAATGCACGAACCTGCTTTTCCGTTCTCGGTTCAGACATTTCTTGATTAGCTTTTACTTTTGCTGGATCAACCTCAATTCCTTTCTCACTGACAATGAATCCTAACAACTTTCCCGATCTCACTCCAAACGTACACTTGTTTGGATTCAGCCTCAGTTTGAACTTTCTCAGTCTTTCAAACAACTTTTGCAAGTTTACCAGGTGCTCCTCTTCTGTTTGAGACTTCGCAATCATATCATCCACGTACACTTCAATCTCTTTGTGCATCATGTCATGAAAGAGAGTCGTCATAGCCCTCTGATAGGTAGCACCGGCATTCTTCAGCCCAAATGGCATCACCTTATAGCAGAACGTGCCCCAAGGTGTAATGAATGTCGTCTTCTCCATGTCTTCTGGCGCCATCTTGATCTGATTATAGCCAGAAAATCCATCCATGAAAGAGAAAACCGAGGATTGAACGGTGTTATCAACCAATACATCAATGTGAGGTAATGGGAAGTCGTCTTTCGGACTGGCTCTGTTTAAATCTCGGTAATCGACACACATCCTGACCTTACCATCCTTCTTCGGCACGGGTACGATGTTGGCCACCCACGGGGGATAATTGGTAACTGCCAGAAAACCCGCATCCAACTGCTTCTGAACTTCTTCTTTGATCTTGACAGCCATATCAGGACTGGTTCTGCGAAGCTTCTGCTTTACCGAAGGACAATCTTCTCTGAGAGGTAGCCTGTGCACCACAATATCTGTATCCAAACCAAGCATATCTTGATACGACCATGCGAATATCTCCACATATTCTCTCAGCATTTCAATCAGCCCTCTCTTGACTTTTTCCTCTAAAGCAGCCCCTATCTTGATCTCTTTCCGGCCTTCCTCAATACCAAGGTTAATAACTTCCAACTCTTCCTAATGAGGTTGGATGACCCTTTCCTCCTGTTTCAATAGTCTGACCAATTCTTTGGGGAGTTCACAGTCTTCTTCACTCTCCTCTTCGGCTTGGTAAATGGGATTATTGAAATCATACTGAGCCATAACAGAACTGTTTTTAGTGGAGTCCGCGAGATCGATTCTGCACGAACGATGTTTAATGCTTTGTTTTAGAAAAGAGTTCAAGAAAGTCACAAAAACAAAAAACATTGCCATTTTTATTGTTTTGAAAATGAAAATAAAAACAGAAAGACAGTGAGCACAAGTTTGATTGCAAAACGTCCTTTATTAATGATAATCATTGAAAGTTTAAACATGATGTGGCCCTACAATGAACCACTATGCCCCGGGCAGAACGTAGGGTTTTTGTGCAGAATGAAAAATAAAAGAAAATTACTCTGTCTGAAGAGTAACTTGGACTATTTCTTCGGCTGTCCAATTGTTGACCATCTCCCCTGGAGCACACGGGCGCACCCAGTTGTCCAAATCACAATCACTGTCCCCGTCTTCACTACCGGTTGCAAAGACGTCACCATGATTCATCAACCCAGCGCTGGTGAAGGTACTCGGCCCTTTCTGAACACCCTGCTCTGACTGAAGAGGCTGATAACCAATACCAAATTTGTCTTCTTTCACGGGCATGTCAATCATCTTGCCCCAGCCTTCTGCATTGCCTGAGTTGACAACCTCCAAAGCCTGCTTGTACGACGCAATTGAGGCACTTGGCTTCTTCTGCTCAACGAAAGCCACCTTCTCAATATCAATGGTCTCGAAAGCTTGGCACAGAGTTTCATGAATCTCACCATCCATCTCCACATACTTGAAGGAGGATAAATGGCTCACAAGAATGTCCTCTTCGCCACACACAGTCACAACCTGACCATTCCACACGTACTTCAGCTTTTGATGGAGAGTTGACGAAACTGCTCCAGCCCCATGTATCCAGGGACGCCCCAACAGACAACTATATGTTGGTTGAATATCCATCACATAGAAGACAATGCTAAATACTTCCGGGCCAATCTTCACAGGCAATGTGACTTCACCAAAAACTGACCGCTTGGATCCATCAAAAGCACGGACAATGAGATCACTCGGCGTGAGAACAACCCCTTCAACATCAAGCTTGCTCAAAACCTTCTTGGGCAACACATTCAACGAGGAGCCAGTATCAACCAACACATGCGACAGCACTGCGCCTTTGCATTCCATAGTGATATGTAGGGCTCTATTATGATTGCGACCCTCAGGTGTCAGATCCAGATCTGTGAACCCCAAACCGTGTCGTGTGCTAACATTTGCAATAACACCCTTGAGCTGGTTAACAGAAATCTCTTAAGGCACGTAAGCCAAATTCAACATCTTCAGCAAGGCGTTACAGTGTGCCTCTGAACACATCAACAATGAGAGAATAGAGATTTTTGACGGAGTCTGGTTCAGCTGATCCACAATCTTATAATCACTTTTCTTGATGATTTTCATGAATTCCTCTACATCCTTCTCAAAAGAACCCTCGGGCACCTCGTTTTTCACTGGTTCTTCTTCAACCACAACTTGCTTTCCCTTTGCTTTCGCAAGAGCCTCAACACTGCTATCCCTCAGAGTCTGTGGTGCAAATAAACGACCACTTCTTGTGAACCCTCCAGGTCCTCCCACATTGTCCACAGCCGGATCAACAGTTACAGGAGTCCTATTTGATAAATCAATTGTCACTGAAGCCTGATTCACCGGTCTGGTCTGACTTTCTGGTTTTCTGTTGTTGCGGAAAGCATTATCATACTTCCACGGAACTGCTCTACTGTTCTTGACAAGCCTTCCACCAGAAGTAACAATGGTAGTAGGAGTACCAACAGTCACCGGTGCAGATATGGTCACCGAAGTACCAATAGTTACGGGTGCATTAACGGTTCTTGGAGCACGTCCAGGACCCTCGGACGGTTTGAAGTAAATGGTAACCATTGATACCTCTCCACGATCTTTCACAATTCGACCGAACTGCAAGCAACCCTCATCCATCATTCCCTGGATACCTCTTCTCAACTTCCCACAACCGTTCTCTTGATCATCACAATCTGAACAGCTCTCATCACAGCCCGGGAACACTCCCCTTTTCAGCAGACGTTCCTTTACCACAAGCAACGAAGTCTGAACATCATCAACATTGACTACCAAGTCCAAAGCTTTCTCACCTTCCACGCTGTTCACTCTAGGCCCACCATGTTGAGGCATAGGATTATTTACTACATTCGGAACAGGAGCAAAGTTAATAGTCTTGGCATTAATCAAATCCTGGACCTTATGATGGAAAGCCCGACAATTCTCAATGTGATGCCCCGGTGCACCAGAATGAAAATCACAATGGACATTAGCATCATACCCAGCAGGTATCTTCGTTAACGGAGCCATGGTGCGAAGTTCAACAAACCTCAACCTGAGCAGTTCAGGAAGCAACTCAGCATATGTCATTGGTAACGGATCAAAACGACGATCCGGCATCCTCTGTCTAGGTTGGAACTGGCGTTGCTGTTGTTGTTGTTGTTATGGGGGTCCTCTTTGCTGTTGCTGAGGTTGAGTTGTCGGGATGGTCACAACAGCGACTTGACGATACTGTCCTCTGTTCACATTTCTCCGACTGTGTACATCATTTGTTTCACCTTCTCTCCTCCTGGGTGCACCCGAAAATGGTTTCTTAGAACTGGAAGAACTTGAAGAGCCGGGATCTTGGATCTTTCCTGCTTTGATAAGACTTTCGGTCGTCTCTCCGCAGATCACAACATCTGAAAAGCTACCGAACGGGCAACTTCCCATACGGTCCATGAACACACCCTGCAGGGTCCCGATGAACATGTCAGTCAGTTCTCTCTCCAGCATCGGAGGTTGCACTCTTGCAACTAGTTCACGCCACCTCTGGGCGTACTCTTTGAAGCTCTCACCATTCTTCTGAAACAAACTCTGCAGCGGAGTTCTGCTCGGAGCCATATCTATGTTGTGCTTATACTGCCTCAGAAAGGCTTCACCCAAATCTCTCCAGCTTCTAACAGACTCTCTCTTCAAATCCATATACCAGTCCAAAGACGCTCCAGACAAGCTGTCTTGGAAAAAGTACATCCACATCTTCTCATCATCAGTGTATGCAGAGATCTTTCTGTAATAAGCTTGCACATGAGTGCGAGGACAAGAAGTACCATTGTATTTGTCAAAGGATGGCGCTTTGAATTTGTAAGGGATCCTCAACCCATCAACTAGACCCATATTCGTGACATCAAACCCCAACGAATTCTGACATTCCATGGCACGTATCTTCTCAGCAAGGGCCTCCACTTTTCTATCCCTCTCTTCAGTCCTTCCCACTTCATCATCGTCACTGAGGAGCGTGAACATATCTTCCTGCCTGTCAACCAACGGGGCAGGATGGCGGGCTGGAGCACGGGCCACTCGAACATTAGCAGTCTCTGGAGCGATAGGTTGTCCGTTGATTCTGATACCCCTTAATTCATCACCCACATCATAATTATTGATAGGGATGGTAGCAGCAACAATGTCATTAACGGGGGCTACTTCCGGCGAATTCCGACTGGCAGGTGGAATCACAGCTTCTTGTCTCTGGGCCAAGGCTAGAAGCTCCTCTTGCCCTTGCACGACCCCTTGCATCATATTCATGAATTGAGCCATGTTGGCCCTCATCTCTGCTAATTCAGCCTGAACTTGATCCATGCTTCTCTGTTGATTCAGTCTTGTCGCGTAGCGGTGCAGACGATGATCAGCAATCCTGCCTAAAACAGGAACCAGAATGAGAAACCTCTTCAAGAACACCTGTAATGCAAGAATGATCTGTGTATGGTGTGTATGATGCGTATGCTGTTTTATCATGAATGATCCTGAAAAAGGATATGCCTATGCGGGTTAACTTTTCTTTTTTTTTCTTTTTTTTTTATGCATTACTTTTTTTGAAATAAACATGCTATGATGCAAGATGATGAAGCCATGGCAGGTTGGTTGGGTATCACATGGCACAGGATCAGAACTTCGGCATCAAAACCCACGGTCACTAACGGAGCAAGTCATCATCTGAACAAGTACCAACAGATTCAACCCGGGGATCCGAAATAAACGGAACCCGTTGATAAATACCACGGACAAACCTCCGACGTCCAGAAATACAGACCCATAAATCCAACTGAAACATAGTCACCATCACAGAATCACTGACGAAACCTGTATCTGTAGGAATCTGTCCCTCCCCTCACAGGTGAATTCTAATAAGGTCATCCTAAGGCGGATAAGGGTCTCGACAATCGGACAAGATACTCAACGGGTTTGCCCTTTCGGGTGTGCCGTTGCAGCTCTCATAAGACAATCTAAACCAAATATCCGGGAAAGAACGGTCACCGAAGTCAACAACTCAAAAGAGGTAACCCAACCAAAGTGGAATACTCCACCCGGAAGAGCTCTCTCAGATGAACCTCGTCCGGCTGTGGTATGTCACGTCGCCAAAAACATGTTGACCTAACATGAGAGGCAACGTGAGACCACGCTAATCCTAGGTGTATACTCTGGCCTGGGTTTTAGCCCCACTCAGAACACCCACCCCAAATCAGAGGAACCAACCTGTACAGAGTTCAGCATAATGACAATATGATGCATGCAAACATATATGCAAATATATACAATCACAATATAATAATCATAAATGCCATAAATAAAGCATCAAAAGCAACCAAAACTATCCTAGAGAGCGCTAGGATTGACTCGCTTAGGGAAGATGGACCAGCAAGAGGTCGACTTCTTTAAAGATCCCCAACAGAGTCGCCAGCTGTCGCATACGCGAAAAACAACCGGCGGGAAAAACATAGAGCCGCCACCGTGCGTTATTTATCCCAAAAGAGGGAAAGGAAACGCTCGAAGTAAACCTGAAAAAGGGAAAGGAATGGTCTTACGACCAGAGATTGCTAGGTACGGGAGTCGGTTACGCAAGGGGAAGGTATTAGCACCCCTCACGTCCGTCGTACTCGACGGGATCCACGCTCAAAAGAATAGAATAAAGTTGCTAAATAACTGCTCAAAGAATGCACACACACTGGAATAATAAAACAGGTGAAGGAAGATGGAGGAAGGGGACTCGGCAGGATGTCGCATCCTGGGCCTACGTAGTTTGTCAGGAACAAACATCAGAGTCGACGTAGTTCGGGAAAACGGGAAACGTGCTCGCTAGGACATCGCATCCTATGCATACGTATATTCTCTAACCAGAGTAAGAATCAGAGCACTCGTAGCTCGGCTAACGCACGCCGAAACAAACACTGAAAAGAGACGCTGAGACGTCAAATCAAACCCAACTGGAAACGGAATGCCAATCAATGGACTTACATCCAACTCCAAACAATCAAACGCAAATAGGAAACTGAATGCCAATAGCTGGACTTACATCAAACTCCGAACAAACAACAAACACACGGGAACCGAATGCCAATAGATGGACTTACATCAGACTCCGAACAAACAACGAACACACGGGAAACCGAATGCCAATGACTGGACTTACATCAGACTCCAAACACACACACAAGAGGGTGGAAAAAGAAAAGAGTGAAAGGATGGTGAACACACACCAAACAAAACAAAAAGGTTGAACACACAGAAAGAACAAAAGGGTGAACCCCCAAAACACACACAAAAAAAGAAAAGGTTGCCCGGAGAGATCTCGCTCAATCTCCTGCCTACGTATCTCATCTGGTACGAGAATCAGGGCGACGTAGTTCCCCTTAACAGGGAAAAACTTCTCCTAACCAGAGACTAGGGAGATAACAAACTAATAGGGAGACTACGACTCGAGCCTAGAAGTTGTCATGCAAACGATCCCTAAGTTGAGGTCTCTAATCGACACCTAACTCGCACAGGAAGCAAGCTAGCCTAAACAGCAAGTAAACAAGCACAGGTGAACAGGTATCACACACTATATGCAAATAAGCGGCTCATACAAGGCTGGGATTTAGTCAAGGGGTCATATCAACCTCGACAAACAAGCCAACACTGTAGGGGTATGCTGAAGCTCTTAACCACTGACATTGACCGTCAGGGTGAGCAGATGAAAGGTGATGAGGATAAGATCTCATAGCTCTTAACCCGGGCCTGGGTGAGCTTAAATCATGAAGGTGTGGGGATCCAGAATGGGGGACCCTACTCCACTTGACTGACTCTATATACAAGGATCTTGGGTTAGGTTCAAGAGCGTCAGCACGTAGTGCGAGCATAATGAACGACACAACGATTAATAGGGGATTAATTGCTAATCCCTTCTATCTGTCAATTGCCTCTTCACTTAGGAGGACTTGAAGTACCATGCCTCGACAAGGAGAAGCAATATGCAAAAAGAGTGGACCAAATTGGAGTTCTGAATCAAAAGTTATGGCACTTTGAAGTTTCATGTACACTTGGTGATCATTTGCTCATAATTCCTCAACCATTCATCAGATGCTCATGATGTTGGACTTTTTGGAAATGGGAGAGAAAGATCTTCAACTTTAATGTTGGACAAAATTTCTATTGAAACTTCTTTGATGTTGGAAAGTCAAGTTGAAGGTGGTCCAAAAACTTGCCATTTTTGGAAACTTGAAATTACAAGTCACTTTCCATTTTTGGAAACTTTTGATCTGACTTCAAAATCTTCAATGTAGATGTTTGACATGATGAATAAACCTCTTTTGGACATGAATGAAGTGTCTCAAACCATTTCTCCACCTCTTAGCCCTCAGTTGACTTTTATGGGCCCCAGATGACCTGGAAAGGTACTGATGACTTTTGAGCCTCTAACACTTGGTCAAGTTGCTTCAAAATGAACCTTGGCTCATATAAACTCCTTAGGATAGTCATGTGGCCTTCATCTCAAGGGAATACTTGCTCTTTTGCACTGATGAATCTCCTTGATGCCAATGCTTATTGATATGGTGCAATGCAATATGTAATGTTAATGACCTAAAAAATGAAATGAATGCATGAATGAGGGGTGCAAATTTGAGGTGCTACACCATGCACCAAAGTTTCTAAATTTGGAAAAATTTAAAAGTGTGTGAAAAACAACTTGCTATGCTATATATACATGTCCATTATGATCAGAATGAGGATCCCTGCTTGCCTAAGCTTTGAACCATTGCCTCCCTAGCCTCCATTAAAGGATAAACTTGAAGATTCAATTTGAAATCGAGTTTCAATACTCCTTCTGTTTTGAGATTGAAACTCCAAGAATCCAAGCCTCTCGTTGGTCCATTTCACTTCCTACAAGCTTCTAGAGTCGAGTCAAGGTAAATTGGAAGCAAGATCAAGCCAAATTCAAGCTACCCGAAGGTAATTTTTCAGAAACTTTTGAGCCTTCGATTCTCTCTCAATTCTTCACCATTCTCTTTGATTTTTGGTTGGCTGAAGTCCTACCAATGTAGGCAACAAGATTGAGTTGCTTTGAGGTCAAATCGAAGCAACTCAGATCATGAACCTCAAATTTCAAATCCATGTATCTTTCAATATACTTGGAATTGGATGAAATGGAGGTCAGATCATGAAACTCAAATTTCAAATCCATGTATCCCTAGAGGTAGATGTCTTAAGTCTTGGGTAAAGTGAAATGTCATGAAGTTGATCTTCTCATTTATCCTCTTTAGTCTCTTGGTGATGTCCTTATGTAAATATTCAACTAAGGGCCTCTTGGGAACGTCATAGTCAAATTCTTCTAGACTCATATGAGCTTCTTTTTCTTGTTGTTAAAATCTCATTTATTTCCTTTGAAAGGTTTTTAAATTATTCCCTCATCAATAATTTTGTACCACATCATCCCCACGGTGCTTCTCCTATTTTTGTTACATATTGCACAAATTCTTCTCCTTCAGTATTGTACCCGACGTGTTCCATGATCTTCATGACCAAGTCACCATATGGTAAGCATATTCCTTTATATTTTCTCCCTAACATGTATTAGATCACTGCACTTTCCCTGTTTGTTTCAATCTTGTTGGCAAGCAACCACACAGTTGAAATATCATACCTAGTTAAGTGACTACAGTTGCTTTTCCTTAGAAAGAGTATATGATTTTCCACATAATGAATTTGATGAATATCCATGCGCACAGAGACTAGAATGAATGGAGAAGATGTGACACCCTAAATCCCAAAATAATATATTTCATATGTATGGATAATTGATGTGTTCAAAACTAATAAAATTTGTGAGTTTCAAAAAGTTTTTGAGATAAAAGGACATCACTTCGTCCACTTATACATTACAAACAATTCTTAAAAATCCATTAATTTAAAGTAATTCTACATCATTATATTGAATATTCATAACCTTTTAATGCTGAAAGTAGAAAGATTTTAAAAATAATTTTCTCAACCCGATGCCACCTATCAGAGCGCGACTTCTTCCATTCTTGAACTTAACGACTCAAAAACATGTATTAACTGCGATTTTGCAAATGCATGCCAAGCCAGACAAACACAAACACGAAATGATAAGCTTCGAAAACATGTAATCGTATAAAATAATTAAGAAGAACGCACAAATAATCAAGTAAACACGTATCATAACAAACTACATTTAACATGGACCATCGACATCAAACATCTACATAATTCATAATTTAAATATATAAACATCCTCATCTAAAATCAACCTTAATAAAAGCAATCAATATAGAATATCAATATAAATAACGATAATCATCAAGTTTAATCACAATTCAAATTTTGCTATACATGCTCTTAGACTCTAAAGTTCTTCTCTTTCTTTCATACTATTCTATTCTACATAGGATTGTGCTTCTCTCCATGATACTAAACTACGATCATAACTTAAATACTAACATGCTTCTTTCAATTGATATTGCACTTGTGTAATTCTTCTTTAAAGTGATATTGTATTACATCCTACAATCCAATTTTGGGTGTGCTTCTCTCAAACGACATTGCACTTGTGTAATACTTCTCTCAAGTGATATTTTATTACATCCCATGATTTAATGTCGGTTGTGCTTCTCTCAGGTGATACTTCACCATATGATCACTTCTCTCTAGCGATACAACACCATATCTGACATGATACTTCACTCTATTTGATACTGCACCACACCGACGCTATATGTTAGTTACTTCTCTAACCTCAATTTAGGCTTATCAGACCATACATATACACTGTAAAAATAATATCCATGTCAAAAACCCTAACGTCTAGTCATTCCCTTCATTGTCCTAAGTTACTCCTTAAGAGTATCGTCTTCAGCACGAGTCGAAACAACCTCTATTTCATCATCCATGAGAAAACATCATTTTTTACTTCAATTTCACAACATTGTGTTCATTATTTATATATCATCAAAACATATTTAATATATTCAAACATCATTTATCATCTATGCATCACAATTAGGTATATCGATTCATCTTAATCTATCGAGAGAAAAATAATTATTATTATCTCATATCAATTACAATCATAACATTTTCATAAATAATTATAGTTACCAATAATAATTCTTCAAATCAAATAGTCATAACATCTTGATTCCATCACATTATACTCATCATTTTTCATAATCATTATGTAACTTATACCATCACACATCACTTAGGATATGTATAGACACATAAGTAAATTAATTCATAATCTAACACACCAAATATTCATACAAAGTCAATTGCAACCCCAATATCATCACTAGTACATTATTATGACAATTTATCACATCAACTCACTTATCACATGTAATCAATTCACAATTTTCTCGATTATTAAATGACTATGATGATTAGATAATTTCACAGATAATTAGAATAAAACACAATCTTTTACAATAACATCAATTATCACATATTCAACATAAGTTAAATCAATCAAATCCTTAACAAAGTTTATAGTTTCTCTTTTAACCTCACACTTCCGGATTTTCTCTTTTACTTAATCATCACTCAAGGGCTACAACTATCGCAGCGAACCCTAGATGAATTTTGAGAAATGCGACTCTCTCGTTCATCTCACTTATTTTAAACTCATGATTCAAATGTACTCTCACACCATACCTTATTTTGATGCCTTCTCACGTAAATTCATATCCATCCGTAAGGATCTTCAATTTGTTCCAATCATCGCCTTCAAATCAATCAAATTTGATGATATGAAGTTAATTATCAAAATTAAATATGAAAATAGCTTAAAATGTCAATTTCGAAATTTGGATCAAATAAGCGTATCCTAAATCAGAAATTAAACTGGTAAATAATACTAGTAATATTTTTACGGTCGTTTTGGCATTGATTTCACTCAATCGGATTTATGTTGGAGAAGAACAAATGAAAATTGTGAGGTTTAAAAATGGAGGAAAACTATATTTTTAGAGAGGTAATATAATGATTAAAAATTGAAATGACTATAAAATAATAACTAAGTTAAAGATAGAAAACTCATACTGAAATTTGAGGTGAATGGGAGAAAGTGTTTTGCACTACTGTTTGACACAAAAACTTATTTTTCCTCTTGATGTCGTTCTCCTACTTCTGTGTCATACCGTAGCTAAACTAAGGTTCACTTTTTTTTTCTTCTTATTAGGATTTGTTTCATTTCTATTTTCTTGCTTAATTTTGGCCAAAATCAAATAAATGCCTCTAATTTTTTTTTTTGTTTCTAACATTTAATCAAAACACTAATACATTAATTATTTTATTTCTTATATCTAAAATGTTATTCTTCAAAAATATTATATTAACATATTATTATTTTATTGAATAATTAAAATAATAAAATAAATAAATAAAATATTAACATCTTAATTAACCACTAAATCATGACAAACATGTCTAAATACTCACACCATTATAAGTACACCTAAGATATTTAATCTTGGTATTAGATAATTATCGTATAAATAAAAATAAATAATTATACTAAAACAATAATAAATTAAATAAAATGTGATTACACACATAATCATTATAAACACTCAAAATAATAATTTATGTTTCACATGTACACGCAGAATCATTTAAAATAATAGATAATAATTTAACAGTGAATTGATTTATACATAGATATAAGAATATATTCTATAGAAATGGATTTTAAAGAAGATACCAGAGATTTTAGATTCATCAGAAAAAAGGATACAACACTTTTGTAGCTGAAGTAGCTGTCTTTTTCTTGTTTGTCTACCTTGAAGTGAGCTACATCATGGGATAGCTTCAAAATATTAGCAAACTCTTCTAAAGATAGATATATCTTATTATTTTTCACTTTGGAGTAGATAATCCATTAGTGAGGTAGAGATTTGAGAAGAACATCTTGATCAATGGTGTATAAACTTATCTCGAAGAATTCAAGGTATGAATACCTAAGAATATTCTATTTGCGAAATCTTGAAAGAATGTTCGTTGTTGTTCTTGGGATGAGAAATGTTATGAGGTAACAATAAGATGGGCGAAATCTTTTAGGTCAGTCGTGATGGAATACTAAAGTATTACTCTTACAGAATTAGAGAGAACAAGAAAGAAAGAAGAAGTAGGGGAAAGAGAGAAAAAACGATGCAAAAGAATGGAATAGGATTACCTATTTATAACTTTCTTTCTGAGTGTTTGAGAGTGTAAAAATTCCACAAAATCCTTGGAGATTTGATCCAGAAAATATCATAACAAAAAATTTCTAAAAAATATCATTTAATTGATTATTTTTTAGGTATATTCAATTATATAGTGATGATTATGAAGACTTCACGCGTCCTCAATCAATGCCTAATTTGACAATATGATTGGATTTGAAATTCAAAACACAATGGGAATCTAATCAATTAGGCTAACCAATTATTTGTCTTGGTTTCAACCTCCTTGACCTTTTGGGGCCTTTGTTAAAATTTAGCTTTGGCATGCTGCTTTTACACCGTTTTGAATTGATAAGCATATAATAATCCACTTATTTAGTTGGTTAGTTAGAGTTTTTCGATTATTCAATCTCTAAAAAATGTGCTACCTTAAAAATCAATAAACCTTAATAAAAAACTCTCCATTTCGAGGGAACGTCAAATGAATGTTGAACATCCTTCTTTTTGTGAATTGTTGGATACAAGAGTTGGCTAAAACAATGAGATAAATGAATCCATTATAGACATATCTTCTCAACCTATTAAGAGGTTAGCTAATCACCACAAATCATGTGTTGAGAACCATGTCCAACCAATATTTATTTGATCACGGCCATTGAAATATACCATCAACGAACATCCTTGGATCCCAAGCTTATGTATCATCAAACACCACACATACTTAAGAGTATACATATCCATTTGCACAAATTATTTTAATATGGGCTAAGGCTTCATTAAAGTTTCAAAGCATCCTGCAAAACAAAGTAGGTTTTCACCTTTGATACCAAAATCTTTTTGGGTCCTGGTGCGTTTGTAGTTCCAAGCTGTCTATGATTACTACCTTTAGATATTCTTAATTTATCAAATCAAAAAGCCTCTATGTGACCGAGCCTATCATAGTGAGGGCATTTATAAACATATAATTTTAATTTCTACATAATTAAGGCTTTGATGTGTGATCTACTAGATTTAAACTCTAATCCAATTTTATTCAAGGAAGATATTTGATTTGATAAAATCAAATTTAGATTTTCTTCCCCCTTAGTAAATTTGCTCAGGGTTTCATGTAAATCTTTCCCTTCCTTTTTCATCGAGACACAAGTCTCACATTTACTAGTTTGGCTTCTAAGAGTATCCATTCATATCTAAGTGTTACATTGCTATTCTCTAAAAACTCAATGTAATCTTTAAGATCTATATTATGCTTTTCAATCATATCACGTTCCTTGATTAATTTAAACAATTGTTTGTATGATAAGTTTGTTACCTCATGCTCATCTTCTTTGTGAGAAACTTTTAAGAGAACTTGTTTATCTTCTTCGAAGATTCTACCAGAGGTTGATTCTTTGAGATTTCTCCTTGATATTAAGTCTTTGAAGATATGGCTCATTAAGACTTCTTTCTAATTTCTTTATTCAAACATTCCATTGGATGAAACTTATTCTTTTACATATTCTCTTCTTGATGAAGTTTCTCCATTAGACGTTGAATCTTATGAGGATCGTTCGTTTACCGAGATTATTGTTTCAAAGGAGATTACTAGAGTTGAATTTCTTCTTTTTCTTCAAAAGAGTTCTTTGACGAAGTTTCTAGAGATTCTTATAGGTTTAGGTTTATCCCTTCCTCTTTTAGTAGTTGAATCAACTTATTTAATTTATCGATGAATTTTTCCTTCTTGAATTTCTACTAAAAATTATAAATATTTTCATCTCTTGATTTAAGGATTTGATCAAAAAATTTATTCCAATTATTAACTCTTATATATTTGTTTGCGCCGAAATTTCTAACATGGCTTCCAAGATATTTAAAGGTGGAAAAAACTTTGTGAAAGAAGCATTCACATTCATCTTCTTCGCCTCGCGTGTTCATTCCTTTTAGTTTAGTACGTGGAGAAACTTTGTATATCATTTCAAGAGTGCTCCATATTTTCTTGGCAGATTGACAATTAAAAACATGAAGAAATTGAATTTCATTTACAAAAAAGTGTTTAGCTTTGAAATTAATAGTGAGCTTTCTCTTATCTTCTTTGGGCCAAAGAAAATGAAGTTTATCTACCACTTTACCATTAACATATTGAGTAGGGATAAACAGACCATTGATTACTTTTTTTCCATAATTCAAGATCAAAACTTTGAATGAAGACTTTAAATCTAGATTTTCACAACTGAAACATATCATCATTAAACGGTGGAGGTGTGTCCCCGTGTTAAAATAAGTATTGGAAGTCATCTTCCTCCTAAAATGATTGATCTTTAAATATGAGTTAGGCTCTAATATCTCTTGTTAGACATGTGACATACACAAGAGGGGAAGAGGGTGACTTGTTGGACATGTCTACTTTATAGTTTATATATCACATTGATAATACCTTTTGGAAAATAAAGAAGTTGGGATAGTAAGAGAATATCAAGAGTTCACCAGGAGGTGCTATCATATCAACCTGAAGTTGAAATCTATAAAGGATAAAAGTCCATCTTCTCCATTAGTGTCCACTCCAGAGACATCATTTTAACATAGAATATAGACGACCTAGATCCATGAGAAAACTTTTGTGAATTGAGGATATCCCTTTTCAAAATTACGAAGAATATCCAAATAGGCGAAGACATCCGTCAAATCAATAGTCTGGGAACGAAATTGGACGAGAAGATGGAAATGAAAATCATGGTTTTTAGGGAATAACATGGACGACTTCTTTTGGAATCCATCTGAGATGCTCGTGATAGAGAAAATTGTTGGACATGTGACTCCATAAACAAAAGATGGAAGGGGGTGAATTGTGGAAGTTTGAAAAATGATGATTTAAAATGAATTCATTTGCGAAATCGAAGTTTGAAAACATTTTATAAAAAAGAAATTGAATAAATATGCAGCAGAAAGAAAATAAATAAAGATAAAAGAGATAAGGGAAGAGAAATAACAATAGAGAATTATATAGGTCTAGTCAAGAAGACTTAATCTTATCCCCAAAGAATTATTCTTGAGAGTATCCACTAGTCTTGAGAGCTTTTAAAAGGTTATGACCAAGAACCCCCTTATACAAAGAAATGAAGTTTTCAATATTAACTTCTAACCAAACAACGAATAGGGCTTGAAGAGGTTAGTCTCCAAACCAAACAACGAACAAGGCTTGAAGTGGATAGTCTCCAAACCAAACAGAGGTTTTGCACGGGATGATCTCAAACCAAGATAGAGTTTTGAATTGGGTATCCTCCTAACCGAACCTGGATTTTACACAGATTGACCACGAATCGAACTAATATTTTTACCGAGGTGATCTCCAACCTAATGAGCTTTTGCACAAGTTGAACTCAAAAACCAATTGAGATTTTAAACCGGACAGATATCAAATTGATATAGCTTTTAATCGGCATAGGCTCAAAAACTATTGTAAATATTTTTATTGGATGATCTTCACAAACAAAAAAAAAGAGTTTTTCTTTAATGGATAAACTTATGCATTGAATCGAGACTTTCTAAGACAATCCCCTAACTAGAGCTTTAAAAATGGTTTAACTCAACAACTAAAAAGATAACTTCCCATGGAAGAATTTTTTACTCAAGAAAAATACACTTTTGATAAATTTACAATTTTACCCTCACCCAGAATTATATTCCTTACTAGACTATGTAACTCTCTCCAAACACTATAACTAAAATATGTGAGAAAATATTAAAGATTTAGAGAGGTGATGAGAGATATGAAAAGTGAGGTTCTACAATTTTTCTGGGTGTTTTGAAGTGATATTTAAGCGTTATATTTATAGGCCAAAATGTTGTATAAGTTTGGAATCAATCCTTGAGAACAATGAATGCTCAAATTGATTAGGCTAATCGATTAGGCACTTTGAATAATCGATTGTTATGGCCCAAAAATGAAAGGTTTTGATCAGAGCCATTACAGATCACTAAGAGACTGTCATAATCTATTATAGACTCAATTAGGCATAATCTAATTGATTAGGAAAATGATCTAATCAATTATACAGGTTTGAAAAAGTTTTCTAATCAAGCAAGCAGTTCCCTAATCAACTCGCTAGGTCCCAAAAACACTTTTTGGTGATTTAATTAAAAGAGTGAGGTTTCTCAAGAATTTTTATTATGTTTGTGATTTATCCATAATGTTTCCAAAAATTCCCTTATTTCTTATAAGACACTTGCCATTTAGACAAAAACGACTAGACGAGCTTTCACATTTTCTCTCTTTCACAACTCTGAAGCTTCAAGTCCTGACATCATTATCTTCGACTTTAGGATCAAATAATAACCTTGAATCTTCTTGATGAGGTTTGAGATTACTCCATGTTGATTACCATCATTTGAGGGTTTGAAAGGTTAAACTACTAGTGATCCTTGAAACCTAAGTCTTCATTTGATAGTCGTTGGACTACAATGTTGACTTGAAACAAATGTCTAGCTTGATAATGGAGGATAGTTTGAACTACATATTTACCTCTTGAACTACCTTTAGAAATGACTTGAATTCAAGTGTTTTTATCATCAAAACTAAGAAACTATTAATTGAATTGCATATTTGCAATCCATAAGTTTCATCTTTGATCACTTCCTTTCCAAACACATATAATCACATAAACTATAATAAGACACAAGTTAGCCATCATCCCATACATGAAACTCGTATCCCATAGAAAATGGAGAATGAGTAAGGAACAAAGGAATGTAGTAGAAGAAGTTAAAAACCAATACAAGCCAACTTTATCAGAGAATCAAAGTGTCCATCATAACTAGAAAATGTAGAGATGGTGAAAAAGGCAACCGGAAAAGTGGAGAAAATGAGTCGACTTCAATGACCTAAACACATCGTGCCCCAATGACCCATTACCTTTTCCAAGATAGAAAATTTGATATATGAAGAATTAAGATACAAAAATTAAGTTTTATGATAACCCACTTTTAATAAAATTAGATGAAGACGAACCTGTGAGACACCTTATTCACAGCCTTCATGACGAGCACATGTAACTACCATCATAAGGTCATGTTCTTTGGCTTTAATAATGCTTATGCAACATATAAAAACTTCTGTGCATATATATATATATATATATATATATATATATATATATATATATATATATATATATATATATATATATATATATATATATATATATATATATCAAAACTCCAGTGCCCTCTCTTGAGCGTAAAAAAATCATATTTATTTTTTCTAATATCGTGCACAAGATATTTATCGAAATTTAAATAAATATTTGAAAATTTTAAATTTATCACATCCATCACAATTTAATGATTGAAATTTTAACGGTCACAAATATTAAAATTGAAAGCTTACCAATGGTGTTTGAAGAAAAAAAGAAATAAAATAATTTATTTTGTGTTATAAATCAACTCATAAAAAAAAGTAATACACAATGAAAATAAAAATTTCTTAACTTTCAAGAACTTATGAAGAACAAAATAAATATTTGATAGCAATCATGATAAATAAAATTCAAGAGGAAGGATGAGATTTTATTCTGAAAACCACTTGAATGCAAAGGTAAAAAAAATAAGAGTCATCGAAAAAAAGTAAATAATTATACTATATTCAAATAGGAGTATCAAAGAGTCTTAATATGATAAAAAATTGTGTCAACAACTATGAAAAACAACAAAATATAGAAATTTACAAAAGAGAATAAGAAGATAATAAATACTATTATTGCTTTTGTGTGAGCACCATTTCTACCGATGTAGACATCATTTATATGATCCAACGGCTGAAAACAAAGAAATTTGTGATGTGAACTTATTAGAGCAAATAACTTAAAAATGAATGTTAACTAACTTCAACAATTTAACGTCCAATACATCAAATATTCAATAATATTTCACATAAATGTGTTCTTACCTATTAAGAAAGGTTCTCACCATAAATAAAAGTTTTTTTCAATATTACCATTTTATTACCTCTAAATAGTCTCTATCCATAAGAAAATAACACAATTTTTATTAATGATATTCTTTACAAGAACGAGAAAATCCTACAAAATTAATCACCTTCTTTTTAACAGGAACATTTTACCATTGATAAGTGTCAGATTTACGTTAAATACATCGTCATTTATTAATTTATTTCACAATCAATTGATACAAAAATCCTTAATTTATCTACGAAAAGTAAGAAAATATCTGCTTATACTTTTCTTGCATACAATAACTAAAAACAGGTTAAAAGAACTGAAAATCCACGATTCAACACGCAAAAATCAAGCCAAAGCAAAACCTGCAGAAACAAGACTCGCTAGGCCCATATGACACAACCAACTACAATAACTTCATGGTGAAGCAATGGTTAGCCTGCTAGTCTAAGAGATGGTTTGTTAAGAAAGAAAAAGCAAGCTGGGCAGAGCAGTGTAGGCCGGTGGGCGAGAAGGCGGTACACCCAACTAGAAGTCTAGATATTTTCCTATAAATAAAAGTTTTCAGTTTAGCTTAAATGGAGTTTCGGTGAATTGAGGTAGAACAAAATTGGAGTAGGTCCACCTTGGACTACAACAAGAGAATAATAGAGAAAGCCTGAAGGTGGAAGCGTTGCTCAAGTAACAAGATATATCACACTTCTAAGATCAACTTCTCTAGATTCTCAACAGTTGCGCTATCATGAGTAAACGTAGCTAAAATCTCTTTTTTTGGGGTTATATGTAGTCGTTATAATCATGTACTAAATATGTCATGGTGTTTAATGTATTTTTACTTATGCTTTAATATTGACGACTCTTTAATCTTAATGCTTATTTAAACTTTGCTACCTAAAACATTACTTCATGGTGTGATTTGACATCTAAAGGTGCTTGTCATTACTAGACCCAAGATAATCATCTATTGGATACTAGCGTCTAAAGATAGGGTTATGTTCAATATTTGCTCGCACTGTATTATGGATTTGTGTTGATGATTGTTGCTTTATAATTTTTGGAACTTAATGTTTTACGTTTGTTAATAGTCGATATATCGAACTATTGGATAATGCACTGATCTCACGAGATTGAGACTAAAAGGAGATATGAATGGGAGAAATAAATAGGAATATTAATAGTTGAGTAGATGAGCATATTATTGACTTATGGATGTGCATGATAAAGAGGTAATGATGAATCTACCTGCAGCAAGTTTTCTTATTATTAACACCGAAATCTCCCTTTTACTTTCTGTCATTTATTTTTTTTATGTCATTTACTTTCACGCATAACAACAAATACACAAACCTCCTTTACTTAAAATATTAATTATTGTTGAAGGGTCTTTGAACCATCCGTCTTTATGGATACGATAATTGTAAAACTATATTTTTCTACGAATGCAACAATCACTAATACAATTTATATCTCAGAGACATAGAGTTACTCTCATGTTTTACTATATAAAGTCACATGTTCTCCAAGCTCATTTTCCTTTAGAAAAGTTTACCAAATCATAAGTGTGTTATCAATATTTAAGGATTTCATCTCATCATACATTTCATCAAATCACTTTTGGTTTTATTAATTGTCCACATCCTCTTGAAAAAACTCAAGCCCCCTTCATATATCATTGCCACATAATCATCAGAATACTACATTTCCTATCTAATGAAGCCTTATACTTTTCCTCTTCCTCTCCTCCAACTTATTCTTCCACCTCCTAATCATCTTCAACTGCAATATTTACCTCATCTCCATAATATAAACATTATTAACATGAAGATGAACTGGATCAATATAAAATAAGGTATTATCTTTGTTGGGTCTAGTCTTCTCCACTTTATCATTGTCTCTAATAATTTAATTTTCCATGAACATGGTATTGAGCTTGTGATGAATTTTTCTCTACAAGATCATACAACTTGTAACCAAACTCATCCCGACCATAATTAAAAAAAGTGAATTTACTTAACTTTCCATCCAACTTAGATCGTTCTTCCTTTAAAAAAATGTATAACTAAAGATTCTCAAATGATCACGCTTTACATGAAACTTAACTTTTCAAAGAAATAAGAGGGTACAATTAGTTGTTTGTGCCTTTGTGTTCACTGCCTCACCCAATAGTGCATGTGTGTATTATCTTTAGAGAGAACACACATCACTCTCTAAACTACTGTTTGATTCATCATCTCTACTAAACTATTCACATAAGGAGTTTTAGAAAGAGAATTTTCATTTGCAATACTCCGTACTTGAAATAAACATAAAATGGTCGGCAATACTCATCATCATTGTCAATACGAACAAAATTTAGCTCCTTGCATGTCTGCTTCTTACACAAAGTATGAAATATTTTAGCACTTGGTCTTTTGTCTTCAATACATTGACCCAAAGTTTCTTTGAATATTTGTCAATTAAAGTAAAAGAATATAGTGCACCTCTATAATATTGTGCCATTAAATTGTCAGTTTTTTTTACAAATGGGTGCATAAATGAAATGATAAAAAGGAAGACAATCTTCCTTTAGTATTAAAATAAAATTAGATGAATATATTTCTTAAATAAATAAGAAAATATAATAAACTGAACTATATTATTTAATAGACTAATAGATTACATATAAAAACATAGATTTGAGAAAAATAACAAAGGAAAGTAAGCATACTCGTGCAATATATATATATATATATATATATATATATATATATATATATATATTATAATTGTAATTTTAGATTATTTTTTATAGTAGCTATGTGAGTTGTACTTGCATGGTATTTTTGTACAACATGTCTTTCAGTATTATATATTGTTTCACATTTTTTATGTCATGTATATTTACCCTGTCTATTTTTCTTTTTGGAAGCGTATGAGCTTATTTAAATTTTTGTTCTTTATCAATGTTTTTGTTTATGAAAAATGCTATTTTTATACAATATTCTCCACCTATAGTGTATTTTACTGTTCATCAATACTGTGAACAGTAAAATATTATAATAATATATTATTTTTTTAAAAAATATAAAAAATATTATTTTTTATTATCTTAATATTTATTAAGCAGTTTCATAACTTTTTTAACCAACTTCATAACTTGTATTAACCAATTTTGGTGGCTATTCAAAATTATTTTTAATGTCTGGACGCTTATTAACCAATTTCATAGCTTCATTAGCCAACATTTTACTTTTCATTAATCAACTTTGGTTTATCACTAAAAAATATTTTTAATATCTGAACGTTTATTAACCAACTTTGTCACTTCATTAACCAATTTTTTACATTTAATTAATCAATTTTTTTCACTATTTTAAATCACTGTTCATGTGCACTGGTCATAATCACTGTTCATATGTACGGTTCAAAGTACTGTTCATAAATATATTATTTTATTTTTAAAATATATTATTCACTGTATAATACAGTGAACAATATATACGGTGTAAGTATTTAATGTAGGAAATGGTATAAGAATAGCAATGTTTTTTTTTTAATCAAAGTCTTAATTTTAAGTTATGAAGGGATATGTATGTAATGGACAAGATTCAAACACATGGTCTTACATTGAGTCCCGTGATATCATTAAGAAAATGTAATCCAAATTTGTGGAACGTGCAGTAAACTATGGGGAGAAACATGGACCTTAAACTAATAAAGAATGGTGAAGATGTTATTCAAATGTTCAAATATATCCAATACAACAAGTGTGACACTGAGCTATATGTGGTACCCAATGTGAGTGCAGAAAATGTCATATTTATTCAGTAGGTTATATAGAATAAAGTGGGTGATAACAATGATGTTTAGATTAAGTGTGATGCCGATAACTTATGCGATGGTACGTAAAGTGATATCAATGATGTTTCGATTATAAATATATAGTTACATGATAATGGAGAAGAAATGGTGGTTAGGATTGATGATGGTTTCAATACTCTTTCAAATGAAACCGAAAGTGACGGTAAAGATAGACCTTAATAGTGAGGTTCAATGAAGAAGATTCCACGAGTAAGAATTATAATGTCAACTTTAGAATGGATTTCCCATGGCTGAAAGAGTTCAAAGATGACATATTTAAGCATAATGCTTTTGATATGAGGGATATAATATTATCTAAGAATGATTCTAAGAGATCCAGAGTGGTCTAAAAACATAAAAACAAATGTAAACTACATTGTTTATGTAGTAGAATTGTCGGAACAATAACATTTAGGTAGGAAGCATTCTTCCTTACACACACATGTGAGAGAGTTTTTCCAAACAAAAAATATAAGGTTTCTTGTGTTTCTAAAGTAATTATAGATAAATTTAATAATAATAATACAAAAATAAAGTTAAGAGAGTTTTCATATGATGTTAGGTTACATTATATAAAAGGCGAGGAAACTTGCTCGACAAGTTGTAAATGAAGATTATATCAAGCAATACATTTTACTTTGGTCATATATAATGTTGAGCTTAAAGAGGAAATCAAGTGGAAATACATATAATATGAACATTTAAATTCTTGTTCCAAATTCGATTTGGAAGATATTACATATAATTTTTATGGTTGTAAGAAGGCAATAACAAATGCTTGTAGAACTTTTATAGGATTGGATGGGTATCATCTGAAGAACAAATATGTGGACATTTTTGCTAATTGTTGTTTGAAGAGGTTGGGATAATCCATAAATTCCTTTAAGATTTGGTATTACGGAGACGAAAATTAGATATTCTAGAGTTGGTTTATAACTTTACTCCTCAAATATATTGATGAACGCAAATAGTGTTTTATATCTGATCAATAGAAGGTACCATTTATCCATTTTCTGTGATTATTATGACTCTAATTTAGTATTATTGAGTTTTTTAACAGATATTGATATTTATTGTTAATTATAGGGATTGATAGAAGTGTTTCAAAAACAACTTCTTGGAATTAATAATAGGTTTTTTTTAATGAAACATTTATATACGAGTTTCAAGAAGAAATTTGATGAGGGTAATATTCTAAGGCACTTGATGATGGTAGCTTCTAAGTTAACATATTTTGAAATTGGTGATGGCAAGATGTTGTAAAAAAGTTATTATCCATTCCTAAAAATAAATAGTGTAAGCATATATTTCCATTTTATTCTATGTGTAATGTGCTTACAAACAATTTGAACAAGTCTTTAAATTCCAATATTCTACCGCAAAGAAAGAGGCCTATTACTTATAATCATTTTTGAATGGATTGCATAATCTAATGTAAACCTAAGGTGTTAAGTGTTAGACTTGTTAGTATATAACTAATGGTGTGCTTTGGCTTGTAGCAGTTGTTTGTTGTCTCGAAACATTGTCAAGGGGTAGTATCTACAAACACTATAATGTGAAAGTCAATGATTATAGAATATAATTTCTTTATCTATTTCCTTTTTTATAGTCCATTTCTAAGGTTTTAGGGACCTAGAACCTTTTTATGTATAATATTTGTCTAATAGGGAATCTGTCAGTATAGTATTCCTTCTGTGAAGTGCGCACCATGGCAAAAAGGTGGAAAAATAGTTGTTAGGAGGACATCCAAAGTCGGTAATCAGTATAAAGTTGGAACATCCTATATCAAAGTCCAAATACTGGGGTGAAACTGCGAGGGGGAAATCTTAAAGAAACCTTAACACGTCCTCTACAAATATGGATAAGGGTTGCCACAATTTTATCTAAGTAAACAGGCATTCGTAAAAAGTTATCACTGTTATGAAAAACTCATTTCACAATGGTTAAAAAAAGGATACCATCACGGTTGACCAACCGTTGTAAGGTTGGGTGTGATTTTAAGTATTGTTGTTTTCCACCATGGGCGTGTGATCGTTGTGATAAACTAGATAGTGTGTTATATATCACAATGATTAGAATAAACAATTACTATGCAATATATATAAAGGTTATGGGTTTGAAGCCCAATGATATGATATCTAATTAATTGGTGCACTACCTATTACAACGATTATTATTAATAACCGTGGTGAAATACTTTGTTTTTTTAATTTTATTTAATTTTTCCGTATATTACAAACCTGTATTTTTTTTGTATATGTATTTTATACATATATTACCTAGATATTTTTTACATCAAAGTCAAAAATATTATTTACAAACAAATATGTATATACCATTGTTGTATATTACAAATATATCAAATTAAGCCCAAATGATACATTTACAATCAAATACAAAGTCATACATTAGCACTCTTTCCCTCCATTTTCAAGTAGCGCATTGAAAATAAAATTCCAATATTTACGAATGTCATTTAAGTCATTGGGGAACAAAGGTGTCATGTTGTTAAACGTCTACAAATTTACGCATTTCATGATATATAATCACACATGCATGTAACTATATATATATATATATATATATATATATATATATATATATATATATATATATATATATATATATATATATATATATATATATATATATATATATATATATATATATATATATATATATATATATATATATATATATAAATGAATTTCACAAGTAACCAACTTACCTTAAGCGTTCAAAATGTGAAATTTTTTCTAGAATTGTTCATAATAAAGTGTCGCTCCACAATCCTGCATATTGAAAATGATTTAAAAATATTACACGCTATAATAATTACAAAGTCAAAGAAAATATCACTAAAAGTATCATAAATATAAATTTGCCTAGAAATAATTAGTTTCATCTTAGACTCAAGTGAATGGTGTAACGAACACAGCATGGTTACCATATTCGTCCGAAGAGAGATGATGATCAATTGAAAATATTCACTAAATGAACACATGGCATATATAATTAGTGTTTGGTTAAACATGAAAACTAACTATATAAAATAGAGAAATCATAGTTTTCAAATTTACCTGCGCATGGAGAAATAATGCTAGGTAAATTCTTTTTTTCACCTAACAACCGTGATGTTAAGTAATCTTCAATCTTTTTTGCCGAATTATTTGTAAATCGAATAGAAACTGGATCCAAAAATCGATAAACATATGATTTATTTAATTCTCTACAAACACACTGGATGTATCTAAATGGTTAAACAAAATTTAAAAAATAAGTGAGGAATTCAAAAAGTAAGTATCCAATGAACGTACAAAACTATAATGCGATATTCAATTCTATATACTTACGTGCACCAAACCTATAGTAACCCTATGTCCAACCATTGATTTCCAACAACCATATCCTTTATATCTTTAGGATCGAGATAGAAAATTTCTAACTCTGTATCATGTTCTAGCTTCAGGAAAATTAGATTTATGCTGTCGATAAGGTGGCATAAGATTTTGGTATATGTATGTTCAAAAGGAGCCAATAACTCGTTATGAAGCTCATTATTGCTAGGGGCAGATGAACAACTTCTTTTTGTGCTTGCACCATGTACAACAGTTCTTGTAGACACTTGATCATCATACTCTTCATGTGTACATTGTGCGACGGTTCCACTGAATGTCTATATTTCAGATATCAACAAAATATGTATCAGATATCAGCACATGGAGGAGTAAAAAATAGATGAACATAAAATAAAATATATATAAGATATTTCAGATATCACAATATTCTCATTGCAAGTAACTCTTATATGTCTTTCCTGTGACTTTCCCGCTCCACTGCTAATGTGCCTTTAAAATATTTCTTTTTACTCTCCAACTTCCTCTCAAAATCTTCAAGAGTTTCTTTTTTTCCCTGGGCGAAGATTGTTCTAGATGTACCAAACCATACTCTCAGGCCGATGTCATCTCCAACACCACAGACACACCCACCCTGCTACTTTGTCCCTATTACTTCTACCAATATATCATGTCGTAGTTTTGGAACAAAGGAACCTTCACGGGGCAACATAACCAAAGAATCATACACAACATGATAAGATATACATTATTAATGACCAAAAGCAATTTAAATAACACATAACACACGCACAACAAATCCAACTTACAAGTTTCTCAACGACTGCTCTTGAGGCATCTGAAGTGTACTCTCCATTTGGTCTTTGTCGATGCCTCTTCCACTTATCATGTCGTGAGGGTGGGAATGGTACGCGATCACGACTCATGGGGTCCTCATCTCCTAATTGTTGTATTTTTCAACAATCATTATTTTCTCAAGTTTTATGTATCCCCCACGAGACAATCTACGGGGGTACTTGTTTTTTTCTTTTTTCAATTGTCCAACTTCACTTTTAACTTGTTTTAAATTTTTTAACTTACATGGTTATTTCTATAAAGAAGAAGCATAAAATTATCAGAAAATACAATTACTACTAACCAGGAACTCCTTTGAACTACGAGACTTGACAAACTTTTTCCAGACCTTCTTCTCAAGAAAATTATATCTCACCCATGTAAGTTCAAGATTAGGCTTAGGTTTCCTAATGTAGTTGCTTGTGAGCTGTGACTTAAAGCCCCTCCAAGATATACCAACATAAGAGATCAACTTTTTTTCAACTTAGGATCATCGTAAAACTCAAACGTCAACCATACAATGACATCAATGAATGTGTATTAGTGATTATATAAAGTAATATTGAATCGATGAAAATTAAAATTAATACCTCAATGTTTGTCCATATGTTATCTTTCATCTTTTCTGGTACTTCTTTCAAATTATTTATCAATATGTTGACTTTGCTACATCCAAGGAACGCAACATAACTCTTAAAAAGAAAAGTATGAGGACCATTAAGTATCGTATAATTGAGACTAAACTCGACCAAATATTTGACACCCGACTTGTAGACTTTTGTTGATTGTGACTTCATTGTAACACCTCTTTGTTATTTTTATGTTCCCTCCAATAGATTGAGAATCGTTTGTACAAGTTTCATTTGTATAAGTAGTTTCGTCACTACTAGATGAAGAAGAGGCCATCTATCAAAGATATAAAACAATCAACAACAATAATGGCATCATCAACACAAGGCATCATCAACACAATGGTATATCAACAATAATGGAATCATCAACAACTATGGCATCATTAACACAACGACATTAACAACAACCAATATATGGCATCCTCAACACAATGACATCATTAACAAATAACAGCATCAACAAAAAATACATCATCAACAACAATGGCATTATCAACGATAATAACATCATCAACATAAACACAAACACAATGGAAGATGAAGTTTACTGAAGATACTATCATGCATGTGGAAAAATGTTTACTTACAGGAAACATGATGAATAAGTAAAAATCAATGTGTTGATGATACCATAATTTTGTCTTCCTTCTCGACGGTACGTAAGCCTAGAATGACGAAGTTTGTGTCGTCTTCCTCCTTGAGGGTACGCAAGCCTAGGATGACGAAGTTGAATGAAATTATAGAGTTGGTTTAACGCTTTGATCCAAAAATTATGGGACCAACACCGAAAATTCACAAATATTTTCTTCTTCCCATTTATGATTTAAAACTAATTTTTGGGTTAAGTTTGATATTTTTGGTAAATTTTGTGATTTTTAACTTGTTTTAATTAGTTTTTAATTACTTCGAACTTTTGAAAAATACCAAAAAAATTAGTCAATGGTCCTTTAACCTTACTTGACCTATGATAAATCCCTTGGCCATTTATTTGGTGTTTTAAAGGGGTTTTAGGTTTTTGATCTTTGAAAACTTATTTTTCTTCATTCTAAAAAATATTTTAAAAATAGTTTAATTGATTTAATGCTTTGGTGAGATTTCGTATTGACTTTATGTTGACCTTACTTTTGTTTGGCCTTGGTCTTGGTTGAATTGGACCTTGACTTGGTCAATATCATTGGATTTAGGAGGTTGATGAAGTTTAAAACTTCATCCTTCGGATGAATAAATGGTATTGATCAAGTGAGGTTCATCCTTTGACCAATTTAGGATCCCATTCATTTCATCTCTCCATTTTCATCTCATTTCTCCCCCAACCATCTATTGGCCAATGACTTCTCATGGATCATTAGCTAGTTGATTCATCAATGACCTTGTGTTAGATGAATGAACATAGGCTTGATTGAGATATGCCCTTCCTCTCTTGTTTTTGTGTGTGGTATGCTTTAGGAGTTTGATCTTGGATACCTTGTCTCTAGCATGCATTAACACCAACATTATTATTGACCAGCCTCGAACAGGTATGGCTTCTACATAAGCCTACTTATGATTGTTTAACATAGTGTTAAGTTTGCCTCAAGGCACAAATTAACATACTAACTTGACAACTAACTTTTAATTTTCTTGTCATTTACTTTAATGCAATTTAAATTCTTTCACTTTATCATTCCTTGTCATTTACATTCATGCAAATTATTTATGCTTCAGTCATTTGCTCTTTGCCTACTTGGGCCTATGTTTATGCTTCAGTTATTTTCATTTTTTTCTCACTTGAGCCATTATATTTTGTGCTTGTGATATATTTGTTCTTGTGATCATATTTTGTTTGTGGTCTTAGGACCTTAAAACACTTAATAAAAACAAAAACACTAAAAAAACACATTGGTGGACTGTTGGATCTTTGTCTCTGACTTGATTTGGACCTATGAACTTAGAGTATGCAACATTCCTTAGCTATGGAAGAAAAACTTGGCCAATACCATTAATTTGAGACCAAAAACATGGTCAATGTCATTCATCTAACACAAGCTTGAGAGACTCCCTTAAGTTTATCTGATACACTCTTTCTCTTTGTCTAAATTGTTATTTTGATCTTATAGTTATTATTTAATATTTTCTCTGTGAGTATATTTCAAGGGATTTTTTATCTGATACACATAAAGGACATTGAAGATTGCTTGCTTTGGAGTGCTAGCTTCGATGATTGGTTATCTTTATTTTATACCATTAAGTTTCTTATTAATTGCTTGGATGATTATGGCTTTGTTGTTTGCTTGACAATCCAAAGAAAATGGTTTTCTATTTGACACTATTCTCTTTTGGATGCTTCCCATGTGTTAGATCTTTTCAACTCAGAACTCTTAATCTTGTAGAAGATAGCCTCTTCATCTCCACCTCCTTCTTCTTTAATTTTAAAATCTCCTTCTCATTTTCAAAACTTCTTTTCTTGTTGTTTTTCAACTTATATTTGTTTTAATAAGTAGAAACCTTGGCCTTATGCCATTGAATTTCAAACTATTTTCTTAATCAAACTTGTAAGAAGACTTAATTATATTGACTTTATTTTCAAAAAGACCAAAAAGAACTAATAACCTCATCTAATAATTTTGGCCACTTGGTGCCTTTTTCCTTTTAAGCTTTTCAAAAAGAAAGCATTTAGATTTGAGTTATCCTTGGTTGAGATGTGGTTCTCTCATTCCATGATATGTTGAGTGTAAGACTTTCCATTTACTAGGCATACTTATTGATTTAATCTGAGTTGGAGTCCTTCCTCCTAAATGTTGTAAAGCCCTCATTATCGGTGGATGTTTGGTTGAGTATTATCTCATTGATAATAAAAGATCTTTAAGCTTTTGTTAAAATCAATTCACCCATCTTTGAAATTTTTACCATAAACTACGAGATTTTGAACCCTCATTTATATTGGTACGTAGGCATAAGACCAAAAGTATTATCAAACACGAAATGTAAATAATGAATTCCTTTCTCATCCCCTCGTTCTATTTTTAAAACAAACATCTTTTCAACCAAAACAAGTACACACAAAAAGGGCTCCCTAGGAGTACCTAAGATATTTTGGGTGCTAATACCTTCCCTTTGTGTAACCAACCCTCTTGCATGTAATCTCTGACATTTTATTAGTTTTGATTTGAAAACTTCTTATCTTTGGGTTTTGTTCGTACTTTCTCCCCTTTCCTTTGGAAATAATAAAAGCGCGGTGGCGACTCCGGTTTTATTGACGTTGAGTTAACCAATAGCTCAGTGGTCATGAATTTACCGCTATAGTTAAACAAAATTTAAAATATAAGTGAGGAATTCAAAAAGTAAGTATTTGATGAACGTACAAAACTATAATGTGATATTCAATTCTATATATTTACGTGCACCAAACTTGTAGTAACCCTATGTCCAACCACTGATTTCCAACAACCATTTCCTTTATATTTTTAGGATGAAGATAGAAAATCTCTAACTCTGGATTATGTTCTAGCTCCAGAAAAATTAGGTCTATGTTGTCGATAAGGTGGCATAACATTTTGGTATATATATATATATATATATATATATATATATATATATATATATATATATATATATATATATATATATATATATATATATATATATATATATATATATATATATATATATATATATATATACAAACAAAAGGAGCCAATAACTCGTTACGGAGCTCATTATCGCTAGGGGCGACTGAACAACTTATTTTTGTGTTTGCACCATGTACAACAGTTCTTGCAGGCACTTGATCATCATACTCTTCATGTGTACACTATGCGACGATTCCACTGAATGTCTATATTTCGAATATCAACATAATATATATCAGATATCAGCACATCGAAGAGTAAAAAATAGATGAATATAAAATATAATATATATCATGTATTTCAAATATCACAATATTCTCAGTGCAAGTAACTCTTATATGTCTTTCTTGTGACTTTCCCGCTCCACTGGTAATGCGCCTTCAAAATATTTCTTTTTACTCTCTAACTTCCTTTCAAAATCTTCAAGAGTTTTTTTTTACCCCTAGGCGGAGATTTTTCTAGATGTACCAAACCATATTCTCAGGTCGATGCCATCTCCAACACCACAGACACACCCACCATGCTACTTTGTTTTTATTACTTCTACTAATATATTATATCGCACAAGAAGAAGAATTCTACAAAACATGATAAGATATACATTATTAATTACGAAAGCAATTTAAATAACACATAACACACGCACAACAAATCCAACTTACAATTTTCTCAGCGACTGCTCTTGAGGTATCCGAAGTGTACTCTCCATTTGGTCTTTGTCGAGGCCTCTTCCATTTATCATGTTGTGAGGGTGGAGATGAGATGCAAGCAAGACTCATGGAGTCCTCATCTCCTAATTGTTGTATTTTTTTCAACAATTATTATTTTCTCAAATTTTTTGTATCCCCCACGAGACAATCTTTTGGGTTTTTTTTTTTGCTTTGTTCAGCTGTCCTGCTTCACTTTAGCCTGTTTTAAATTTTTTAACTTACATGGTTATATCTATAAACCAGAAGCATAAAATTATCAGAAAATACAATTACTACTAACAAGGAACTCCTCTGAACTACGAGCATTGACAAACTTTTTCCAAACCTTCTTCTCAAGAAAATCATATCTCACCCATGGAAGTGAAAGATTAGGCTTAGGTTTCCTAATGTAGTCGCTTGTGAGTCGTGACTTGAAGCCCTTCCAAGACATACCAGCATAAGAGATCCACTTTTTTTCAACTTAGGATCATCGTAAAACTCAAACGTCAACTACACAATTACATCAATAAGTGTGTATTAGTGATTATATAAAGTAATATTGAATCAATGAAAATCAAAATTAATACCTCAACGTCTATCCATATGTTATCTTTCATCTTTTCTGGTACTTATTTCCAATTATTTATCAATATGTTGACTTTACTACATCCAAGGAACGCAACATAACTCTTATAAAGAGAAGTATGAGGACCATCAAGTATCGTATAAACGAGACTAAACTCGACCGAATATTTGACACCCGACTTTTAGACTTTTGTTGATTGTGACATCATCGTAGCACCTCTTGTTTTTTTATGTTTCCCGTCAATAGATTGAGAATCATTTGTACAAATTTCATTTGTATAAGTAGTTTTGTTACTACTAGATAAAGAAGAGGCCATCTATCAAAGATATAAAACAATCAACAACAATGGCGTCATCAATACAATGACATTAACAACAACAAATACATAAATAACAATGGCATTATCAACACAATAACATCATCAACACAATGGAAGTATTAACAAAAAATGCATTATCGACAAGTATGACATCATTAACACAAGGCATCATCAACACAATGGCAACATCAATAACACAATGGCATCATCAATAACAACAATGGCATCATCAATACAAGGCATCATCAACACAATGGTATATCAACAATATGGAATCATCAATAACAATGACATCATTAACACAATGGCATTAACAACAACCAATACATGGCATCCTCAACACAATGGCATCATCAACACAATAGCATCATCGATAACAAATACATCATCAACAACAATGACATCATCAATAATAATGGCATTATCAACAATAATAGCATCATCAATACAAACACAAACACAATGGAAAATGAAGTTTACTGTAGATACTACGATGCATGTGGAAAAGCATTTACGTACAGGAAACATGATGAATAAGTAAAAATCAATGTGTTGATGATGTCATAATTTTGTCTTCCTCCTCGACGGCACGTAAGCCTAGAATGACTAAGTTTATGATGTCTTCCTCCTTGAGGGTATGTAAGCGTATGACGACGAAGTTGGATGAAATTTTTGGTTGAAAATGGTTCTATTTCATTAGGGTTGAAAATGGTGTTGTTTCGTTAGGATTGAAAATGATGTTGTTTCGTTAGGGTTGCAAAAATGGTGTTGTTTCATCGGGGTTGAAAATGGATTTGTTTCGCCAGGGTTGGAATTGAACAAATACAACTGAAGAGATAAGCTATCTAGCTAGTTGTGTTTTCTTTAGGTGAATAAGTTATTCTACTATGGTTTGTTTAAAACAATTGTTGTGATATGTGGCTAACTTAATGAAATTTTATAAAAAAAAATGCCAGGTTTTAAACATTTAAAAATTAAAAAAAAATGAAAATATATCACAACGGTTAGCTTAAACAATCGTGGTGATGTATGTTTTACGTTAATGTAATTAAACAAAAAAGCGAAGGTTTTAAGTATTTAAAATTAAATAAATAAACAAATAATATATCACAATTGTTAGTGTAAACAACGTAGTGATATCACTCTCATTTTTTTAATCTAAAAATATATAAAAATGAAAGGCGTTGTCGCACCTCGAAAAATGGGGATACGACTACAAAGCGAAGCGCGATCGCACGCTCGCAATGATGGACTGAACAGAGTCGCCACCGAACTTTATTTATTCCTAAAAAGGAAAGGGGAAATATCGATAAAACCCAAGACAAAAGAAAGGATAAGATATGGTCATCGCAACCGATATCAGGGTTCGGGAGTCGATTACGCAAGGGGGAGGTATTAGCACCCCTCACGTCCGTTGTACTCAACGGGAACCATTAGGTCAGTTGTGTGCGTTAGTGTTAGTTAAAATATTAGGCTTTTCAATTTATTAGGTGGGAAAGAAAGAATAGAAGAGAGAAGATGTTTTTGGATTTTTTGACGAAGGACTAAACCTAAGTTTTTTATTAGTGGGCCTGACAAGATTTACAAATCCTGCTCCTACGTATCACAAAAGAGAAATCAAGGCTTACGTAGTTCTGGGTAGAAATATGTTTGTTTGTTAGTCGATTTTAGCGAAAGCTATACTGTATTAATCGACGAAAACATTGTTTTACCCAAAACAGATGAGGAGTGGACGCATACCACACATCGAACAGATTTATAAATCTACATTCGGAAAAGCGTCATCTATCTCTACTCAACAATCGTGGCCGAAACATTGTTTTGCATCACCTTAAGACAATATATCTTTCATTTATGAAAAAGGTTTTTTATTAATCGCACGGCGGCGAGAAAGAATTTGATCGATTGGATGTATTTTGAGTGATGGCGAGGACCTGGATGAGCGAGATATACATCTCGAATCCTAGTCTCAGGAGTGCATGGTATACACCATGTTCCATTTCCATCTTTATTGAAAAAGTATTAAGGTAGGAATTAGGTATTTTGAAGTTTGAAAGACGAGTACTTGTGACCTACAAGCTCTTACAACTTGGGTCTAATACTCGGGACTACGTCTAGACATTCCACCCAGGCAGTCTGTTTCTTTCCAATATTGCTAAGAAAATGATTCGAATATTTATAAATGTTTTGGAGGGAAGACAAATATTTATGGCTTGCAAGCTCTTACAGCTTGAGCCTAATATTCGGGATTACAACTGGATATTCCCTCCAGGTAATCTTTTTCTTCCAACTTTATTAAGAAGATGGTTTGAGATATTTACAGGTGTTTTGGAGAGAAGACGAATATTTATGGCTTGCAAGCTCTTACAGCTTGAGCCTAATATTCGGGATTACGACTGGACATTCCATCCAGGTAACCTTTTTCTTCACGTTTTATTTAGAAAATGATTTGAATATTAGAGTGTTAGAGAGAAGACGAATATTAAAGGCTTGCAAGCTCTTACAGCTTGAGCCTAATATTCGGGATTACGACTGGACATTCCATCCAGGTAATCTTTTTCTTACAACTTTATTAAGAAAATGGTTTAGATATTCATAACTATTTTGGAGGGAAGACGTATATTTATGGCTTACAAGCTCTTACAGCTTGAGCCTAATATTCGGGATTACGACTGGACATTCCATCCAGGTAATCTTTTTCTTCAAATTTTACTTATGAAAATAGTTTGGAGTTATTAATGATTAATGTACAAAGATTTGAATTTATTGAAAATTATGTTGGTATTGCTTAAAAGCTCATTGTAAGAAGGCCCAAGAGTAAGCCACGGGATTGAAATCCAACCGAAATCCAAAGCAACCTAATTTAGCTGTAAGCTAACTTAAAGTGGATTCATGTACGAATCACTCTATGATAAGTCGGGCACAAATCTATGCGTCCAAACGATTCTCAAAAGCTAAATTGAATTTTAAGCTCCGAAATCGTAAAGCATTAAAATCAATGCAACAAGTAATTAAACAATCAATTTAGCAACAAAAAAAAACAAATAATTATTTAATCTCCAATTGGCCAATCAAATAAATAATCAATCAACTAAATGAATGGAAAAATAAAATAGAACAATAATTAACATAGTTAATAAAAAAGAGGGGTGCAAATAATCCGAAGCAGTTTGGGCCCAAGCCCCAAAATAAATAAACTCTAATATTATAAAATAAAAACATTAATAAACAAAAATGAAACAAAGAAAAAAAATTAAGTAAAGAAACAGTATGACATAAGGGGACATCACCCACTGCTACATTCAAATTCTTAGCATCATGAGTATGTATAATATATGAGTAAAACGTAACATTATACATTGAATAAAACTCATAAAAAACAAAATCATATAAAAACAAAAAAAAACATTTTTTTTTTATGTTTATATACTCAAATCGAAAAATATATAATTAAAAAGGGTATATATTATATATAAAACAAAAAAGAATAAAATTCTATATATAACAATGGAAATATATATATATAAATCAAAACAAGTAATGTATATGTTTCTTAAAACAAACAGTGTTTAAAAAAATCAAATATAAAGTTACAAAATCAATATCCATATGTAAAAGGCAGTATATATACATAACTTAAACAAAATATTTATATATTAAAAAAAATAAAAGATAGTAAGTATAAGATGCATAAATAAAATTCCAAAATACTATATATATGAAGCTCAACACAATTTTTTTTTAAAATATGGTATATATAGATATGAATGATGAGGTATTTTTATTGAGTTAAAAAGATAATTGAGGGAGATATGAAGTAGGTGAATATGAAGAGGAAGTATTATTTTTGTGAAGTGGAATAAGAGAAATATGTGGTAGCAGGATGTGTGTAAAGAGTGGAAGGAAGAGTAGTGTGTATGATTTGTAGAAGGAAAAGTAGTGTATATGATTTGTAGTGAAGATGAATATTGTTTATAGAAAAAGGAAATTGGATTTTAAAGGTGGAGTAGAGGTTATGCCATGTGAGTGTGGGTTACATGAAGAAAAAACTTTGCTTCCAAAAGCTGAGAGAGGGATTCGGCAGTTGAAATGGGGCGGGGCGGCGCTTATTGATTGGTGTGTGGTTGGTTTTTTTTCTCCCCTTTTCTTTCAGTAACATCTTATATATACAAATGAAAATAGGGTTTACTTATTTTAATAAAATTCCAATATTGCCCTCAATGAGTAAAAATAGTGAAAAAAATGAGTTTTAAGAAAATAAATCAAATAAAATAAATTAATCTAAATAATTAAAATTAAGTCAAAAAAGAATAGACAATTCTATTTATTTTTTATAAATATGTTGATAAAAAGATTAAAAAAAAGACTCAAAATGAATAAAAATCGGACGCAAAAGTGCTCGAAAAATTAAAATGAATGTACTACAATGATCAGTGCGAAATAAACTTATTGGAAAAATACAACGTTTCTTTTAATTTTGAAATAAATTTTGACCGGTTAAACAGGCTTGAGTTGATCAAAAAGTGGCCGAGAAATTAGCTGAAAAAATAAATCGAGCATACCAGATTAAACTACGCGGAACGTAGATTAATAAAAATGGTGTTTGCAAGCTTGATTTTTTTTTAAAATTTCGTTCACTGGTTTGACGCACATCCGTTGATTAATTCACCCGGTTTGTCTGTAATTCCACAAAAATATTTCGACTGATATTTTAGGCACTATGCGGTATGGAATGCATGGTATGCTATGTGGACATGCAATATCTATGATGAATGTATTAAATTGGCGATTCAGGGTCAAAATCGGGGTATGACAATTGCCCCTATTTAAGTATCTTCAACTAGGGAATATGAAGCAGGACACTCTTCATATGATCATAGTGGGAGATGGTTAAATACTAAGAAGACTCGGATTTTGATCCTGAATCCCTATGACATGATGTGATATGATATGATATGACATGATATGATATGCATGGATGCATGATTCTTTTTTGTAATTTTTATCTGCTAGGGATATGGTGGACCCTTAACAGGAGATGCCACTAGACAGACCAATCTGTGGGGAATGCTGATGACCCACAGGGAGACAGACAAATGGTAAAAGACAAATTTTGCTGGGGAAAACAGTCCTGCTGGAGAATCAGACACACACTAGGGAGTACTCAAAGTGAAATTTGATAAACGACGCTTAGAATACAAGGGATTTCGGTAGTAAGTTCACATATGACTTACTAAGCCCGAATAAGGAAAAAAAATGCTACAACAGGTTCATATATGACCTGGCAATACTGGAATAGAACACAACAAACAGGTTCATATATGACCTGACAATGCTGGGGAATATCAAGAAGTTCTGACAGCAGGTTCAGATATGACCTAATAAACTCAGAAAAATTCAAGAAGAGTGTATCGACAGGTTCATATATGACCTGGTAATATTGGAATGAAAGCTCAACAGCAAGTTCATATATGACCTGACAACACTGAAACAATCATAGAGAAAAACTCTTCAGAACAGGTTCATATATGACCTGACACCGGAATAAAGCTCAACAACAGGTTCATACATGACCTGAATAGTATTGAACAAACAGAGAAAAAATCTTCAGAACAGGTTCAAGTATGACCTGACACCGGAATAAAGCTCAACAACAGGTTCATACATGACCTAAATAGTATTGAACAAACAGAGAAAGAATCTTCAGAACATGTTCATGTATGACCTGACACTGGAATAAGGCTCAACAACAGGTTCATACATGACCTGAATAGTATTGAACAAATATAGGGAAAAAATCTTCAGAGCAGGTTCAAGTATGACCTGACATCGGAATAAAAGCTCAACAACAAGTTCATATATGACCTGAATAGTATTGAACAAAAATTGGAAAAACTCTTCAGAGCAGGTTCAAGTATGACCTGACCCCGGAATAAAAGCTCAACAACAGGTTCATATATGACCTGAATAGTATTGAACAAAAATTGGAAAAACTCTTCAGAGCAGGTTCAAGTATGACCTGACCCCGGAATAAAAGCTCAACAACAGGTTCATATATGACCTGAATAGTATTGAACAAAAATTGGAAAAACTCTTCAGAGCAGGTTCAAGTATGACCTGACCCCGGAATAAAAGCTCAACAACAGGTTCATATATGACCTGAATAGTATTGAACAAAAATTGGAAAAACTCTTCAGAGCAGGTTCAAGTATGACCTGACCCCGGAATAAAAGCTCAACAACAGGTTCATATATGACCTGAATAGTATTGAACAAAAATTGGAAAAACTCTTCAGAGAAGGTTCAAGTATGACCTGACCCCGGAATAAAAGTTCAACAACAGGTTCATATATGACCTGAATAGTATTGAACAAAAATTGAAAAAACTCTTCAGAGCAGGTTCAAGTATGACCTGACCCCGGAATAAAAGCTCAACAACAGGTTCATATATGACCTGAATAGTATTGAACAAACAGAGAAGAAAAAAAATCTTCAGTACAGGTTCATGTATGACCTGACACCGGAATAAAAGCTCAACAACATGTTCATATATGACCTGAATAGTATTAAACAAACAGAGAAGAAAAAAAATCTTCAGTACAGGTTCATGTATGACCTGACACCGGAATAAAAGCTCAACAACAGGTTCATATATGACCTGAATAGTATTGAACAAAAATTGGATTTGACAATGACTGCGAAAATCGGATGTGGTTTTAAAGGCACCAAATACAAACTGGAATCAAAGGTCAAAGGATCTAGGATCGACAACAAGACCTGAGTCAATGCAAAATGAGCACGAAGTACATTTCGGCTATGCATGATTTGAATTTCCTTTTATGCATGATATATGAATGATCATGATTATGAGAATGCTGACACTGGGCAGACTGGGAGTTTGTAAAGGCTTTTTATGGAAGCTCATGATTCCTCAACACCGAGAACTCAACCAAATATTTTATGATAGATGTTGGCGAAGGAGGATTCTATCCAGCTTGATAACCAACTTTGCCAATGGGATCCTTTTGGAGGATTAATGAATCGTGCTAGCATAATTTTCGGGCACTCATCTTAAACTCAATAGTTGTTGACGTGTGGCAGAATTCATTTGAGCAGTTTGAAAGCATGAAGGGGGTCTTCCCCTTTGTGGCTCATCTTGCCCCAGTTTGTTGGGTCTTTGGAAATGTTCACCTTGAAAGTGAGTTTGGAAACAACTTGCTATGAGACTACCTCAAGATGGCTTGCCCCAAGTGTTTGAAACTTACAATGGTCTGAACTTGACTAACCAAATGTTGGAATGGTAGACTCTTGATTGACTTTCCTTGGATAGTTGGACTTATTGAGCTCTGAGGTGGCTTGCCCCCGTCTGAGTCTTAAAGCAAATTACTCTTGGCGAGATGACCCTTAGGGTGATTAGCTCGAATTAACTGATGCTCAAAGTGATTTCCCCTATTTGGACTTCCTTCACTTTATCAATTTCCTCAACTGCATATTGTTGGAATTTCTTTGATGCTAGGTGTTGACTCGCAAATAAGATTGTGCATTCAAAAAATGGTAATTTTAATGCAATGTTTATGCAAAAATTTGATCTCAAAGTTTATTGATATGAATGGGTGAAATACAGTGAACGAGCCGTTGATAAGAACACAAAGGTGATCAAGTCATTCACAGTATGCAAGTTGGTGCCATCAAATGATTAACAAAAATCGTTTGGAGTCAAGTTAACATAACCTTGTTATGGTATGCTTTCAAAATAAACCATGTCTCAATTAGGTCTTTTAAGGGTTGTAACGTGGTTTGGTTCACGGTTTTTTTTTTGAAACAAAAGGATATAAGGCTCAAAATTTATTTTTACCCACCCCTTCTTCTTGATGATCTCCAGTTCCTATGTTTAGTTAATTCAAATACACGCATTCGACTTCCAAGAGGGTTCGAAGGTGTGATGAGGATTCAAGACGAATTTTCTTGAAATGGCAGTCACCTTATTTTGTTTTTGTCGAGGATTTAATGACCTCTTTTGATTGTTTTTCCTTATCCCTGATTTTTCCTGGACCGCTTCTTTGAAGCTTTCGGTCCATCAGGATGCCCTGACTTTTGCCTGAGTCATTTTGTGGTATTTGACTTAGTGGGCTTTTTTTTATTCTTTAAAGGTATTGACTGCCACATTATTGGTGGATGAGGATCAACCAACACTAATTTTATCTTTTCTCAACTTCTTCGACACTTCAACATGTGCGCGAAGGATAACATGTGGTTGAACCTAATTGGAGGATGTATATATGGACGATTTTTGAAAGATCGACTGCATGATCAAACTATCTGAACACAACTACCCTGCCCCAGGTTAAGATTAAGGGTTTTAGATCCGAAATAAACACCAACTTCTAGGCTCAAAGTGGTTGACTAGGGATTAACGCCTTATCTCTTCAGTGTTTGGGGATTTGAAACAATGCCTTACATCATCGACAAGGTTTTACTCAAAAGCATACCACAACAATTTTAGGTGTTTCATTTTCATCATCCTCCTTCCAATCTTTGTTAACACAACGGTTTGATAAACAAAAGTGGATGAGAGGAGTGTTTTTTTTTTTGTTTTTTTTTTGTTTTTTTTTAACATAAATGAAAAATGAGTGAATACGAATGGATTAATTCAAAAGATGCATAAACATTTCATTAATCCTACCAATTCAAAGAAAACAACAATGCTTGAAAGCAATTAACAATCAACATGCAAGAAAACTACAAAGAAATGTTGAGGCAACCAAATGATTGCCAGCCTTAGGGAATTGACTTCTTCAAACTTGAAGGTTGGAATCAACAAGCTTTTTGACATAATGATGATCTTCAAATTCTTTTCCTTCAATCTCATCGTTGAATGCAACCTTCTTGGATCCACTACTCACATCTCCTTTTCTTTCATTGGTATGGGTCGTGACATTGGAAATCCAAAACGGTATCTCAATGCTCTTACCAGGAAACAATGATAGCTCATTAGCCACATCCCTGACATCTTCCTTGTAGAACAAAACCTTGAGGGGTTTCAAGGGTCCTTTCCCTTTCTCATTACCTGACCCAGAGATTAAGGTATATGTACCTAAGCCTTCTTCCTTGAGTGTTGGTGACCTTACGTCAATCAATCTTTGCAGTTTGAGCTTAAAACTCTTGCATTCCTCGATGGAGTGTCCCATTGTTCCAGTATGGTATTCGCACTTGATCTTCGGGTGATCTTCTTCAAAGACTAAACTCTTTTTGTTAATCAGCTCTCGTACCAAGGCTTTCAGCGCTAAGCAAGAATCTAGGTCATGTCCCACTGCCCCTTTATGGAATTCACATGTTGCATTTGGATTGTACCATGGCAGGTATGGTGACACAGGTGTGAGAGCTCGAGGGGTCACCAAAGCATTCTGGATTAGTTGTGGGTAGAGCTTGCTATATGGCACCGGAATTGGGTCATTGTGATTTTTGTTCCTCTTGTTCTGATTCTGATTTTTATTATGAACCTGACTTCGGTGATTTTGAGGAGGAATAACCAGAGGATGTTGATGATGACGTCTTGAGGGAGGTCCATATGCCGGTAGATGAGGAGCTTCCACATGGAATTTCTCTTGACTTGAGGTAACACCATATGGATGTAGGGTAGTAGCTCCCTCTGTTGTAGCAATGGGTATAGGATGGCCCTCTTTCCTCAATAAGGCTTGCAGGGTTTCCAAGACCCATCTCATTTGGCTCTTCAGAAGATTAAGTTCCTCCTTCAGTGCTTCTTGGCTTTTTCTTAGCTCGTCCATCATCTTCTGAGACATGGTTCTTTGTTCTAAACGCGTGTTGAGAATCACTTTGCTGATCACGGACAAAGGATGGATGAGTTTTTTTGTATTTTGTCTGGAAAATGACATGCGTTATGATGAGATGCAGATGCAATGAAATGTGAATGAATGTAATGCAAGCCATGCATATTTGTTTTTTTTTCATACACGGGTTCAAAAGTCTGAGGTACTGATGAATCAGATTGCTTTCCAAGAATAGGTTCTCACCGGGTATGATCTAGGGTTACAAAGGTTCCTAGAGTCATGGATCCATTAGACTGTTTGCTACCTGCGGCAACTTACTTGCCGGGCATCAACTCCATCCAAAGAATCTACTCTAAGTGAGGTTCTGGAATCGATCCAACGAGAAATACATCTCGCAGACCCACACTACGCAACCATCTTTCCTAGTTGGACAAAGAACTAAGGTTCTACAAATGGTCCTTAGAGTCATGGATCCTAAAGAAAATATCGAAGCTTACGGCAACTTACTTGCCGAGCGACAACATCCTCTCAAGAATCTACTCTAAGTAAGGTTCTCGTACCGACCCAACGAGAAATACATCTCGCGGACCCGCACTACTCAACCTCGTCCTATCTTATGTTTTTACTCGAGACTCGGGTAAAAAGTCTGTCACACAAGGTTTGCAATCAGAGTATCCAAGTACCAAACCATAATCGAACCAATACAACAGATTCATATCAATATGACAAAAGAGATAGTAAAAATAATAAAGAAAAGCCACATAGGTAAACAAACAAAGGCACACAAACGACCTAACTAGGCTTGACTCACTTAGGGATGGGATGCGTTTGACTCCCCAGTGGAGTCGCCATCTGTCGCACCTCGAAAAATGGGGATACGACTACAAAGCGAAGCGCGATCGCATGCTCGCAATGATGGACTGAACAGAGTCGCCACCGAACTTTATTTATTCCTAAAAAGGAAAGGGTAAATATCGATAAAACCCAAGACAAAAGAAAGGATAAGATATGGTCATCGCAACCGATATCAAGGTTCGGGAGTCGATTACGCAAGGGGAAGGTATTAGCACCCCTCACGTCCGTTGTACTCAACGGGAACCATTAGGTCAGTTGTGTGCGTTAGTGTTAGTTAAAATATTAGGCTTTTCAATTTATTAGGTGGGAAAGAAAGAATAGAAGAGAGAAGATGTTTTTGGATTTTTTGACGAAGGACTAAACCTAAGTTTTTTATTAGTGGGCCTGACAAGATTTACAAATCCTGCTCCTACGTATCACAAAAGAGAAATCAAGGCTTACGTAGTTCTGGGTAGAAATATGTTTGTTTGTTAGTCGATTTTAGCGAAAGCTATACTGTATTAATCGACGAAAACATTGTTTTACCCAAAACAGATGAGGAGTGGACGCATACCACACATCGAACGGATTTATAAATCTACATTCAGGAAGGGGTCATCTATCTCTACTCAACAATCGTGGCCGAAACATTGTTTTGCATCACCTTAAGACAATATATCTTTCATTTATGAAAAAGGTTTTTTATTAATCGCACGGCGGCGAGAAAGAATTTGATCGATTGGATGTATTTTGAGTGATGGCGAGGACCTGGATGAGCGAGATATACATCTCGAATCCTAGTCTCAGGAGTGCATGGTATACACCATGTTCCATTTCCATCTTTATTGAAAAAGTATTAAGGTAGGAATTAGGTATTTTGAAGTTTGAAAGACGAGTACTTGTGACCTACAAGCTCTTACAACTTGGGTCTAATACTCGGGACTACGTCTAGACATTCCACCCAGGCAGTCTGTTTCTTTCCAATATTGCTAAGAAAATGATTCGAATATTTATGAATGTTTTGGAGGGAAGACAAATATTTATGGCTTGCAAGCTCTTACAGCTTGAGCCTAATATTCGGGATTACAACTGGATATTCCCTCCAGGTAATCTTTTCCTTCCAACTTTATTAAGAAGATGGTTTGAGATATTTACAGGTGTTTTGGAGAGAAGACGAATATTTATGGCTTGCAAGCTCTTACAGCTTGAGCCTAATATTCGGGATTACGACTGGACATTTGTTGAGAACAGTTTTTAAGTGTCGGGTTTTGTTATCGTATCCACAGAGATTGTAAGATATCACTGCCGTTCAATGGTTGAATTAATCTTAACTTAAAGTAACACTAGGGTTTTGGGTTTTAATCAAGTTATCTTGCATACAAAGTAATTAATTGCGGTAAAAGTTACGTTTTGATTAATATGAGAAATATTGTCAGAGTTAGGTTTCAATGATTACATTTGCTTTGCATGTTTTTGCACGGTCAACAATATTATAAACTCCTTTAGATGATAAATAATTTCACAAAGTCCTCTCAATGCGTTTCTCTCGAACACCCATTGTGAGTTTTGTCATTTTGATCCATTGTTTCTCTCGAACACAATCTATCAAAAAGACAACGTTTTGGTTCAACCTTATGGTGAACAAAATCATTCGTTACTATCTCTAGCTAACAAACAAGTTTGGATGAAAACCTAGGTCAAGAATCGGTAAACATCTCTCGATCAAATACCAACACAAAGAGTTTTAAATAGAAACAAAGTTTTCATCATATATTTACCGTTAAAGAGTTTACATATGAGGATCCTTACATTTACACACAAAGCTTGGAAATCACCTACATCTAACCTTGACAAATGGAGACTTAGCTACTCATTTTCATGGTAGCTTGGTCGGCAAGTAAGAAAAGAGGGTTGATCAACATCCAAGTCGAATGATCGAAGTTGGATGGGAATCCACCGTCTTTTTGTGGAAGATGGTTGCTAGATGAAGAGAAATGAAATTAGGGCATAAAAAATCCCTCCAAACAATGCTGTAAAATATCTAAGAGAAAGTACAAAAAATGGAAAAGTTGGTAAAAAGTGGTATGGTCTCAAAAAGTGGCACCTGCTACTTATAGACAAGTGCAGAACTGTCACGTTCGCTAGGCGAGCAGAATGGCTCGCCTAGCGAAGGCCAAAAATGGGCACAAAATGCCCCTGCGCTCAGAGAAAACTGGGCCTGTGAACTGTCATGTTCGCCTAGCGAACAGACCTTCGCCTAGCGAAGAACTCGCTTCAACCTTCGCCCCAGCGAGGTTGAAAGGTTTTGCTACTGGAATGCTCGCTGGGGACTCGCTAGAGCCTCGCCTAGCGAGCTAGTGCTGGCTGCTCTTTTCACCAAAACAGACTGAATTCGCTGCCACTTCGCCATCAGTTCGCCTAGCGAATTAATTAACCAATTTACTGGAGCCTTTCGCCAGGAGCTCGCCTAGCGAAGGTTTTGCTTCGCCACATCCTCGCCTAGCGAGCTGGCAGATAGAATGCTTGTTTGCTTTGGTTCCTTTGCCAATTTTGTTGTGTCTTCATTATCAATTAATTCATGCCTTTCCTGCACAATAACACACACATCAAAGGCACCAAGCTTGTTTATCAATGTAATGCATTCCATGTAAAATGAATGTGGTTTTGACCACATTAGCAAGGTATAAGAGTGAAAGATGCCCACATATGATAGCTCAAAAAAGGACTTTTGGGCATCTAACAACTCTCCCCAACTAGATTCTTGCTTGTCCTCAAGCAAAGTATGCCTCTTTGAAGAACAAGAGGATTTGCTTTTAAGAAAACGGTTTTTCCGAAGTTGGATAAACGGCTCAAACACAAGCGAAATCCGCAAATACATGTTTCCAACGGTTTTGAATAAAATAATACATAAGAACTAAAACTTAAATAGCAATGCAAAATATATATCTATCTACAACAATGCTATTCTGAATGAATCATCCTATCTCTCCTCTTCGAATAAGGAATGAAGATTTTGCGCGTTTGCAACCGCGGGACTAATCTCACTCACTAACAAATAATGAAGAAATCAAACAGATTCATACAATGTCTAATCAATTAAAAATGCTACTGTGGAAGCAAAAAGATCACTAAGGGCTTTTCGGTTGAATCTTGGTCAGGTTAACAAACAAGGGTCATTTCTAAGGCCATTGAAACGAAAGTGCCGATGCAAAAGAGACATTCACAGTATTATTCACACTACTCGACTTGTTTCATCTGTTTCTTATTTGTAACCTTCACAACACATATTCCACAACTCAACTCTTATTTTTCACTATTTTTCTTCCAAGCAAGCATTCATTTTCATTCTTTATATTTTTGTTCTTTTCTTTCACATCAAATGTACAAAACAGATGTTTCTTTTCTATATTTTCTATACATAAATTTTTCTATGCTTGCTCGGTTTTTCTTTTCTTTTTCAAAAGCTGTCGTACTTACCAATTCTTTTTCGTTCTCCCCAACTTATTTCTTCCACACCCTAAGTGAATGCTCTTAACTTTTTACGGCAAAAGAACAATAATCAAGATTTTTCGGGTTGTAAAAAAAACATTTTTGAGATCTCGCTTTATTTCAAGCCGAGATTCAACTGTTCAGGCTCAAAGGGGTTAACAAATACTCTCTCTGCTCACAGGTAAGTTGTTTTTGGATGTAGTTGTGCTCGAAAGAAAACAAGTGCCTTGATCATTTCTAATTTCTTCCACAATTTCACAATAATAAAAGACAAATAATGAATCACATGAATCAACAAAACTTATTAGAATCCAGCATTTAAGTGAACAATGGAGGTTTCCTCACACTTTGTGGTTTAGGTTCTAGATGAAACATTCATTCAATTATGTTGCACAAAGACAATATTCAATTTACCAAAAAGAGTAAAGTTCCTAATGCATTCTAAAATTCTAGCCGACGGTAACCATGTACCTTAGCTTCATTCACTTGTTATTCTTATCATTGCCATCCCAGCTCGGATGCACCTTCATTGGGTACTTCTTGAGGAGCAACCAATCTAGAAGGGTTTGCCACTCATTCAACCAAAATTTTATTAAACACACAAAATCAACAAACATAAATAACATTAACTGAAAAATAAAATTTTGTTCGTGGGGGACAAAACACCCCAATAGTACAACCCATGGTCAAAATACAAAATTCAAAAGTACAAATAAAAATGCCATAATAAAAACTGAAATACAAAAACAAAAACTTAACCCACAAAGGGCTCAAGACTCCTCCTCACTACCGGCCTCAGAACCGGTCGCCTCATCATCATCCTCATCATCATCATCAGCTCCCACCCCCTCAGAATAGACTGGCACGTCCACGGGCCAATTTGCATTACCCAGAAACTGCTCCCGTGTCATCAAAGCATGTGCACCACTACCCTGCAGCTGCAAACGCTGCATCGAGTCGTGCATGTCAATCATAGCCCTCTGCGATGCTGCCATCCACTGGAAATTGTATTCACATGCAGCCCGCAGGTATGGATCGACCCTGGGAGTAGAAGCACTAGGACCATCAGAAACCCTAGTGCTACCTGAGGCTGCACTGCTGCCGGTGGCCTTAGCTCTTCAGTATTTTTCCACATACCGGTCATCAATAGGAGCCGGGATCCTAACCTGACCCCGAGACGGAAGTCGCACTCGTGCCTTAATGCACAGGCTCATAATCAAACAAGGGAATGCAAGGGGGCAATTCACCCGAGCCCCCGACTTCAGTCCGCTCTCTATTACCGTCTTCAGCTCATTGGCAATGATCCTCGCCACATCAATCTCAACATTGGCGAGGATGGAATGTACTAAATGTGCCACTGGGATCGGCACAGTAGATGTGTGGGATTTGGGTTGTATGTTGGTCAAAACCAGAAGAAGAATCAGCTGAGCCATGGGAGTCATGTCCTCCCGATGATATCTCATAGGAACCCCAGATGGGTTCGGCTCAACTGATTTCCCTGGTAAAAGCAGGGCGGCTGTAATTGCTGGGATATCCTTGTGCAGCCGGAGGTCAATATGGTACTGGTCTCTTTCATCAGCACCCAGCTGAAGCGGCTCCCCGAGGATTTGGTTGATCGTATCCCTGTCAAAAGGAACTGGCCGACCGGCCACTCTAGAGACCCAAGTGAAGGGCTCATCATCATCTGGCAATGCGTTAGCGTAGAACTCCCGCACTGTAGCGATGTCATAGTGTTCCAAGGGATTTATCAACCTATCCCATTTCTTTGTATCGATCAACCCGGCAAAACTCCTATACGTGCCCTGTGGGTTGATCAGGAAACGCTTCTCAGGCAAAATGTTTCGCTTCTCCAAAGCGATGTACCGTGCCGCTTGTTTCGGGCCCACAAACTTGTCGTGGTCGAATTGGATTGGCACGGTTCGTGAAGTAGTTGCCGCTCCCTTTCTTTTCTTGCCAGCACTTGATCTTGACTCCATTCTGCAAAACAAGAGATAAAGCAACAAACACGAAACAAACAGATTAGAAATTAAAACATAAATCAAAATTCTGCCATGTTCGCTGCTGCTTCGCCTAGCGAAGTTGCAGCGAACTCTCGCCCCAGGTCGCCTAGCGAGCTGCTAGCGAACCTTACGGGTTTTGGGGTTTTCTGCATTTTCAAAATTGTTTCCCCAAAACCTGTACATACAAGGTTTCCACAGCAAAACCCAATGATTCCTCATGACAATGAATTGTTCTATGCTATTGGGGATACCTAATTTCATGGAAAACCTAAGTAAGAGTAAATCCCCAATTTAAAAACCTAAATGCACAACATTGCAAACTCCCAAAATTGCATGCAACCTCAAGGTTCCTATCACACCTATCCTATTTACCATTCAAATTTGGAAATAAATAATGCAACAAAAGAAACATGCAATAGGGCGAACCTTGAGGTAAACGGATTTGGAAAGGAGAAGTGGGAAGTGTTTGCAATTGACCGACACACAAATGTTGTTGATGTGGATGCACAGTAGAGAATTTGAGAGGCCACGCACGAAATCTTCAGCAGAGCCGTTCAGACAAATTTTTGAAGGTAGGGCAAATTGGCTCTGCTGAAGTGTTTAAATAGAAAACAGTACTGCAGCGCTCGCTGCTGCCTCGCCTAGCGAGCAGGTAGCGAGCGCGCTCGCTGCAGCCTCGCCTAGCGAGCTGCAAGCGAGCATGACAGCAAGTGCATTTGCAAATGCAGCACTTGCAAGTCATCCAGCCTGATTAAGCACACAATACTCATACAAGATCAAACATAAAACAGGAAATACTTACAATGTTGGGGTGCCTCCCAACTAGCGCTTGTTTAACGTCGGCTAAGCTCGACGGTGCGATGCTCACAGAGGAGCATCGAGCGGCTGAGCACAACTCTCGCGATCCACATGACCGCCGAGATATACTTTCAATCGTTGGCCGTTCACGGTCCAACTGTCTTTCTCGTCCATATCTTCAATGATAACGGCCCCGTACTCTTTTACTTCTTTCACCCGAAATGGCCCGGACCATTTCGATTTCAACTTCCCGGGAAACAACTTCAACCGGGAGTTGAACAATAAGACCAATTGTCCGGGCACGAATTCTTTGGTTCGGATCTTTTTGTCATGATACTTCTTGGCTTTTTCCTTGTACAACCAACTTGAGTGGTATGCGGCATTGCGCATCTCCTCCAACTCAAGTAGTTGTACTTTCCTTTTTTCACCGGCCGACTCATTCTCAAAATTTAAAAATTTGAGGGCCCACAAGGCCTTGTGCTCCAATTCAACCGGCAAATGGCAAGTTTTACCAAATACCAATTGAAAGGGAGTTAGGCCAATTGGAGCTTTAAAGGCCGTACGGTAGGCCCATAATGCTTCGTCCAATTTTTGGGACCACTCCTTTTTCGAGTTAGACACGGTTTTCTCGAGGATTCTCTTAATCTCACGATTAGAGACCTCGGCTTGGCCATTAGCCTGAGGGTGGTACGGAGTTGTCACCCTATGCGATACACCATAATGTTTTAAAATTGTTTCCAAAGGTGCATTACAAAAGTGTGACCCTCCGTCACTTATCAACACTCGGGGTGTTCCAAAACGAGAAAAGATGTTTTTCTTTAAAAATTTTATCACCGTTTTGGCATCCGCCCGAGGTGAGGCAATCGCCTCAACCCACTTAGAGACATAATCAACAGCTACAAGCATGTACTCATTCCCGTAAGAGGGTGGGAAAGGTCCAACAAAATCTATGCCCCAACAATCGAACACTTCCACTTCTTGGATATTTTGGAGAGGCATCTCATCTCTCTTACCTATCCCACCACTTCTTTGGCAACTGTCACAACTTTGCGCATGGGTATGTGCGTCTTTAAAAATAGTTGGCCAATAAAATCCCGATTGAAGAATTTTAGTGGCCGTTCTAACCCCATTATAATGACCGCCATAAGGCGAGTTGTGACAATGCCAAAGGATGCTCTGGGCTTCATCACCAGTTACGCATCTCCTTAACAGGTTATCGCTACCCAACTTAAACAAGTATGGGTCGTCCCAAACATAATACTTCGCATCCGAAAGGAACTTCCTCTTTTGGTTCGAAGTTAGATCGGCCGGCACACAACCACTAGCCTTGTGGTTTGCAAAGTCTGCAAACCACGGCCTAACTTGAACCTTAAACAATTTTTCATCAGGAAATTCTTCCCGGATTTCCTTTTCAGATACGGTAACCTCGACATTCACCAAGCGGGATAAATGATCCGCTACCAAGTTTTCCGACCCCTTCTTGTCTTTAATTTCGACATCGAATTCTTGTAACAAGAGGATCCAACGGATGAGCCTTTGCTTCGAATCCGGCTTGGTCAGCAGATATTTAATCGCCGCGTGGTCGGTGTACACCACGACTTTAGACCCTATAAGATAGGACCTAAACTTTTCTAGCGCATACACTATTGCGAGTAGTTCTTTTTCCGTTGTGGCATAATTTATTTGAGCCTCGTTAAGAACCTTACTCGCATAATGTATAGCATGAAAAGTTTTGTCCTTTCTTTGGCCAAGTACCGCTCCAACGGCATAGTCACTCGCGTCACACATTAGTTCAAAATTTTCATTCCAATTGGGAGCGACTATTATTGGAGCGGTAACCAATTTTTCTTTTAAAACCTCGAAAGCTTGCAAACAATCGTCGGTGAAGAGAAATACCTGATCTTTGGCGAGTAAATTGCTCAAAGGTTTAGCCACCTTTGAGAAGTCCTTGATGAAGCGCCGGTAGAACCCCGCGTGCCCCAAAAAACTACGGATGCCCTTCACATTGACCGGAGGGGGTAATTTTTCAATTACGTCAACTTTAGCTCTATCCACTTCAAGCCCCCTTTTAGAGACTTTGTGGCCCAGCACAATCCCCTCGGTCACCATAAAGTGACACTTTTCCCAATTTAGCACCAAATTAGTCTTCACACACCTTTCCAACACCGTCTTCAAATTTGCCAAGCATAGACTAAACGTCCCACCAAACACCGAGAAGTCATCCATGAAGACTTCCATTGTTTTCTCTATTAGATCGGCAAAAATAGCTTGGACACATCGTTGGAATGTCGCCGGCGCATTGCAAAGCCCAAAAGGCATTTTTCTGTATGCGAACACTCCAAACGGACACGTGAAAGCCGTCTTCTCATGATCAACCGGGTCAACCGCAATTTGGTTGTACCCGGAGTAGCCGTCTAAAAAACAGTAGTATTGTTGGCCCGATAGTCTTTCAAGCATTTGATCCATAAATGGGAGTGGAAAATGGTCCTTACGAGTCGCGGTATTCAACCGTCTATAATCTATACACATTCTCCATCCCGTTGCTACTTTAGTCGGGATCAATTCGTCTTTGTCATTACGGATTACGGTCATTCCACCCTTCTTCGGAACCACGTGCACGGGACTAACCCACGGACTATCCGAGATCGGGTAAATCATTCCCGCATCCAAAAGCTTCACCACTTCCTTTCTTACAACCTCTTTCATCGTAGGATTTAAGCGGCGTTGTGGTTGAGCCACCGGCTTGAAATCCTCCTCCATCAAAATCTTGTGCATACAATAGGATGGACTAATTCCTTTAAGATCGGAAAAAGTCCAACCCATAGCTTCTTGATTTGTCTTTAGCACAAATATGAGACGGGCTTCTTCTTCAATTGTCAAAAGGTTGCTTATGATAACCGGCTTGTCCTCGGTATCATCAAGGAATACATATTTCAACGTCGAAGGTAACTCTTTTAATTCAATTGACGCTTTCTCGTCAATTACCTCCTTCTTCAAATTTTCTTCCTCTACTTCCCACGGTTGTAGGTCTTCCAAGCTATCAAGTTCCTTCAAGCATTCCTCAAGAGCTAGCTCCTCTTCAACAGTGAAAACCTCCAATGAGTCGTCGAGAGCTAACTCCATAGGAGATATCTCGTGAATATGCTTTGAAACTTCCATAATAGCGTCTTCGATCACATCGATTCGAAAGCTATCATGTCTATCCTTGGAATGCTTCATCGCCTCGAATAGATCAAAGGTGACCTCCTCATTTTGAACACGCACCTTCATTAAACCGTCATCAACATCAATCATCATTCTTGCGGTCTTCATGAATGGTCGGCCCAATATGAGCGGAGCATCATCATCTTCCTCCATATCAATTACAATGAAATCCACCGGGAAGAAGAATTTGTCGACCTTCACCAACACATCTTGGGCTACGCCATGAGGATGGGTCGTCGACTTATCCGCCAATTGTAATGTCATTCGGATGGACTTAATCTCGATGTTGCCAAGCCTCTTGATAATTGACAAAGGTATAAGATTTATGCTCGACCCCAAGTCAATAAGTCCCTTTCCGACATACACATCACCAATTTTAACCGGCAATGTAACTCTTCCCGGATCAACCTCTTTCTTAGGAAGCGTCCTTTGAATGATGGCACTACAGCTCGCATCAAGGACGATGGTCTCCGGTTCCGTATACCTCCGCTTTTTGGTTAGTATGTCCTTCATGAACTTGGCATACTTTGGCATTTGTTCCAAAGCTTCAGCAAACGGAATGTTTATTTGTAATTGCTTAAAAATATCCATGAACCGGGCGTAATGCCGTTCATTCTCCCTTTTTGACGGGGCATGAGGGTAAGGAAGGTTTTGGACAGGAGTAGCGCTCACTACCTCCTTCCCTTTCGCTATTCTAGCGCTTTTCCATCTCGGCTTCTTCACTACCTCCCTTATTACCTCATCATTTTTATTTTCCTCAATCTCCACATTTTTTTCATTTTCAACTTCACCATTATTTTTATTCTTTTCAACCACTTCCTCATCACTCCACACTCCTACTTCACCATCGACATTTTCTTCCACTATCTCCTCCTCAATCTCCTTCTCTTTCTCTCTTTTTTCACTCTCCACTCTTTTTTCGTTTTCACTACCCAACTCCCTTCCACTTCTCGTCACAATCGCCTTACAATGCTCCTTAGGATTTGTTTGCGTATTGGCCGAGAAAGAAGGACCGGTTTGTTGTTCAGCTAGTTGCTTGGCAAGTTGCCCAACTTGAGTTTCAAGATTTTTTATGGCAGCGTCATTACTCTTTTGATTGGCCATTGACATTTGCATGAATTGCGTCAATGTCTCTTCCAATTTAGAATTGACTACCGGCGGTTGTTGAGATTGATACGGATTTTGGGGAGGATTTTGACGGCTAGAAGAACCACCTCCATAACCTTGGTTATGATAATAGTTGCTTCTAGGTTGGAACCCTTGGTTCCCTTGGAATTGTTGTTGTTGTTGTTGTTGAGGGTGCGGTTGATAAGGTTGTTGTTGTCTTGGTTGATAGTCCCGTTGATTTGCCATGTAATTTACTTCGTCAAAACCGGGAGGTGGACAAAATCCGGTGTCATGTTCACCTTTACAAAGTTCACAACAAGCTATTTGTTTAGCTTTTGACGGTTCTCTTAACTCTTTGATTTGTTGCGTTAAAAGTTCCACTTGTTGTGAGATGAGCTTGTTTTGGGCAAGTATGGCATCATTCGTCCCTAACTCAAGCACTCCCGCCTTCTTCAAAGAATTTCCACGACTTTGACTTTGAAGATCATTCAAAGCCATACGGTTGATAATGTTGGTGGCTTCTTCGGCACTTTTTGACATCAACGAGCCACCCGAGGTGGCATCCAACAACGTCTTACAGTTTGGTTGAAGTCCATTTCGGAAGATATGGATTTGAGTTAATTCATCAAATCCATGCCCTTTGCATTTCCTAAGCATGGACTTGAATCTCTCCCACGCTTCATTCAACGATTCACTGGTTCCTTGAGAAAACACCGAGATGGCCGTCTTTGATTCCATGAATCGGTTATGAGAGAAAAATCTTTCAATGAATTTCTCCTCTAACACATTCCAATCTGTCATTACGGCAGGTGTTTGATCGAGATACCAATCCTTTGCTTTACCGAGCAAAGCGTGAGGAAATAAACGTCTGAACAACGGAAGCTCCTGAGCCTGATCCACTCCGGCAGCCAATGCTATCTCATAGAATTTTGTGAGAAAAGCAAATGGGTCTTCATGGTCCATTCCGGTGAATGGACTCCCATACAATAAATTCAGAGTTCCCGTCTTCATCTCAGCTTGCCTTCCTGTGTGGTTAGCAAACTGAGCAGTGTTCCTTGGACTATTGATACATGGAGTAGAAATCGGTGGTGGTGGTTGTGGCTCCATGTTTGGTGTGAATGGGTGGTGATTTGTGGTTGAAGAACTTTCTCCTTGCTCTTGGCGTAGCCTAGCCTGTTGCCTCCTACGTCTCGTTTTGCTATTGAGCTTCCTTGCGGTTCTCTCGATCTCAGGATCAAAAAGAAGTTCGTCCACAGGGATTTTCCCTCGCATAAAACGTAAGCTGCACACTAAACCAAACGAATTACAAGCACAAGTCAAAAATTCACAAGCTAAAACTTAAACTACCATTGCGATGCTTGCAATATCAATTACAATCCCCGGCAACGGCGCCATTTTGTTGAGAACAGTTTTTAAGTGTCGGGTTTTGTTATCGTATCCACAGAGATTGTAAGATATCACTGCCGTTCAATGGTTGAATTAATCTTAACTTAAAGTAACACTAGGGTTTTGGGTTTTAATCAAGTTATCTTGCATACAAAGTAATTAATTGCGGTAAAAGTTACGTTTTGATTAATATGAGAAATATTGTCAGAGTTAGGTTTCAATGATTACATTTGCTTTGCATGTTTTTGCACGGTCAACAATATTATAAACTCCTTTAGATGATAAATAATTTCACAAAGTCCTCTCAATGCGTTTCTCTCGAACACCCATTGTGAGTTTTGTCATTTTGATCCATTGTTTCTCTCGAACACAATCTATCAAAAAGACAACGTTTTGGTTCAACCTTATGGTGAACAAAATCATTCGTTACTATCTCTAGCTAACAAACAAGTTTGGATGAAAACCTAGGTCAAGAATCGGTAAACATCTCTCGATCAAATACCAACACAAAGAGTTTTAAATAGAAACAAAGTTTTCATCATATATTTACCGTTAAAGAGTTTACATATGAGGATCCTTACATTTACACACAAAGCTTGGAAATCACCTACATCTAACCTTGACAAATGGAGACTTAGCTACTCATTTTCATGGTAGCTTGGTCGGCAAGTAAGAAAAGAGGGTTGATCAACATCCAAGTCGAATGATCGAAGTTGGATGGGAATCCACCGTCTTTTTGTGGAAGATGGTTGCTAGATGAAGAGAAATGAAATTAGGGCATAAAAAATCCCTCCAAACAATGCTGTAAAATATCTAAGAGAAAGTACAAAAAATGGAAAAGTTGGTAAAAAGTGGTATGGTCTCAAAAAGTGGCACCTGCTACTTATAGACAAGTGCAGAACTGTCACGTTCGCTAGGCGAGCAGAATGGCTCGCCTAGCGAAGGCCAAAAATGGGCACAAAATGCCCCTGCGCTCAGAGAAAACTGGGCCTGTGAACTGTCATGTTCGCCTAGCGAACAGACCTTCGCCTAGCGAAGAACTCGCTTCAACCTTCGCCCCAGCGAGGTTGAAAGGTTTTGCTACTGGAATGCTCGCTGGGGACTCGCTAGAGCCTCGCCTAGCGAGCTAGTGTTGGCTGCTCTTTTCACCAAAACAGACTGAATTCGCTGCCACTTCGCCATCAGTTCGCCTAGCGAATTAATTAACCAATTTACTGGAGCCTTTCGCCAGGAGCTCGCCTAGCGAAGGTTTTGCTTCGCCACATCCTCGCCTAGCGAGCTGGCAGATAGAATGCTTGTTTGCTTTGGTTCCTTTGCCAATTTTGTTGTGTCTTCATTATCAATTAATTCATGCCTTTCCTGCACAATAACACACACATCAAAGGCACCAAGCTTGTTTATCAATGTAATGCATTCCATGTAAAATGAATGTGGTTTTGACCACATTAGCAAGGTATAAGAGTGAAAGATGCCCACATATGATAGCTCAAAAAAGGACTTTTGGGCATCTAACAACATTCCATCCAGGTAACCTTTTTCTTCACGTTTTATTTAGAAAATGATTTGAATATTAGAGTGTTAGAGAGAAGACGAATATTAACGGCTTGCAAGCTCTTACAGCTTGAGCCTAATATTCGGGATTACGACTGGACATTCCATCCAGGTAATCTTTTTCTTACAACTTTATTAAGAAAATGGTTTAGATATTCATAACTATTTTGGAGGGAAGACGTATATTTATGGCTTACAAGCTCTTACAGCTTGAGCCTAATATTCGGGATTACGACTGGACATTCCATCCAGGTAATCTTTTTCTTCAAATTTTACTTATGAAAATAGTTTGGAGTTATTAATGATTAATGTACAAAGATTTGAATTTATTGAAAATTATGTTGGTATTGCTTAAAAGCTCATTGTAAGAAGGCCCAAGAGTAAGCCACGGGATTGAAATCCAACCGAAATCCAAAGCAACTTAATTTAGCTGTAAGCTAACTTAAAGTGGATTCATGTACGAATCACTCTATGATAAGTCGGGCACAAATCTATGCGTCCAAACGATTCTCAAAAGCTAAATTGAATTTTAAGCTCCGAAATCGTAAAGCATTAAAATCAATGCAACAAGTAATTAAACAATCAATTTAGCAACAAAAAAAGACAAATAATTATTTAATCTCCAATTGGCCAATCAAATAAATAATCAATCAACTAAATGAATGGAAAAATAAAATAGAACAATAATTAACATAGTTAATAAAAAAGAGGGGTGCAAATAATCCGAAGCAGTTTGGGCCCAAGCCCCAAAATAAATAAACTCTAATATTATAAAATAAAAACATTAATAAACAAAAATGAAACAAAGAAAAAAAATTAAGTAAAGAAACAGTATGACATAAGGGGACATCACCCACTGCTACATTCAAATTCTTAGCATCATGAGTATGTATAATATATGAGTAAAACGTAACATTATACATTGAATAAAACTCATAAAAAACAAAATCATATAAAAACAAAAAAAAACAATTTTTTTTTTATGTTTATATACTCAAATCGAAAAATATATAATTAAAAAGGGTATATATTATATATAAAACAAAAAAGAATAAAATTCTATATATAACAATGGAAATATATATATATAAATCAAAACAAGTAATGTATATGTTTCTTAAAACAAACAGTGTTTAAAAAAATCAAATATAAAGTTACAAAATCAATATCCATATGTAAAAGGCAGTATATATACATAACTTAAACAAAATATTTATATATTAAAAAAAATAAAAGATAGTAAGTATAAGATGCATAAATAAAATCCCAAAATACTATATATATGAAGCTCAACACAATTTTTTTTTAAAATATGGTATATATAGATATGAATGATGAGGTATTTTTATTGAGTTAAAAAGATAATTGAGGGAGATATGAAGTAGGTGAATATGAAGAAGAAGTATTATTTTTGTGAAGTGGAATAAGAGAAATATGTGGTAGCAGGATGTGTGTAAAGAGTGGAAGGAAGAGTAGTGCGTATGATTTGTAGAAGGAAAAGTAGTGTATATGATTTGTAGTGAAGATGAATATTGTTTATAGAAAAAGGAAATTGGATTTTAAAGGTGGAGTAGAGGTTATGCCATGTGAGTGTGGGTTACATGAAGAAAAAACTTTGCTTCCAAAAGCTGAGAGAGGGATTCGGCAGTTGAAATGGGGCGGGGCGGCGCTTATTGATTGGTGTGTGGTTGGTTTTTTTTCTCCCCCTTTCTTTCAGTAACATCTTATATATACAAATGAAAATAGGGTTTACTTATTTTAATAAAATTCCAATATTGCCCTCAATGAGTAAAAATAGTGAAAAAAATGAGTTTTAAGAAAATAAATCAAATAAAATAAATTAATCTAAATAATTAAAATTAAGTCAAAAAAGAATAGACAATTCTATTTATTTTTTATAAATATGTTGATAAAAAGATTAAAAAAAAAGACTCAAAATGAATAAAAATCGGACGCAAAAGTGCTCGAAAAATTAAAATGAATGTACTACAATGATCAGTGCGAAATAAACTTATTGGAAAAATACAACGTTTCTTTTAATTTTGAAATAAATTTTGACCGGTTAAACAGGCTTGAGTTGATCAAAAAGTGGCCAAGAAATTAGCTGAAAAAATAAATCGAGCATACCAGATTAAACTACGCGGAACGTAGATTAATAAAAATGGTGTTTGCAAGCTTGATTTTTTTTAAAATTTTCGTTCACTGGTTTGACGCACATCCGTTGATTAATTCACCCGGTTTGTCTGTAATTCCACAAAAATATTTCGACTGATATTTTAGGCACTATGCGGTATGGAATGCATGGTATGCTATGTGGACATGCAATATCTATGATGAATGTATTAAATTGGCGATTCAGGGTCAAAATCGGGGTATGACAGGCGCTACTAAAATAATGAAGAAATTACAAATTTGATGGCACTGAGAATTGGTCCCAAGAAAGGTATATGATATCACCACGGTTATTCTATACAATTGTGATAATAAGTTTATAATTTTAAATTAAAAAAATAAAACAATTTATGGGCGTCTGAGTTTAGAGATATCACCACGGTCCTTCAAAGGACCGTAGTGACGTTGGCGTTGTTGTATATACCTTTTGTAGTAGTGTTCAGAGTATTCCTCGAAGCTGCGGTATTTTTTCCTAACTCCGCTGGAAGAACCAACTAATCAAAAGGACGACATGCTTCTCTATTAGCCCCTATGACGATCGCATTATTATCTAAAGCAGAGAGAGTTCCCAATATTTTGGAATCCACCGAGCTATATTTTCTCGCATCAATTGGCTCTTCAAGACCGGTACTTTTCGAGGTATCTTACAGATCGAAAAATGTTTGATGGCCTAGCCAATCGACACTAGAAGACTAAGTTCCAAGCTTGAGAAAATCCCTAATCTCAACATCACTTGGGTTCTGACCAAAGGAAGAATGCTAATTTTTGACGAAGGTGCACTCTTATTCTCTATTCAAGGTAGTAACTTCCACCTCTGGTGAAGACAAAGTAGGAAAAACTGAATCCTCAGTGGTTACGGAGAGAGCGGACACATAAGTGACTGCACGATAAGTTCTAGCATCGTTGTTAGAAAGGAGAGCGTCGAAGGAAGATTCTTCAAGAGGAGTTTCTTTATCAAGAGAACCATTAGAAAACCTCTATGAATCAAAACTATTATGCATATTTATAATAACTTGAGCAGAATGGCTATTGGCTAAAATGTTGGAATCTGAATTATGAGAGGTTTATGTTCTAACTAAAGGAGAGGAACCACTACTCCCATAATTAGGGACGAAGCTAGATATTTTATGTTGTGGGAGCAACATATTAATTTATTAATTTGCAGTATAATATATTTATCTTAAAAAAAATATTTAATATATTTTTAAGAATTTTATTTGTGTAATTTTTTCAATTTTATCATCAACAAATATATTTATCTATCTATTTCTATATATAAGTAATTGAATGTGAGCTATGGTAATGACATATTAGTATTAAAATAAAAACATATAAAATAAAATATTTTTAAAAATTTGGTAAATATTATTTTGAAATTAAATACAAAATCAATTTGACTATACTTTAGCCAAACATATTTTAGATTCAAAATTAACTTTCAAAACAAATAATTCACGATTATCTCAAACGGAACCCGAAATAATTATTCATATATCATATGAGTTTATATATAATTTTTAATAATAATTTCATAGCAAAAATTTATACTACTTAAAATAAATATATTTTTTATTAATGGTTATATAAATATTATTTTTATCACCTGTTATATATATATATATATATATATATATATATATATATATATATATATATATATATATATATATATATATATATATATATATATATTCAAATACTGTTTTTGAAAATATAATGGGGGCGCATGCCCCCTTACCACCACAATTGGCTCAGTCCTATTGATAATCACTAGACAGGTTTACGGGGTGATCATTTACATGAGCCATGTCGTAAATAAAATTGGAAATGAGAAAGTAAGCTCAGGGTAAGAATGATACTTGTAGAGAATAGGGGCAAGCAAATTGAGAAGAGGTCAAATGCAAAATGAAAAGTATTGTTTTAAAGAAAGCAAACTTGTAAGCAAAGGCTTCCTGAAAAGAAAGGAAATTTCTCTCACAAAAAGGGAAAGTGACTTTCAGAAATGGAGAAAAATCATCGAAAAAACCAAGAAACCCTTATATGGAAGAAGCAAGCAACATGTTAGATCAAATGAATATGTAAAGATTAAAATCAATTGCCAAAATTTACCTTGGGAATACAAACAAACTCTTATGCACTCAAATGACCTATAGATGAGTGTTACGCCCTAACCTGCGATCCTAAGGTCGCGTGCTTGAAAAATCAGCAAAACCTCTTGATGATGGGAAATACATTTATTGCGCTTGTTTCCCACAACTTGTGCAACTCCCTCATGGTATTCCCACTTTCCTTATGATCGATTTTGGTAACGAGATGTAGAATGGCAACTTCCAAAGACTCTTCGACAAGTCTTATGTAAACTGTTTTGGGCCGACCAAAGGACTAATATAGGTAAAGTTCAAACATTCAGTCCAACAATGCAAAACCCAAATAAAATAATTCATCATATATAATTGGCACGTGTGAGATCTGTGGTACATTTTTGTTCTCTCATAATTTCACTTCACTGATCTTAGACCCTGTAAGTGACTTGATTGTTGAAATGCTAACCTTGCAGATCCACCCCTTAGTTATGGTATCGGAGATCAACATCCCTACATCAAGAGTCCATCATCACCAATTAATCACAATTCTTATTCCTACACGGAACAATATTATGTATAATTCACTTTAAATAACTTATAACTTATATACACTACTACAAATAATATTTTTTATGAAAAATCTTTCACCTTGATCCACCAATAACTAAGGTATATGTCCCTGCATCGCCATCATTTTTTTAAATATATACAACCTATATCCTTGGTTATTACCCAAATCGAGGGAACATAACTACAAGGGAGCTTGCTTCAAATCTCAGTTACTGCATTGTATGTTTTATGTTTATTTTTAATTGGTTTAGGGTCACATAATGTGCCTTTCGCTTTATCCTCGGTTATATTGACCAATCGAGGGGTAATATATTTTGCATTAATATTTTCAAATATATTTTTTATTTTTAATTTTAATATTAATTAATCTATTTCCCCAATTGCTTTTTAAAACTGACGTGATAGTTAATTTAAATGATTTCCCAGAATATGGCACTATATAGGGCTTTTATATATTTTTTAAAAATTTTAATTGATATATTCCCTTGATTTTTCCTAAAAATCGATGTGTTTCATCTTTTGCATTGATACTTCTAGAAACTATACTCTAACTTTTTATTCATCTATCTACAAACACTCTAACATTATCTCTTCAAAAAACCTTGGGCGATTTTCATCAAGACTCGAACATCATCTCTTTTCAACGCCAACTCTTCCAACATCAACACAAACATAATCTCTTTTCCAAACTCATTGAAGCTTCGGCATCATGTTTGAGTTACATAACTCACCACTGAAATGTTTATCTCTCATAGAAATGTTAATCTCTCACCATTGAAATGTTGTTTGAACTGTTGTTAGAAATATAGTTACCACTGAAATGTTATTTGAAATATAATACCACTGAAACAATTACCATAAATGTTTCATCATAACTTGTATTCTGATTATGGTTTAGTTGATGTATTTCTTCTCTATGAGTTCGTGTATAACTTCAAATGTTGTTTTATTCCATATATGTTTCATCATAACTTGTTGTGTATTTCGATTGTGGTTTAGTTGTTGTAGTCCGAACTAAGAAAAGCAAGACATATGATATTATCACTTTACTAAGAAAATCAATGTAAATCTTATTAAAAACATTTGTTCTATAGATAAAGTTTATAAAGTTTTATTTGCCACATTTTCATTAAAATCCATCTTGGTAATTAATGTCAAACTTTCTATCCATCTTTTAGATAACACATTTGTCACGAACTTAAGTGTATGTTTCTACTGTTGTTGTTTCTATGTTCTAGTTAAACACAAAAGACAAATGTGAAATATTTAATTTGATTGTTATTTCAAAATATTAATTACCTTAATGTGACTCACAAGGAATACATTTGTTTAAGTTTAGTTGATAACATTTATGCTTGTAGTTGGTATATATGTAGCTATTTTTCTTAATTTACACAGATATGAAAATATCTTATTTCATAGATTCATTGAACATTCAATTTCAAGGTAATTCAGCAAACACTATCATGATTCACTTACAAAACAAGATAGTTAGGGATAATAAAGATTGTTACATGATATCGTTTATCCATAAGTAAGAATATGTTTTAATTTGTCTTTTCATTTATAAATCAATTTCATGAACATTATTAATTATTCTGAGTGTTTATGTAGGGAACATTGGAAATTAATTATTTTAAGTCCGAAGCAAAATACTGTAGTTACGTTATGCTCATTACACTATCATATTGATGAAGAAATGCAATAGATTTTGAATGGGTAAGTGATATTATTTGTAGTTCTCAAATTTTATCTTTAGTTTTTAATAGTTTTTATTCATTTGAATATTTTATATTCAAGTTTAATTTTTACCGACATGTAGAGCTATGGAGAGATACATTTTTGTGAAGTGTAATCTACAAGGAAAAAAGCCAAATTTCATAGAACCACATGTAAATATTACTTGTGATTTTTGAAATTATTCTTTTATTTTTGCTAATGTGTTACTTGTGTTTTATGTGTATTAATTAGTTACTATATGAAAACTATTTCTAGTCGCATAGATTATCGAACGGCTATGAATGTGGATACTAAGTGATGAGACATATGTTTAATATTGTCTTCAGAGGCACTATCAATTCATGTAATATGATATTAACTATCCATATACATGTAATATATATATATGTTTGTTAAGTTAATGTTGTTGTTATTGTTAGCTTATCATAATTTAGTTTGTTCAAATTATATGGGTTTAACGATGAAGCATCATTCTCACGAGAAGATATAGATGAAATCTGATCACGTTGGGTCAGTGTCTTCCTATCTTATCATGAATCTCGTTATAAACACTAGTTTTTCTTGATTACATCTATACACTACCATTGTATATATGTTTTCTCATTATAGGTGCAAATATGTATAAGTTCACTTGGTAGAAGTTTTGTATATCCCTAATGTTATTATTAGTATTGTAAGCATTATACATTTGGTTTTGTAAACAATATAAATTCGGTATTATGTTATGCTCCGCATAAAATACAAATGATATGATTCTGTCACATTATTATGTAGGTTCTTCGTAAAAAAATGATTCAGGTTTAGTGAAAATGGGATTTTAAAAAAATGGTTATACCCCTCGGTTATTTACAAAACCCGACGTAAATAGGTGAACATTTCCCTCGGTTATTAACAAAAATGAGAGGTATGTAGCGCGTACTACATTGTTTTGATAATAAAAAAATAATGTTTCTAAGGATCGAACCAATGACCTTTTCACCTATCCCCTTGGTTATTGAGAACCAAGGGGCAAGGGGGAGATTTTCATGACGCTCTTCGTTACGTCACCTCTGTAACCGACGTGAACTCCTCTTCGCGACCGAGGTAAAATGAGTATATTTGTAGTAGTAGTAATATATATATATATATATATATATATATATATATATATATATATATATATATATATATATATATATATATATATATATATATATATATATATATATATAAAGTTATTTTATATTTATAAATTCGTTTATTTTTTAATTTTATAAAATATTTTAAATTAAATCAACAAATTTATACACCAAGTATTAATTATCAATCATTTCGATATATTGAAGTATATTAAGCATCACCCATTTAATGTCCTTTTAAGTTATTTTATATTTATAAATTTGTTTATTTGTTAATTTTATCAAATATCATAAATTAAATCAACAAATTTACACCTTAAGTATTAAGTATCAACAATTTTGATATATTGGAGTATATGGAGTCAATTGAAAAACTCTTTTTTTCTTCAAGAAGAGTCTATGAAATGAGGATTAAGAACATGGGTTGCTCTTCCCACCCTTAGTGATGGACAACCACCCTTATGAAACACCTAAAGTGCCTTTTGTTTATCCAAATTTTGAAATTCTGACATACTTATTACAAACCATACAATCATCATCAGTGAGTCACCCCTATTTCCCCAAAATTAGTCTGTAGTTCAACCTCCGAATAGAGTCTGGATACTAATATATAGAAACATCAAGCAAAAAATTGAATATAACACCACCTTCACTACTACAAATAATATATTTATGATAAAACTTTCACCTAACCGGATAAAAAACTGAGGTATAATTTCTGGACAAGTTTTGAAACAGACCTTCTCAACTACAATGAAAATGACTATTTGCTTTCCATCTCTCATCTGTGGAATAATCTTGCACCAACATCCTGGAGTCTTACTGCCTATTGATAGTGTGAAGAAAAGGGGTTCTCCTTTATCCCTCCACTACAAACCTTTTTCTAGAACACATGTCCCAGATATTGTCATGACATCTTCTCAGGTACCTGACCCTGCCACTTCTAAGAAGAGTGTTATTGCAAAACTGAAGGAGACTTGTAAAGAGTTAGAGGTTTCCATCGGGTCTAGCACTACTACAAAGATCAAACTTGAGAAATTGATGAAGGCTTTGATGGAATAATAGAAGAAGGAAGTTGAATAGGGTGGTGATGACAATGAAGGAACTGATGTTGAGGACTCTGCTGGTGGCAATGATGTTGAGACTGATGAAGCAAAAAAAATCTGAAGGAGAAGAGTATGCTACTACTAGCTTAGATAGTCAAGAAAATATCTTATTACAACTTTGATTTTTTATTTGGTTTTATTTTGTGGTCTCTGACCAGGATTTTAAGCACTCTTAAGTGCCCCCTTGTGTGTGATAATTAACTTTATGAATGTGGTTTCTCTGTTTTGGTTAGCTGCTTACTTTTGTCATATTATGACTAAAAATAGGGAGTATTGTCTATGTGCTCTAACCACTAACCACTAACTATTGGTTGTGTTTGAAGCTGTGTTTAAGGAAAATTTCATGTTCTAGAACTTTCTGGGCTGCTGTGAAGTGATGTCAGTCATGATGTCCTGACATCAACTTGTCTGAGGAATTTTTGTTGTGTGAAGTTTTTTTCTGTTGCATATGCCTCTGATGTGTGTACTTGGACAGGTTATGTTTTCTTGGATGATCCCTTGAGGGGGAACCCTGTTTATGTGTGATAGGGGGAATACAAAATATGTTTGATGTGATTGCATGATTACCTTTGTGAAGTGTGTGTTTGATTTTTTTTCTAAACCTATGTAGTTCTGTTATAATCTGGACTGTGGTGCTTGTGTGCAAGGGGTATTTGGTTGTTTTAGCTAAAATTTTCCAAAGGGGAAGATTGTTAATTCTCTCTATTTGTATTTGGCAGTAATTTTGGTAAAACTAACGTAGCTGTAACATGTTGAACAAGATGTCCTAACTTGTGGATCCGACATCTTGCCTGAAATAGGTTTACTCTTGGTAGCGGTTGATTGATTAACTAATTACTGAGTATTCTAGGAATATTAAGTAATCTTATGCAGCGTTCAAGATTGAGGAATCAAATATTCTATTTGTTTTTAAACTTATTCTGTTTTCTAAATGTTGAGATATTTTAAGAAACTTTTGACTATTGACCTAACATTGTGCAGTTGTTTCACTCTGTGTGTGAGGCCCAAATCCAGTCCAATTTGTGGTTATATATAGAATTCCTCAAACCTAATTGTAAGATGAAAAAAATAAGGTGTTAGTGTGTTGTTAGGGTTTGAGTGTTCTTGTTAATTGTGAGCCTCTTTAATATCATCTTGATATATGAGTAGGACTATTTCTATTGAGTTGTAAGTTATGTCAAACACTCATAAGCTTTTAAGCATTGAGTGATTGTGTATCTGTGAAGTGTGACTTCAGAATCTTTTGTAATTATCTTGATTTATCACTGGTGTGATTGAAAGGGAAGTGAGAAGGGTCTCATGCATATGAGTGTCTTAGGTAGAAGTTAAGCACGACTAATGATTAAGGAGTAGATTGTAAACTAGAAATAGTGTGCTGAAGGTATACAAGCTGATACAATTTTGTGGATTTCCTCCCTTGCTTGGTATCCCCCAAATGTAGGTGTTGTTATACACCGAACTGGGTTAACAACTCTGTGTGTTCTGTTACTTTCTGTTCTCATATCTGTTAGTTAACTTGTTATTATGTTTTGATTAGATATCAGTGTCTCGACATCTCTTAGGACATCTGATATCTACATACCAGAATTTCAATTATTTTGTAAACCAATTTGAAAAGTTATATGTTCAACTAAGGCTAAATGATACAAGCAATTCACATTGGATATAATGAACTTAAGCTTGATTAACACATTGGATATATTTCAAAACCGAGAGGATAATTTTTGTACCATTTAAAAATTCCTTAAAGGATCTCATTATCGAGCACATGGCCATTGTCACTTTACCCCTCGGTTATTTAGAAATCAAGGGGTAAAATGGTCATTTTTATGTCACTCTTTGTTACCTCGCCAAAAGGGGTAAGATGTGTTTTTTGTAGTAGTGCTTGTATCTTCATTTCATTATCATACCACCATACTTGCAAAACCCTACAAAAAAATCTCATTCCATTCTCAATCAATTTTAGTACTTCAAAATCACATTCTTATGTTTTTCACATTAAAAGAAGTAAAAGAGGTTGGTATTTGTACGTGTATTTTATTCCCCGTTGCTTGTAAGGATATGATTTTTTTATTTAAAAAAATCGTTACGTCAGGATTTTAAAATCCAGACTATGTTGCATTTTATTCTGGAGAATAAAATCCGAATTGTTTTCATGTTGAATTCTAATTTAATTATATTATGTCTGGTTGCAGCAATGGTGTGCCCTAACATTGTCTCCAAAATTGTTGTGTCTATGGATACTAAATCGGGTGATGCCTAGATATCGGGTGTTGTTTATGTAGATATTGGAAACAAAATTACAACTAAACAAGAGTTTGTTATTCGTGATGATATGATCCAATGGACCTGCATGAAGGTTGCCAAAGTAGGGTTCGACATTATGATTGGGAGGTTGAGTTATTATTTTGATAGAAGACCGGTATTTGTGACAATGATATGCGAAATAAGTGGCAAATACCTGTAAGACCCTAATTTTGACCCTAAGATCCCTCATGTTATCTCATCATTTGCAATAACTTTGGGATCACACCTATGCATCCTCCTTACCCCTCATTCATTAGGTTTGAATTGGGAGATATCACCAAGCACATTGATTATATCATACTTTGTTTTTCATTATTTACTAACCAAAATGCACAAAATATGTCTATGTATAGTTTGTTACTCTTATAGGTAGTGTGTGTGTTCACCCATGCTCCATCAAGCTCATATCTAGGTTTTAAGACCCTCAATGAAATATATGGTTTACATTTGTTCTAGACATCATATATGGATCCCCATGGTCTTCACATATCATTTTGATCAAAAATTCATCAAGAGTTTGAAGCTTGTTTGCCTTTGAAGCCCTAATTCATCTAGGTATCTTGTGTGACTTCCTCAACAAGTTTCTTCAACATTTGATCAAATATATAGATGTATACTTCATATTACATCATATTTCACATATATGATCCTCCATTAGTCCCAAATATCAAGATAATGTCAAGTTTGCGAGTTAGTTCATGGTGGTTGACCAGAGAAAGTCAACTGGTCAAAACTGAGGTTCCCTAGACCCTATCTCCTATAATTTTTGTCATATGAAAATTATTCCAAGAGAAACGTTACTCTTTATGACATTTAAAACAACTTTCATGTTGACATCAAGAGCTAGTTTTTCTTAGAAAGTCATTTTTTATGGTGAAATATTATAGGTCATTTTGTCTGAACCCTAGTTAGGAGGTCAACTTCCAAGGATCATAACTTGCTCAATTTTTATGATATAAAATCCATTCAAGTCCCGTGATCAAATTAGAGATGTCCTTTTCAAATTTTATGTTTTTAATAAGTTAAAATTCAACCTGTAAATGCATGTGCCAAGAGGAAACATTATAGGTCATTTTGGGCCATTAGCATTGAACAAGTGATTTTCCTCAACTTCTAAAATGCATAAATCCTTCATACCAAATCCAAATGAGGTCAAATTTGTGACAAAATTTAATAGGCTTGAAAGAGCTACAACTTTTATGAAGGAAATGTTTCCATTTGAAGCCCATAGCAAAAGTTATTCAAGGTGGAAGAAGTGAACATTTGACTTGGTACTTAGAAAATTTTCAAATATGTTTGATTTTCCAAACTTCCACCTCAAAATTCATCATGATACAAGATTCAAATGGAAAAGTGTTAAACATTAAAGTTGTTCCCCTTGATCTCACCTTTCCAAAAAATCAAAGATTATCTCATTTGGATCAAAATTGAGGGACTTGTGCATGGCTCATTTGTTGGGTTTGTTTTGGCAAGATTTGGATTCAAATGATCATTCTTCTTTGCATGCTTCCATATGATAACTTCAGTACACTTTGTCAATGAATTAGAGATGGATTGTATCATTCTTTAGGCTCAAACCATTGCCCATGCATCCATGCAACTTGGTTTCCAATTTTGGAAAAATTTCAAGTGGTTTAAAGATCAATTCCCTTGCATATTTAAACAAGCTCATGGCCTCAGAATTAACATCAACACCTTGCCCAAGCTTTTCCAAGAGAACTCAGAACCTCACACCATAGAATTTCTATTTTGAAGTTCAAACTCCAAGAATTCATTTCCTTTTCCATCTCAATTGATTACTGCAAGCAAGAGGAGGAAGAATCAAGCAAATCCAGATCAAGATCAAGCTGAATTGAAGCTACTCGAAGGTGAAATTTTAGAAACTTCTCTTCTTCTATTCTCCTTCATTTCTCACTTATTTTAAGTGATTTTTGGTTGACTGAAATCCTACCAATATAGGCAACAAGATTGAGTTGCTTTGAGGTCAAATCGAAGAAACTCAGTTCATGATCCTCAAAATTCAAATCCCTGTATCTTTTTATATACTTGGAATTGGAGAAAATTGAGGTCAGATTCGAGCTACTGAGCATTTTCTCTTTGAAATAGTGACCTTGTTTCTCATTTTTCATGAAGTTGAGGTTGGATCAGTCCGGTGGTGATCACCGGTGAAGATGACTGGAGCTAGGGCTCCGGTGGTGCATTGGCAAGTCCCAAGCCATCTGATTTGGTTCAAATGTTTTAATCTTGAGCGTTCATTCTGACTACCACGCATACATTGCATTGCATTGATAATGAAATTTTTTGTCTAAGGTCCTTTGACCTGTTTTGACCTAGGATAAATCTATTGGCCATTTATTTGGTGTTTTAAAGAGGTTTTAGGTTTTGACCAAACTAATTTGTATTTTAATGCATTTTTAAATTGATTTTTAATTGATTAATTGTGTAAAAATTATGTTGAGCCATTTTTATGGTCTTGTGATGTTTGACTATTTGTTTGGGCCTTAGTAAAGGTTGATTTAACTTTTTTTGGATTAAAATCATTGGATTTAGGGGATTGATGAAATGTACATTTCATCTCCCAAAATGAATGAATGATTTTAATTTGATAAAATTCCTCTCATCACCAATTTGTGTTTCTCTCATTCCCCTTCCCCTTCATCTTCATCCCCATTCTTCCCCATTCCTTTCATTGACCAATGAAATCTCAAATATCCTAAGGCTAATTGGTTCATCAATGACCTTATGTTAGATGAACCAATACAAGTATGGATGAGATAAGTTCATCCCTCTTGATCTTTTCTTTTAGTGTGTGGTATGTTTTAGGAGTTTGGTTCATTATACCAAATCTCTAACATGCATTAACATCTAAATTTTTATTGCCCAGCCTCAGATAGTTGTGACTTCTACACAAGTCCAATTACGTTTGCTTAACATATAGCTAAATTTGACCCTAAAAGTATAACATTCTAGTAAGTGAGATTGTAAGTCTCCCATCTTTCATGGTATTGTGTGGAAACTTGGCCCTTTTTTCTTCCTATGGAAGATGTCCTGGTTCAAGGATCCATGCTTATGAATACATGGTTGAGTATTCTCCAAAGAATGACTTAATCAATTAAAAAGCAAAAACCACTAACATGCAATGAACTTTGACTAACATTTGACTAACTCTTATTAATATTGTTTTACTTTTAAGCCATTTACTTTATGCAATTTAATTTTTAGTCATTTATTATTCATTGCCATTTACATTTCATTAAACTTGCTTATGTGTATGTCATTTTCATTTTGCTCATTTGAGTCATATCTTGTGATTGTATATATTTGTTTGTGTATTTTAATTTTTGTTTATGGTCTTAGGACCTTAAAATACTCAATAAACAACAAAAACCCTAAAACAATGTTTGGTGGACTGTTGAGTTTGATCTGAACTTTTGGACTTAGAACTAGACAACATTCCCTGTGCAAAAAGGACTTGGCCAATGCCAACATTCTGAAATCAAGTTATTATGAACTGAGCATTCATCTGATGCAAGTCTTGGAATGTGTTTGAGTTTATCTGCTACATTGTCTTGATGCAAACTGTTATTTTGATCTTGTGTCTAATGCTTTATTTTGAGTTGATCAAGAAGTATTTCATCTGATACATGAGAAGAAGAAAAAGACTGCTAGCTATGGGATTTTCTTGCTTGGATATGGATATCTTTATTTGATGCCTTGATCTTCATGATGTCTGATATTTCTAATTGCCTGATTGATTATTGCTTGATTCAAAGTCCAAAGGGAAAATGGGTTTCTATATGACATTCTTGTCTGATGGATTGCATCCCATTGGTCAGTTTTTTTGAACTCTTAACTTTTAATTTTATGCTTAGGATTAGTCTCTTTATCTCCTCCCACTTCTTAAATTTCAAAATCTCTCCCCCTTTTCAAAAACTTTCTTTGCTTGTAATTTCAAACTTAGACCTTATTTCAAGTTGAAACTTTGGCCTTATGTCATTGAATTTTTGAACTCCTTTTTCTTAAATAAATTTGTAAATAAATCTAATCATATTGACTTAAAATTTCAAAAGAAAAAAAATAACTAAGAACCCCATTCAAACCATTGTCCCCTTTGTGCCCTTCTCAGTTAAATTTTTGTTAAAAGCAATTCACCAACTTTGAAATTTTTACCACGAACTACGAGGTTTTGATCCCTCATTTTTATGTTGGTACGTAGGCACAAGTCAAAAGGTCTTGTCAAACACAAAAATATAATTAATGAATTATTTTCTCATCCCCACACTCTATTTTTTTCCCAAACATCTTTTATACCAAAAACACATACACACATAAAAAAGGGCTCCCTAGGAGTACCTAGGACACTTTGGGTGCTAACACCTTTCCTCTGTGTAACCAACCCCCTTACCTGTAATCTCTGGCATTTTATTAGTTTTGATTTGAAAACTTCTTATCTTTGGGTTTTGTTCGTACTTTTCCCTTTTCCTTTGGAAACAATAAAAGCGCAGTGGTAACTCTGGTTTTATTGACGTTAAGCTTATCCATAGCTTGATGGTCATGAATTTACCGCTACATAACCAAAACCCTACTTGAAAGTTGAAATGAGATGACACCAGAATGAGGAATGTGAGTGTCCTTTTATGTTGCACGAATACCTTAGGGAGAGTGCTACATGGACATTTAATGGAGTTTATAGTATACATAAGTATGACATATGTTACAAGTTAGTTGATCATCCCATTGCATGTCACCTTAATTTTGAAGAAAAGGATATTGTTTATGAGATGAAATTGAACATGGTTCAACCTAAAAACATACTTGCAACTTTGAAACGGGAAAAACATTAAACTATCTCAAATGTTAAGCAAGTATACAATGTTTGTGCCTGAAACAACAAGACGATAAGAGGTCTAAGATCTAAAATGCAACAATTACTAAAGCATTTGGTGATGAGCATTATGTATCTAGGTACAAAGTGTGTGAGGATGGAGAAACCCATTGAGATATATTTTGTACTCATCGTAATTCTATTAAGTTGTTAAACATAATTCCTAATGTGTTGATAATTAATTCAACATATAAGACAAAAAGTAAAAACTTCCACTTATTTAAATTATTCATGTTACTTCTACAGAGATAACTTTTTAAATTGGGCTTGCATTTTTTGAAAGTGAAAAAGAGGACAATGTTAATTGGGCCTTAGAAGTGTATTGGACTATGTTGAAAGACCAAGAAAACATGCCACGGGCCATTGTCACCGCTCACGATACCACACTTATAAATTCGGTTGCAAAGGTGTTTCCAACATCATATGCATTACTTTGTAGGTATCGAATAACAAAAAATGTGATAAGTAGACTTAAGCTTGTGGTAAGGACCAAACAAATTAAGGGTAACGATGGGATAATTGTCAAGGTTTATGTGATATTGGAAAGCATAATGGATTCCTGGAATGTTATAATAATTCCTCTAGTAAGAGTTATATGTTGAATATGTCATACATTTTAGGACATTGTATGAGAAATATCCGGAATATTTCTTGAAATATGTTGAAACTACAATTCTTGACCAGGTGATGGAGAATATTGTTTGTGCTTGGACTGATCAGGTTAGAGACTTTGGAAATACAAAAACTAATAGAGTTGATCTTCTGATGCTACATTAAAGAATTGGTTGGAAAATAGTAAAGGTGATTTATGTAGAGGTTGGGAATCCGTTAATAAAATTATCCAAAATTCGCATAACGAGATACAAACATCATTTGGTCGCAACATTACAATATTAGAACACAAATTAAGAGACAAAACTCTTTATTTATAATCGATGGGCAATATATCTCGAGTGAGATTGAATTTTATTTATCATGAAGCCAAGCGAGCGGAGAAAACAGGTTCAGATAGCTTAAAGTATGGTTTTACACTTGGGAAGACACACAATCTTTCGTGTGCTTTTGTAATTTCAAAGAAGATGAAACTTGATAGACCCATACATTTGAATGAGGTTTACACACACTGGACAAGGCTTAAGTTTAGCGATGATGGTGTGATGAAGGATGGTAATTCAAATATATCTTGCATGACCGAATGAGAGGTGATTCAAGAGAGATTTTTGAAAGTTTATGATATCATGAAACTGCGCATCAAAGAACACCTGAGAAAGGTTGTCTATCCATAAATCACATTTTTGAAACCATCAGTGGAACTAGTAAAAACAAAGGGTGCTCCTAAGAAGACCAAACCAGCACCGAGTGATAATTCAACAAAGAGGTATCCTTCTTATTCCGAGCATGTTGAGACATATTTTCCGAATTCTCCAATTTCAAAATCTCAAAAAGTGTTACCAATGGTGCTCGCATTAGAAAACCATATTCTTCACCACATTAACCAAAAATCTTACACATTGAATACATGTTAGTTTTTATGCACAAATACATTAAACGGATTATGGATGTTAATGGTGACGGTAATTGCGGCTATCACATTATTTTAGCTTTTCTCGGTAAAAAAGATAAGAATCAGACATGTGTCTGCCAACATCTTATCGAAGAGTTAATGGCGCATAAGGAATCATACAAAAGCTATACAGAAAAAAATAATATTTTTGTTGAAATTCATGAATCTCGTATTCCTTGTGTTAGCGGTACAACACCGGAGGCAAAATGGACGTGTTTTTGTGAAATGGGTCATCTTATTGCAATTGCATATAACAAGGTGTGTATTGATATGACAAGATATGGTTTGTAGGATACATTTTTTCCATTTCAAAATGGCCTACCTCAAAATCCAATGGGACGCATTATGTGTATTGGGTGGTTTTCAAAATCACAACACTTTTTTTCAAGTTTATTTGAAACCGGGTTGTCCTATACCATATACATCTCCGAAGTGGACAACTAATTCTACAAAAGAAGTTGAAACTGGATCGGATAAATTTTTGGATTGGATGGAAGAGTCACCTAGTTAAATGAGATTAAAAGAGAATCAAATCAGCAAAATTTAAAGGCAGAACCACTCATAGATATAGATTTAGGCGGTGACACATCTTTTGATGCATTTTAGTTTCTATCTTACAATGCCTTTAGGCAATGACTCATTTTTTGCATGTAATGTGTTGGATTGCTATTTTCAATTATGTAATCCAGATACATTTTTGTGTTCTAATGTCTATCTAACACTACTTGTATAAATATTGGACCCCACATTTTCTATGTCAAAAAACAAGTTTTGTTTCTGTTTTCTATGTCAAGAAAACATGTTTTATTTATGACAGGTTCTGTCTGTGAGGAGTTAATCTAGATTTTAAACTCATGACGCACCCTATTTTATATGTGTTAAAAGGATGATTTCGGATCTCAATATATGAAATATCCCATGTGACAGGATTGAGTTTCTAAGGTCGATATTGATCTAAAACTTTTACAAATTTGGGTGCTCTTCAAGTTGTTAACTAAAACATCATAGAATGTCTCAATATTTGTATCTCGCATTTGTCTAATTCAAAGATGAGAGGTCCCCTCTGAAATTTAGGTTCACACAGATCACCCATCTTGTCGATCTGAAATTCACACTAGAAAATCTCTTGCAAACCCAAACAATCAAAGGACTGTGAATCTCTATTATCATTCACCCTCGATTGACAATGAATTGAAGATACAGTTCATAAAGTTTGAACTGAATATAGATAAAGATTTAACGATTATGTGGAGTACATTTCACTGTTACGAAACAAAGAGTATGGTCGAGGTGGATGCGACTGTTGCGAGATCGACTGACGATATTCTAAAGACGTTAAAACGTCTTCAACCATCTCTTGATGATTAAATATAATGTTCGTTTTAAGTTAATGAAAATCTATGTAATATTTTGTATTTTATGTATGTCAAATAAAAGATTTATGTTATTCTCCCCATTTTTGCAATTGCTTCAAGTTTGTGGTAATGTGGAAGCTTTTGAATTTTAATATTCAGACAATTCCCTGAACATTATTTTTCGTTTCGTCTGTGTTTTATTTTATCATAACATAGAACATTTTAGATTGTAATATATGAACTAACCCTTAACCATTATGAAATTGAGTTTGGAAGTGAGTTTGATTTTGGGTGAATCTAAACTTTAAAATTCAAACCTTTTTTATCTTTGATTTGGAAAAAACATGAGAGTATTTTACATTTTAGATGTGTCCGAAGAATAAAATTAGAATTTCAAAAATATTATTGAATTTTTCACCGTGGTGGATAAATAACATGTAGGGTGATTAAGAAGTGTACAAAATTTGGTGCTTACTAAGCCCAATAAGCCCAAAATACAAGAGGCCCAAATTATCATGACAATGTTATCCAATAACTATTACCCCATAGTTTATTTTTAATAATCTCTTTTCTTTTTCTTTACTAGTAGTTTACGAAAAATAATTATAATGAAATTTTGTTTCTAAAGGTTATGGAATATTAACTATTAATTTATCAATAATATTCATAAATATCTATTACAAAGAGAGACATGAGTGAATTCAGATGGTAAATAATATTTGCATTAAAAAAATATAAATAACAATCTGTGATATAGAAAAAAGAGATACGTGATCAAAACTAAGTGATCAAAACTAACAGAGCTTATTGGGTTTTTTTAGTTTTTGTTAAAAGCTTAAGAACGACAACTCATTTATTTAGCAACAATTGTAATCGTATGTCTAAATTTTATATAATAGCAACAATTTCTACAAATTATTTGCAATTTAAAAATATGATAGGTTGTGTCCCATAAGCTTTGATTTGTTCAAAATCACTATAAAATGAAGAAAAAAAATCAAAATAAATGGAGATAAAATCTAAAATATATTTATAGAAAATGATATAATACATTTTTAAATTCATTTTCGAGATTAGTTAAACACTATAAAAATTCGATATGATATTAGAATTTATCTATTCAATGTTTTAGAGTTATTTGTGTTAATTTTTATGTTTAGTTATTGTAGCGTTATATTTGTGAATATTCTAAATAAGTGCGTTCTCACTTAAGGGTGTTGTCGCCTAAGCAATGTCCTCGCAAGAATAAAGGGTTCGCCTATGACACTGATGATCTGTGTAATATCGTTAGTTAAAAGAGAGGGAGTCCAACATTATCCCTAAAGATTAGGTGGTCAATAACTTCTTTTGATCATGAGTGAGTGGTTGTCGCATTTAAGGGTTATCCAAACCATAGACCAAGAAACCTCTATAAATACTTCTCTCACATGGGGAGAAGGGAACAAATCTTAAGCCATATATATTACACCATGCTTATACATAAGTAGGTCATTCAATAATAGAGTCTCTCACCACATGTGAGAAGGATCTCTAAATCATCACAAAACATTGTTATAGATGACTTTTCTCTGTCGTAAACAAACACTAATCATCATGCAACTTAATATACATATTAAAGTCTCTTAGCATCCAAATCCTTTACATGAATGACATGCATACCTGTATCAGGATATACTTTTTAACCAATACAATTATAGATAATTATAAATTAATTAATTTTATTTAGTTAAAATTTATTAACTGATCATCATCGCTATATAAAATGTTTTATGTAATGAGCGTTTTATAATTAAATTAATATAAAACAAATCAATAATCTTTTATTTTATTTATCACTTATTTTTAGACTAACCCTACTTTTCAATAAATGTTACTTATAATTATAAAAACACGTCAATTTTATTTTTTTAAGTTGATGTAAAATATCAACAATTTGTTTAGATTAACATATTGTAGAAAAAAAAGTTATTGTTAGAATTAAACTATGAACCAACAACCGACATCCATTTAACTTAACTAATATATCATTTGAGCTACTTAGAACTGTCAAAATGGATTCTTCGGTCTAAATGGACTTGTTCTAACGGGCTTCAGATTTTTTTAAGGTTGAACTAAAAAGACTCTGATATAATATAGATTGAAAAAGTACTATCTGAATCTGATCTTGTACTTCATATATATATATATAGAGAGAGAGAGAGAGAGAGAGAGAGAGAGAGAGAGAGAGAGAGAGAGAGAGAGAGAGAGAGAGAGAGAGAGAGAGAGAGAGAGAGAGAGAGAGAGAGAGTGATAATTGAATCAAACAAATTCATATATGACTCAATCTCGATCTTCAAGCACTAAAAGTGATAGACGGCATGTCAAGAACAATTTATCAATTCAACATGAAGATTTTTTTTAAATAAAAGCTATAATTAAAAAATTCTAAACAACTCATATACCTAAATTATGAAAACTCAATAGCGGAAGCGGTCAGTAGTTTAAGGAGGATTGAAACAAGCTTTGATACTATATTAGAATTAGAGTTTGATCTAACTCATTACTTTATATAAATATTTTTCAAACTTTATGTTTAACCAATGTGAGACTTGAGATTTTCTGAATACACTCTTTCACAAACAATACTATTAGGTTTCCTGCATGGACATAAACAATGAGTGATTATGGTATGATCGATATGCTATGATACCATATTAAATTTGTAATTATGTGTAAAATATGAGAGAAAAGTAATAAAAAAAACTATTGAGTTATACAAAAGACTAAATAATAATTCATATTTACATGAAACATAAATTCAGAACAAATCATAATAATTAATATCAAATATAATATTAAAAAGTATTTTAAAATATTTTAAATTTAAATAAAACATATTATAAGATATTTATAATAACCTAACAATTTTTCGTTATATTTTATTACAGATAATTATTAATTAGTTTTGTTACAAAGAAGTATCATGTATTCATTATACTAATTTTGTTATTGAACCAATACGAAAGAATTCAATTTTTTATTTTATTTCTCTCCTTTTTTTTTAATTCGACTATACTTTTCATTAAATGTTACTCACAATTTTAAAAGCACATCCATTTTAATATGAAAAATCACTTTTGATAAAACAAAAGCACTATTTTGAACAGAAATCGATATAATGAATTTATAAATCACTTAAAACAATGTTATAAGATTCGATTAAATTAATTCATAGTTATAGATAGTTGTAAGACATTCAGTTGTAGGATGTAAGTTCAAAATTGTGATATTTTAATTATTTATTTTTGAATAATGAAATTCTAACTGTTAAACTATTAAATAGAAGAAAAAAAATTATGAAATAAAATATTTATTGATATTGGTGTAGACAAGAATGAAGATGATGATCGATGAAGTGGAAAATAAGCAAAGCACATAGAGCAAGGGATGACCCTTAGTAGTGAGAAGTGAGTGTATTGGTGCCTTCAATGTGAACCATTGTTTTCCCATCTTTCCACTTAATTTATCGTGTCATCATTTGCTATTTTCTGATGCTAATGGGGTCCCTTTCCCATCATTAATCTTGATTACTTACTTTAATCAATCAATGACTATCACTCTTTTTAAATATTTACTGTTTTAAATATAATATCTTCGTTAATATCTATCCTTTGTTGCCAATAATGACCCATATTTGTATCATGCTTATCTTGTATTTAAAATAATTCAACTAAATTTATATGTGTGACATAGTTGACAGTAAATTCTGAACTTGTGACTTAGATGACCTATGTTTAATTGGGAAGAGATTTGGTAAATTAATACAACGTTCTGGCCGTTCTATTAATGGAGCATGGACATTTTAAGGGCCTATTTTTACTAGCATCTAGTTAGTTAAAGTTTCTGATAGTTAACAAAATAGATAGAAGCTGTCGTTTTAACTCAAATCTCATCTTCTTCCCATAAAGAATATTAACTATAATCAATGTGATATTTTAAAATATAAAAAATAAAGATTTACATAATACATTTGATAAATTCACTATAAAATAGATAACTTTAATTTTTATTTTAAAAATTTTAATTTTAATTTTCATTGACATCTATAACTCAATTTCCATGGTATCCATCTACAAATGAAAGCTAATAAAAAGAATTAGTACTAAAAAAAATTGCATACAACCAAAAGCATTTGTGGTCTGATTATGACGCGTTTTTTTTTAACATATTTAGATTTCTGCAAAAGAATTTTTTTTTAAGTCGAGGGAAAAAAGTGAACGTAACAAAGTCACACATTTAAGATTTATCTCATAATTATTCTAATAATATTTTTTTCTTAACGACTAGTAGCATCGGAGTTTGAGCTCAAGAAAATAAAGAATAAAAAAAAAGGTCAAACACACATTCAGTCGAACTCAATTATAAAAAACAAAATGTGTTCAAAATAGGAATAAATCTGAAGCAAATATCATTCATTCAAGGAGAGATTAGATTTAAGTGAAAGAGTGTTAGAAGTGAAGAAGATGAACATGGAGGTTTATCCTTGATGTTGCAGAATACAATTACAAAGAGAGAATGCTAAAAAAAGAGGTAAAGTTTTAGGTAAATTTTCGGTTGATATAATGTGTTACACGTGTACAATATTTATCTACCATAGAGATGAGTTGTAACTTAATCAATGTAACAATTACATATAGAAGTAACTCGTAATTGTAATAGAATTAATGCCCTGATAAACTACTCATACAAGTTAACTTACTGAAGCTTCTAATGGTAATATATCTCCAATATCCCCCTCAAACTAAAGAGAGATTTTTCTGGACAAAGCACCTTAAGTTTGTGACGACAAAACACCTTGAGTTTGTGACACATCTCTTGAAACACGGTTGTACCGAGAGACTTGGTTAACGTGTCAACTATTTGAGTTGTAGCTGGCACATGATGAATGAGCATTCGTTTTGCCACTACTCATTCGCGAACAAAGTGCATATCTAACTCAATATGCTTGACTTGGGTGTGTAGTATGGGATTGTAAGATAACATCACAACACTCATATTATCACACAACAATATTGGAGTATGATAAGTAACATTAAGTTCAGATAAGAGGGATTATAACCAAAGAAGTTTTGATGTTGTGTGAGTGAGAGCCTGATATTTCACTTTGGTTCTGGAATGAGAAACTAAAGACTGATTCTTAGGGCTCCACGAAATGAGATTTGGACCAAATAATATACAAGAACCAGAGGTTGATCACCTGTCATCTGGATCACTTGCCCAATCAGAATCACTATCAGTGGCGGAACTGACGGGGGACGTGGGAAGGCCACGACCACCCCTCAACTTTTTTTTATTCATATATATTAAATTACTAAAACATCCTTATTTTAAATTAAAATTAATTTTTATTTTTTCTTTTTCATTCAAAGTTAGGTTAAAATACAAATAAGGTAAAAAGCTCCTACCTTTCCTTTCTTTCTCATATGGGTTTGCTACCGGCACGGCGGCACCAGAATCAGAACAGATTAAAGTGATCGGCATCTAACAGGTAAAAAACTTTATTCATTCTTCTTTTATAAAAAATAACAAATTAAAGTGATTGCTTGATTTGTGTTTTTGAGATTTTTAGGGTTCTTCTTTCTTGATGTGTTAAAATAATTTATATGAGGTTTATTAAGTCAATTCATAGCATTGTAATTTACAAATATAGTTATACACTGTAATAAGGTTTATTTAATCATTGTTGCTGCTAATTTCTAATAGTGAAGTTACCGATATTTGAAAACGGATTAAAGTTTATTAATTAAGTTTATTAATTTTTTTCTCTTTTAATTTTTATGTTCTCTAAATTGATTTTTGGATCTGATATGATATTATAGGAAGAGTAAAGATGAATAATAGGAAAATTGATTCTTTTTTCAAAAGGAAAGCATGTGAAATTGAAAGAGAAGAGAGAGATGAAGAAATTATAATCCCGACATCCGAATCTGAAACAGTTCTTGAGAATCCAACAATTGAAGAGCATCATGATTTTGAAAATTCTCTAGAACGCGATCCTGGAAAGCATCCTCCGATTTGGCAATATCCACCAAATCAAGTGGATGCAATACGAAGAGCTTATCTAAAATGGGCCCATATCAAATTCATTTAGAAAACTATCCTTTGTCCGGTAACGAGGATCATCCGAGAAGGTTTCAACATACTTGGTTTAGCATATTTCCATCATGGTTAGAATATTCACCATCTGAAGATGACGCATATTGCTTACCATGTTACCTTTTTAGCAAAAAACTAAGTGGACGTCCCAGATCACTTGTCTTTATTTCTATGGGTTTTAGAAATTGGAAGAAAGTTAGGAATGGAAAACATTGTTCCTTTCTTAAACACATAGGGAAAGATCCTTGCTCACCACACAACAATACAATGAAAGCTTGTCAAGACTTGTTGAATCAAGATGGTCATATTAGAAATGTTATTCAAGTGCAAAGTTCAAGTCAAAGAATGAATAATTGGTTACGACTCAAGACTTCAATTGACATTATTTGTTGGTTAACACTACAAGCTTGTGCTTTTAGGGGTCACGACGAAAGTAGAAAATCAAGAAATCAAGGTAACTTTCTTGAGTGATTGAAACTTTTAGCATCCTACAATGATGAAGTTGCAAAAGTTGTGTTGGAAAATGCTCCACAAAATTGCAAGTATACTTCACATCAAATTCAAAAAGAGCTCTTGCAAATTCTTTCTAGTAGGGTGAAAAAGAGTATTTGTGAGGAAATTGGTGATTCCAAATTTTGTATCATTGTTGATGAAGCTCGTGATGAGTCAAAAAAAGGAACAAATGGCTCTTGTATTAAGATTTGTTGATAAAGTTGGTTTAATACAAGAGAGATTTTTTGATGTGGTACATGTTAAAGACACCACATCTTTAACTTTTAAGGAAGCAATATGTGATATACTTTCTCGACATAACCTTGATGTTTCTAACATTCGTGGCCAAGGGTATGATGGTGCTAGCAATATGAGAGGAGAATGGAATGGTTTACAAGCCCTCTTTATGAAGGATTGTCCTTATGTATACTATGTTCATTGTTTTGCTCATCGATTGCAACTTGCATTAGTTACATCATCAAGAGAAGTCAAACTTGTTCATAAATTTTTTGAGAAGCTGATCTTTGTTGTGAATGTTGTTTGTTCTTCTACAAAGCGTCATGATGAGTTACAAGCTGCCCAATTAGAAGAAATTGCTTATTTTTTAGAAATTGATGAGATTGTAACCGGTAAAGGTGAAAATCAAGTTGGTACGTTGAAACGAGCTGGAGATACTAGTTGGGGATCACATTACGATTCAATTTCTAGCTTGATAAACATGTATGAAGAAACTTGTTTAGTTTTAAAAAAAATTGCAAAAGATAGAGGGAGTTATGCTACACGTGGGGATGCGGATAGTTGTTACAATTACTTGAAGACATTTGATTTTATATTTATTTTGCACTTGGTGAAAAAAATCATGAGAATAACAGATATGCTTTGTCAAGCCTTACAAAAAAAAACCAAGATGTAGTTAATGCTATGAACTTGGTTCGTTCAACAAAACATCTTATTCAAGGGTTGAGAGAAAATGGTTGGGATATATTGTTTACTAAAGTGGTATATTTTTGTGAAAAGCATGGTATTGAGATTCCTGATCTTAATGATGTTCATTCAACAACAAGATTTGGACGCTCCCGTCTTGAAGAGAATCAAGTCACAATTCAACATTACTTTAAAGTTGAAATCTTTTTCACTACCATTGACAAACAGTTACAAGAGTTGAATAACAGATTCAGTGAGTAGGCAATGGATTTGTTAACTCTTTCTTGTTCTTTATCTCCTAAGGATGGATATAAAGCTTTTAGCATTGATACTATTTGTTCTTTAGTTGAAAAATATTATTCTATGGATTTTAGTGATCAAGAGAAGAATAATTTGCAATTTCAACTCCAACATTTTCTATTTGTTGCTCGTCAAGCATCAAACTTGAATAATTTATCAACTATTCAAGAACTATGTTCATGTTTGATTGCATCTGGACAGGCTGAAACTTACTTCTTGATTGATAGACTACTTCGTCTTATCATGACTCTTCCCATTTCTACGGTCACAACTGAGAGGTATTTTTCAACAATGAAAATTATTAAGAATAAGTTGAGAAACAAGATGGATGATGGGTTTCTTGGAGATAGCATGACAGTATATATTGAAAGGGAGATTAGTGCAAACATTAGTTCGGAGTCAATTATTGACGATTTCAAGTCACTCGGAACGCGTAAAGCATTACTTTAAGGTAGTTTTAAGTCATGTAATTTAAATTTTTAGTAATTAACTTTGTATTTATTTTAACTTTAATGTTTTATTTAAAATACTATTTACATTTTATTTATAATATTTATTTTATGTTAGCGGCCATCCTAAATTTTTTTATCTGGCTCCGCCACTGATCACTATAAGCACGAAGAGAAAACTTTGAAGCTGCAACAGAGGGAGACAGAAGTAAATCATGGTTCATAGTGCAACTTTAGTATCATAGAATGCGTCGGACAACGACCAATGGGTGTCAAGAGGGTTAGCCATAAACTGACAAGCCTTATTGACACTAAATGCTATATCAGGGCTTGTCAAGGTGACATATTGCAATGCAACCATGCTGGACATGTACATGTAGGATCTGCCAATGGATAAGCGCCATGTTTGCTGAGTTTACATGTGCTCATCATAGGGATTGGAACACCATTAGCATTGGGCATGTTTGCTCTTGATAGAAGGTATTTAATGTACTTAGATTGAGTAAGTAGAAGAGATCCATTCCTTTGGAAGTTGACTTTAAAACCTAGAAAATAACTTGGTCTTCCCAACTTCTTTAAGGCAAATGTAGTGTGAAGTTTGCTGATCAAATCATGAATAAGGGAAGAACTAGATCCAGTAATAAGAATATCATCAACATATACTAAAACATATAATGAGATACCTTGATGGCAATAGATAAACAAGGAGTTGTCATATTTTTAAGTGGTGAAACCAAATTGCATCAGTGCTTGGGGTAACTTCTCATACCACACCCTTGGAGCATGTTTGAGGCAATATATGGCCTTGTTGAGTTTGCAGACAAGATTCTTATCAGAGCTTACAAAACCAGGGGGTTGAGTCATATACACTTCATCACACAAAATTCCATTTAAAAAAGCATTGTTAACATCAATTTGTTGAACATCCAATCTATATGATATAGCAAAAGTGAGAATGACTCTTATAGTTGTAGGCTTTACTACTAGGGAGAAAGTTTCAGTGAAGTCAAATCCTTGTTCTTGATGATAACCCTTAGTAAATAGTCTGGCTTTATGTTTGTTTATGTTTCCATCAACATTCTCTTTTATATTGAACACCCAACGACAACCAAAAACTTTCCTATCAGATGGCAAAGTGGTTAGAGTCCAGGTTTTATTGGCTTGTAAAGAATTATACTCAACTTTCATAGCATTGGCCCATGCAGGTTGGGAAATGGTATGCTTAACATTTGTTGGTTCAGTTTCAATATGTGTAACAAAGGCTTTAGGCTTAGATTTGACAGTCTTAGCTCTGGTAAGCATAATGTGGTCATTCTCTTATAGAGTATGTTGAGGTTTACTTGTGATGACGGAGAGTGAGTTAGATGACTCATAAATGGGAAAAGACGAAGTAGATTCCGACTGAACAGAGCAAGAGGGGATGCTTATAGGTATATTTGTGTTTTGGTGTTGATATTGTGGTACCTTTGGGTCTTTTGTTTCTTTTGAGTGAAGTTGAGATGTGGTCCCTAAGATAGGAGAGGGAGGAGGTGCATTATCCTTAAGATATTTAGATGCACCATGATTTGGGCTCAGGTTAGTACCCTTAGGGTAACAAGGTTGATGAGATATGGGAGTAGACTCATTATCCTCATAATAATGTGAACTATCTTCTACATGACAAGACTTTTCAGATTGTTCAGAGGTGGGGCCAGTTTCTACAGCATGACTATTGGCATGAGTAGAGATTTTTCATGAGGAAGGCAATGCATCAAGGAAAGGTTGGCCGTAAATAAATTGAGGTTGTGGATAAGGCATAGGTCCTTCGGAGGTACATTGATTCTAGAGAAAATTTTGAGTACATGCTCTATCAGATGACTAACTTGTGGAGTTAGGCACAAAATACCAGTAAGTTGTGCTCTAGTGTGATGAGACTGAGTTAAGATAGATGGAACATGTAAAATTCTAGTAGGATAATCCATATGTTTGTTAGTGGATAAATGCATTATTTGACTGTTTGAGGAGAACAATTGGGGAAAAGGAAATTGATGTTCATTAAATGTAATAACCTTGGAAATATAAATTTTCCCATTGCTACTTAGGCATTTGAAACCTCTATGTTGAGGTGATACCCTAACGTACACAGATTCTTGACTTCAAAGTTGAAGTATGTCTTAGTTATAAGGTCTAAGCAAAGGATAACAAGCACAACCAAAGATTCTAATGGCCTTGTAATATATGAGCTTTACCAAGATTGCAAGAAGTACACAAGAAACTTTGTTTATTTGAACTAGGAATATTACACAACTTGAGTATATGAGAAATTGAAGAAGATTTGGCATGGCCTAACCTATGATGCCGTAGAATGCTAGTATTACATTTATTAGCTTTATGAGATTCAGACTGAACAATAGAGTCAAATTGAAATGTAGTATAACTTTGAATATCCATGTGAGAATTCAAGTTGTGTGACCTGGATGAATTCAAGGATAGGAGAGGAAAGCAGTATAGGCCACTAGCATCTAGGACTCCTTCAACAAGAACTTGTTTAGAAGCCTGAGATTTAAGGTAACACTTGTCATATAGAAATTCAAAAATAACATTATTATCATTTGAGAATTTTGAAATAGAAAGAAGATTCCTAGTGATTTCTGGTACATATAAGACATTAGCAAGCATTAACTTATGGTTTGGAACAAGTTTGGAATAAAATTGAGTGGAACATACAAATTTTATAGTGATAGTTTGGCCATTCCCTACATACACTTTGTTAGACCCTACATATGACTTAAGGTTTTGCAATTGCAATTTTCATAGGGGGTTAACTGGTGAGAAGCACATGAGTTGACGAACCACGCTTGAGATTCTAGCTATGTAGGTAGAGAATATTCCTGAGTAGTAGCAAGGAGTCGACCAGTGGAAGCCATGATAAACATAACCTAAGAGTTTTGTGAGATATCTTGAGATTTTTCTTGACTCATAATTGTGCCACCACCAGAGTTAGGTTGAATAGTGTTGGTGTTTAGAGGCGTAAAATTCTCATCAAAACGATGCCAACACGTTGAGACAGAGTGGTCATATTTTCCACATAGATGACAAGTAGGTCGATTACCAGTTGGAGGCCTAGATCTACCTCTACCACGATCTCGAGTGTACTTTGTAACACCTCAAAATTTGCCCTCCTCTCTTGGGACTAGCTTAGCATATTGCATCTCATTTTTAGGACATTAGGCATTACATCTTTGCATATCATGTGGAAACAATAAGCAAGTCATCCTTCTGGGTCTTTCTCAGAAGATGGAGAGGTTAAAAGATTCAAGCCTGAGGGTCTCATGAATTGATCACTAATCATCTGAGGTTTGTGCTTCAATTAGGGTTTCTTGGTTCCTCAAGGAGGTTGAGTATTATCTTGGTTGAAATGGTACACCATCATCATCATGGTTCATTATTCCTAATCAGACTCCTTGGGATTAGGGTTTTGACCTCTAGTCAACCCTAATCAGTTGCATTCTTCTAGTCAGGGCTTTGCAAGGAGATGAGGTATTTAATGAGATGGAGATCATCATATGGGATTTTATTGAGCTTGTATAAGCTAGGGTTTCATTTTTGTGCCATTTCATCAAGTGGTTGAGGCTCAGAATCATCAGTGCATGACCAAGTCATCTGTCAACCACAAAAGTCAACTGTCAGGTCAACTGTGGATTTGGAGGTGGGAAGTGACTAGAAATACTTCATTCATGTTTAAACAAGTCTCATTTGACATTTCAGACATCAACATTGAAGAATTTAAAGTCAGGTCAAAACTCGCCAAAAATAGAAAGTGACCCATAATTCAAACTTGCCAAAAATGGAAAGGTTTTCAACTTCAAATTACATCACCAAAAGAGCTTCAAATGAAATTTTGTTGAACATGAACGTTGTAGATCCTTCTCTCCCATTTCCAAAAAGTCCAAGATCATCAATTTCTCATGTGTGGTTAAGGAGATATGGTCAAAACTTGACCAAGTGTACATGGAGCTTCAAATGAGCATAACTTCTCAACCAAAACTCCAAATTGGATGGCTCTTTTTGCATTGCTTTTATTTTGATCTCTAGTTTCCAAATCTTTCATTACATGACATGCATTATCATCACATGAATATTTGGAAATTCACTTGATTTTTGGAGGGAAAATATGGAATTTAAAATTTGTGCATTATTTGAACATTGTGCCATTGCCTTTAGCTCCAAAACAGATTTTTGAGTGAAAATGAATCACAATTCGTGTACTGTTCACATGAATTTTCATGCATAAGGGTGAAAAACCAAATTTTGCCAAAACACCTCAAAATTCACTAATTCCATTTGCAAATTGGTTTAAGCATAATTAAGCATGATTAGGAGGAGGTATAAAAGGAAAACCCTAACTGTTTTTCAGAGGAGGGATTCATTATTTTCAGATCTAGATCCAATTCTTCAAACTTTTTCTCTCAAATTTTCTTTCAAATTCTTCAAACACAATCCACTTCTCTTGATCAATTCATGATTCTGAAGCATCATTGAGCAATATTGGACTTGGAACCAAGAGAATCCGCGCCTGTTTGAAGCATATTGAAGCTTGAACTCATCCATGGTGAATCCAAATTCTGGTTGAATTAAGTGCAGTTGAACCTCAAGCTTTCATCCAATCAACTTCACAAGCTTCATAAAGGAACATTGGAGCATTGCAAGGCTTGAATCAACACGAATCCAGATCTGCTCTTCAAGAGGTCATTGAATCGAATCTCTTATTTCTCAAATTTATCATGTTATTGTTGTAGATCTTAATGTGCTGATCATACTGAGCTTTGAATCACAAATTTTCATGCAAAATTGAGTTAGATATGGTAGATTAAAGTTCCATGGTTGAAATTTGCTTTGCTCGATTCCACTTGTACATGATGTTTTATGCTTAGCCATGCATGGATTCGTGACCTATGATGAATATGCTGCATGTTGATATGATTAATTGTGAAATCTGGGAAAAATGTTCTTGATCATTGATGAACACTCACTGTTCATCTTCTTCACGAGGAAGAAGATGAAGTTCAGACCTAAGGCCACGGTTCTGGATCTCTTTTACCACAGAAAAGCGTTGCTCATGTGTTTACTTAGGGTTGCAACGTGATTGGTTGATTTCAAATTCCATGCGTGCGTTTCTTTTGGCCAGCGTTTAATGAAATGCTGCGTTTAGCAGCCTGGCACCAATTATTCAAATTGTCACACAGTTCGATTCCGCGCCAATGCCATTATTTCAAATGCTTCTTTGATTTTTCCTTTTCCCTCCATACATTTCTATACATGCTTCACATCATTTTTTTATTTTTTCTTCATCTTTAAAAATTCATATATAATTGAAAAATCATCCAAAAATTATGAGGTTTTTTGCATTGCATTCCTTATCTTGTCTATTATTTTTTGATCATTTTTCCATAAATTGTGCTTGGCTGGATTTTGTTTTGTACTAGGGAATTTGAACATGTATCCATTTTGTACCTTGCCTTGCTTTCTCATTTGTGAAATGCTGGTCTTTGATCCAATGAATCTGAAAATTTGCATGATGAAACTAGACACTCTGCTTGACATTTTGGTGTTGATTTGGTATTTTTACCATTTATCATGTCTGTTTTATGATCATGTGAAGTTGGTATGACAATTTGTGTCACACCTTGTGATGTTCAACTTATGTGATATGTTTGCCATGCCAAATGAACTCCAATTATTCTGATTTTTTGTATGATGCTTGATATGGATGTTTTGATTGCTCATGATTTTTGTTGGAATTTTTGGGATCATTTCTGATTTAATTGAGATTTTTCCTTCTGGATGGTCACATTTGAGCTTTTAAATAGCCTTGAACTTCATTTGATTGTGAAATGCTTGTGGATTATCCAATGCTTGTGAAATTTTGCACACTATTTCTAGACATGTTGAGTGTTGTTTTGGCTTTGGTTTGAGGTTTTTACCATAATCCATTCCTGTTTTATGCCTATGCTAACTTGGTGTGACAATTTGTGTCACGCATGTGCTTGTTGTGCTTGTCTTGACTTATGCTATGTGATTGACATGTCTAATGATGTCCAATGCCTCTCATTTTTTGTGTGATGATCATGTTGTATGTCCTGTTTACTCATGAATTTTGCCAAGATTATTTGAATCATTTTTGATTTAATGTGCATTTGTTTCTTCTGATGTCACAATGTGGTCACAATTTGCATACCTTGCCATGTTTGGTTCATGAAATGAATTTGGTTAATGATATTGATATGGGACCTTTTGAGTTGTGTTCTTGATTGGATAAGGTTGATTCATGTTAAATTTCATGTTCTGTTTTGAATGTTTGACCCTCTTTTGACCCTAGGATTTGACCTAGTGGTTTGGATTCACTGTTTGGATTATGGATTTCAGGTTAAGAAGCACATTGCCATGATTGGAGTTGCTCACTCATTTGAGTTGATTAGTTGATTGATGTTGGCTAATATTGAGTTGTTTTGTAGGTTTTTAGAACAAGTTCCATTGAGCTTGTGCCTTGCACATTGTTGCCTGATGCTTTGACTATATGTCTGATTGTGTGATTGACTGTTGTCTGTCTGATTGTTTGACTTGTAAACTGATTGGTTTAGATTTTTTTCAGGTACCTAAGTTGGTTTGAGTTCTTTGAACTTGCTTTGCTAGCTTGTGGGTTGCTTAACCTAGGTATAACTCTCTGACTTCATGTAGTCTGGAAGACATGTCCTGTTATGTGGGCAGGCACCTGTCTGAAGCCCTCCTTAAGAGGCAATGCTTGTGAATGTTTACTTTTGTGCCAAGCAGGTAAAGACCTCTTAAGAGGCAATTGGCAGATACAAGGGATGTGTAATCCATCCCCTGCTATTCAGTGTGTCATTCACTTTGCTCACACACCTTGTGTTGATGCATTGTGGATACTAACCCAAAATCTTTGTTGTGTCAGTCATATGTGGAGAAGAGTTCCAACTTTCTGAACTCCCACACTTTCATTTGTCTGAAGCTCTCCCAGGCCAGGGATAAGAGCTGTGAGGTCTTACCCTCACTTCCCATTTCATCTGCTTCACCCTAACTCTCAATGTTAGGGTTAAGAGCTAACTACACCCGATTCCAGTTGGCTTGTGTTTCACAGCCTAACCTTGTATGAGCCCATTTGTTTGCATATAGTGTGTGTGCTTGCTTTTTGTGCTTGTATGTGTTTGCTTGTGCTGTTTAGGATAGCTTGCTCCCTGTGCAAGTTAGATAGAAACCTTAACCTAGGACCATTGTGGATTGCATGATAACTATTAGGCTCGAGTCAGGCTCCCTTCTAGTTTGTCATTTCCCAGTCTCTGGTTAGGTTAGAAGTTCTTTCCCTGTTAAGGGGAACTACGTCGCCCTGATCCTCATACCAGATGAGGTACGTAGGCAGGAGATCGTGCGAGATCTCTCCGGGAACCCTTTTCCTTTTTTGTGTGTGTTTGCTTGACAGCTAGCAGGCTCGAGTACCAGACTCCCTGTTAGCTTGTTTGTTCAACTTTTTTGTTGCTTTTTGACGACTCAGCGTCCGGTTAACCTCTTGTTTCTTGGAGTCTGACGTAAGTCCAGCGATTGGCAGTCGGTTTCCTGTGTGTGTTTGGAGTCTGACGTAAGTCCAACGATTGGCAGTTGGTTTCCAGTGTGTGTTTGTTGGTTCGGAGTCTGATGTAAGTCCAGCGATTGGCATTCGGTTTCCATGTTTGCCTGTTTGTGTGGAATATGACGTAAGTCCGGCGATTGGCAGTCGGTTTCTTGCGTGTGTTTTGTTTCGGCGTGCGTGAGCCGAACTACGGTAGCTCTGATTCTCATTCCAGATGAGATACGTAGGCATAGGATGCGATATCCTAGCGAGCCTGTTCCCCTCTTCTTCCATCTGTGTCTTGTTCTAGTGTGTGTGTGCATTCTTTTGAGCAGTGTTTAGCAACCTTTCTTCTATCCTTTTGAGCGTGGATCCCGTCGAGTACGACGGATGCGTAGGGGTGCTAATACCTTCCTTTCGCATAACCGACTCCCGATCCCATCTCTCTTTGGTCGCGAGACCATGTCTTTTCCAGGTTTACTTCGAGCGTTTCCTTTCCCTCTTTGGGATAAATAACGCACAGTGGCGGCTCTGTTTGTTTTGTTTTTCCCGCCGGTTGATTTTCGCGGATGCGACATACTTGTTACCTCTTCCATTGTTGCCTAAAAACACTCCTCTGGAGCTACTTGCTTCATGACTTGCGTGAGCAATATTGGCAGCAATGGTTGTAACAGCAAGCTCCTAACAAAACTTATCCAATTGTGCTTCTTGAACATAAAGAAGCGATTCAACATCACAAAGTATGGGTGACATAGGATTGCCATACATTTGCATTACAAATGGGTGGTATTCCTCAGGAAGACCATCCAAGATTGCATTGTTTTGGTCATGCTCAGTAGTATTGTCTCTAACGGCTAACAACGAATTTTCTATGGCTTTGATTCTCAACACGAATTATGTGATGGAATTGTTATCCTTCTTTGTAGATTTGAGTTTAACTCTCAGTTGTCAAACTCTAGCCTTCATTTGAGCAATGAAGTATTGATGGATCTTGTCCCAAACTTCAATGGTGTTTTACAAGCTAACACTCTGGGTAAAATAAATTCATATATAGTAGATAAAAGCCATATGAACACAACTTGATCATGAATGGTTCAAGCTTCATATTCATCAGAGAATGTACATGTGATACGATCCTGAGTCGATTTATATTTTTGCGGAATTTGAGGATTGACATCAGCTTTATGCATCTTCTGTGTCAAGATAACTTCTTCCACTTGTTGGTTTCAAAGCAGATAGTTGTTCTCTTGCAGCTTGATGGAGAGTTTTAGTCCGAATAAATTATTGGATTTCACGGATGCAAAGCCGACGACAAATTCTTGAGATTGAGTTGGATCTTTGATCCTTAATTCTTGATTTTCACTGGAATCCATTGATGAAGCTTAAAGAACCAAAGTTGCGAGATGCAACACAACACGTAGAGATGACGAAAAAGGTGTTGATTCAGAGATAATGGAAGCGTGAAGGACCGATTCCTGTGAATGATACCATGTTAGAAGTGAAGAAGATGAACATGGAGCTTCATCCTTGATGCTGCAAAATATAGTTACAGAGAGAGAATGCTCAAAGAAAGAGATAAAGTTTTGGATAATTTTTCAATTGATACAATGTGTTACACGTGTACAGTATTTATCTACACTACAGATAAGTTTGTGATAATAATACTCTTGAAAAGTATAACTCTCATGATAAAATAATGCATGATAAAAATTCTCTGTCAAAATTTGAAAAAAAACATTTATGAAACTAACTGGGTGTCATTAATAAAAAATTTTGAAAGGCAAATCACCCATGTAAAAAGTTACTCCCTCTATTTTATAAATAAAAAATAAAAAATAAGTTTTTTTATTTAACTTTAATTATATAATTAAATAAGAGTATTATTTGTTAAAATAGTATCATTTTAATAAAATAATTAAAAACCAATATAATTATATAATTTATTAATAAAATAACTAAATTAATTAAATTTAATGATAAAAATAATATTATTTATTAAAATATTTATTAATTTTAATTAGTGTAGTTGAATAGAATTAAAATTTCTCAATCCGTTTCAAAATGACTGTCATTTTAACAAATAAAAATTATTTCAGAATAAATGTCATTCTCATTTTTCAATGTAGAAATGATAATTATTTTTCTAAATGTAATCTTTTTGTACAGTATTTCAATATATTTATAAGATTAATTTAATAAAAATGTAATGTCTTATGACAATATTATTAATAAATAAAAAATTTAGTAGAAAAATCATGATAAATATTATATTAATATTATTAATACATAATCATTTTGAAAAAGAGAAGAAAAAAAATACAAAATTCTTATTTTTATGAGATAGAAGCAATAATGTATTATTTGAAGACAAAACAAACACAACGGGATGATAATTTTGATGAGAAATGAAAGAGAAGGAAGAAAATAAAAGAGAAAATCAATTTAATTATTTGATCGATTTAATATGAAAAATTTCCAAATTTTGATTAAAGAATTAGAACATTAGTATAGATAGGACTGACCTAATCGATTCGAATCTTCTGTTTTAATTTTAAAAATAGACCTAAATTAACAAAATATCATTTTAATAATTAAAAATGACACTCTAAAAATACAATTATATATTAGTCGAATGAAGCACAAAACAAATTCAAAGTATTGTTATAACTAGGCTTAATTCATCTTTTGGTCTCTTAATTTAATTTATTATTTCACTTTGATCACTTAATTAAAAAATGTTACATTATAGTCCCTTAAAACGGTTTCGTTAGCCTAATTGATCCCTTCCGCTAAATTTTCAGCAAAGAAAAAAGTTAACTACCTACGTTGTATGTATGACCTGAATTTTTTGTGTAGATATTTATATTATAAATATTCAATATTCATATGAATCATTGGAACCCTAGATGCCCCACCCTCTTTCTCTCTTTCCACAAATACTGCCTCAAAAATGTCGTATAAATCTCAACTATTATTATCTTCAAAATGCAACAACAACAACAACACTCAAATCAAATCACCTTCTTGTAACAATGAGTAACCATTGATATCTCTACATCTTTCATTTAAAATTAAATTCTTCACCGTTTCTTCTCTTGTTTATTCTGATTATGATTCTTGTGCTATGCTCATTGTTTTTTGATTTGAATCTGAAAAAATTGTTATGCAGACCCTTTTGAGGTTTAGATCTAAATCCCCTTTTAATTTTGTTGTTGTTTTCCCCCTAAGTTATTTGTAGTTAATTATGATTGATAGAAGATCAAATTTCCTAGTTGGGATTAACACTAGATTTGTTAGTGTTGAATAAATTTTACATTTTTACTACAATAAATCTTGATCTATCTCTTCTAAAATCCTCTCAAATTTACATCTTTTGACAACATGTTTTTCTCCAGATTACATATTTTGTCTTAGCACTATTGGTAACATAAGATCTGAATTATGTTGGAAATCCCTCAAAACCTATGAAGAATTTCAATCAATCTTGATGAACAAGATTGTTATCACCCACACAATGATAATCAAAGAAAAGAACAATGGAGAAAGAAAGAAAGTAAAGAACGATGAGGGAGAAGAGTAATAAAATTTTGCAGAGTTTCTCTATGCCCACAAACTGTGGAAAACTTCTTATTCACTTTGCAATTGTAAAATACTGGGAATTACAATATTATGAATACTCTATTCACTTCATTACAAAAATAAGGGTTACTCCATCTATTTATAGATTTAGGTTAACTTGGACCTCAAGGCAAAGCCCAAAAGTATAAAAGCCCAAAATAGATAACACTACTAAAATAGGCCTAAGTCGAAATCATATGTGAAGCAACATGCTTCGACACTTCGATACTAATACAGCTCAACACACTAGGTGGTTCGACACTTCTTTGTTCCTGCCGAGCCACATGTTTCGACACAAGGAATTACAATTCAACACACCGCCTAATTCATTGTGTCTAAGCTATCTACCCATCTGCTACCTTCTCTTGAAGATAATGTCACTACTGGCTCTTTTCTCGAACTCCAAACAATTGGTGCACCACCTAGCATAAACACATAGCCAAATATGGATTTTAGATCCTCAACATCACTACACTAACTTGAGTCAGTGTATCCCACTAATTTGCATTCTTTTCCTTCATCAGCTGCAGGAAATAAAATGCCATAATCGAGAGTTCCTTTTAGATACCTTAGTATCCTCTTTGCCGCTGCTATATGTGATACCTTTGGCATCTGTATGAACCTACTCACCATACCTACACTGTATGCTAAGTCAGGCCTTGTATGACAAAGGTATCGAAGTAACCCAATAAGTCTTCTATATTGGGTTGGGTCGACATCATCTTCATCTAAATCTTTCGACAATTGTAATCTGGGCTCAGTTGGAGTCGAAGTTGGGTTGCAATTTTGCATCTCAAATCTCTTGAGTATTTCGCCTACATACCTTCTTTGGTGCATCATCAAACCTCTATCATTCTTGTAGAATTCGATGCCAAGGAAATATGAAATATCACCCAGATCTGACATTTCGAATTCCTTGTTGAGATCACCTTTGAAGTCTTCGATCTCCTTCTTGCAACTATCTGTTATCAACAGGTCATCGACATAGAGACATAGTATAAGAAACTTACTCTTTCTTCTTCTTACATATACTCCATGTTCAGATTTTCACTTCACAAATTCCTTCTCTCTTAGAAAGTCATTTATCTTCTTGTTCCAAACTCTTGGAGCTTGTTTAAGTCCGTACAAGGCTTTATGCAGCCTGTACATCTTTCTTTCTCCGCCATGTTTCACAAACCTAACTGGTTGTGCAACATAAACTTATTCTTCTTCTAAAGGGCCATTAAGGGATGCACATTTCACATCCATCTGACACATATGTCAGTTGTCCATGTTTACTAGACCAACAACAAACTGATTATTTTGATCCTAGCAACAAGTGCAAAAACTTCATCGAAGTCGATTCCTTCTTTCTGAAGAAATCCTTTCGCCACAAGTCTCGCCTTGTGTCGAGACACTTCTCCTCTGGGATTCAACTTCACCTTGTATACCCACTTCACATCGATTTCCTTCTTGTCTTGGGGAAATTCGACAAGTGACCAAATGTTATTGTCTTCGATTGACTTCCACTCTTCATCCATTGCTTTCATCCACTTCAAATCTTTCAATGCCTCAGCTGCATTAACAGGTTCGACATATACGTAGAAAGCATAATGTACCAGCTCACCTTCTTCATTGACCACATCACCTGATGTAATCATACATTCTTGCAACCTTGCAGGCATGTGTCTTGTTCTTTGAGGCCTGCTTGTGCTTGCTTCACCTCTAACTTCTTCCTGTCGAACTTCTCTTTCGACTTCACTAGTTGGTTCATCATAAAAGATTCTCACTAAATATTTCTTGACATTCTCAGTCCAATCCCACTCCTTAAGCTCATCTATGATCATGTCCCTTCTGATCACCACTTGCTTATTCACTGGGTCGAAGAACTTGTATCCTATCAGGATCATCTGACTCGACTTGTCATCAAGTTTTCTTCTCAATTGATCTGGAACATGTCTATGTGTTATAGATCCAAACACCCTCACATTACTCAAGCTACGCTTGACGCGATACCAATATTCTTCTGGCATGATTCCTTCTAGCTTCTTCGTCGGACATCTGCTCAGGATATATGTCACAGTGAACACAGCTTCTCCCCATAATTCTTTGGATAGATGTTTGTCTTTCAACATACTTCTAACCATATTCATGATGGCTCTATTCTTCCTTTCTGCGACTCCATTACGTTGTGGAGTGTAGGGTGGCACCACCTCAATGACAATCCCTTCTTTCACACATAATGCATCGAAGTCTTTCGGCACATATTCTCCACTACCATCAGTTCTCAAAATCTTGATCTTTCGACCTCTCCGTCTTTCGACCATAAATTTAAACTTGGAAAATACCTCGATCACTTCACTTTTCTTATGGATCAGGTAAGACCACAATTTTCGACTGAAATCATCTATGAATGCAACAAAGTATTTGTTACCTCCAATCGAATCCACCTGGAGAGGACCACATACATCAGATTATATGACTTCAAGAATTTCCTTCGACCTGCTTCCTGCATCGTTACTAAAGTTGTTCTTATGTTGCTTTGCTTGCACGCATTCTTCATACACTTTGTTTGGAATGTCGATTTATGGTAATTCTGAAACCATATTTCTTCTCTTTAAATCTCTGATGTATTTGAAATTGAGATTGCCAAGTCTGTAATTCCATATCCATTTATATCTCCTGGCTAGTGTTGCAAGGCACTTATGCTCCATCACATTCAGCTCAATCTTGAAGGTTCTATTCTGAGACATTGGAGCCTTCAAGATCAACCTTTCAGTTGAGTTGAGAACTCTCGTCATCTTATCTTTGATTGACACTCTATATTTCTTTTCGACTAACTGCCCTATGTTAAGCAAATTACTCTTCATGCCTGGTATATACAACACATTTGAAATTATTGACCTCTTGCCATCTTTCCTCATAACCAGAACATCACCAACACCTTCAGCTGCTAGAGTGTTATCATTTGCAAATTTCACCATGTTCTTCATTGAGGGCTTTATGTTGACAACCCAATCTTTCCTTCCAGACATGTGTGATGAGCATCCTGAGTCCAAGTACCATTGGTCCTTGAATATCTCTTCATCTCTTGTTTTAACCATCATCAATGTCTCTTCTTCTTTATGTTTTGCCAGCTTTGCATAAGTTTCTCGATTCTTCTGCTTTTCTGGACAATCACTAGAATAGTGACCATACCTTTGACAATTGTAACACTAAATGTGACTCTTGTCTGGATTTTGAACACCACCTTTTCCTCTACCTGCAACACCACCTCTTTGGTTGCCTTGGTTCCAGGGTTTTCTCTTATTCAACCAGTTTCCTTCTTGCTGATTTTGACCATTCGAATTGTTGTAACTTCCTCTGCCTTTGTTGCCATTCCAGCTACCTTTGCCTTTTCTTTCTTTTGTTGATTTCCCCTTCAAAGCCATATCACTCTTCGACTTTCCTGCAGCTCTTTTAGCCATTCTTTGTTCATGCGATTCAAGCGTCCCTTGAAGCTCTTCCTTTGTCAGTTTTGACAAATCTTTCGACTCTTCTATGGCTACTACCACGTGGTCGAACTTTGGAGCCAATGACCTCAAGATCTTTCCAACAATAGATATTGATGTCAACACTTCTCCATATACCTTCATTTGTTTCACCAGTTTCGTAACCTTGGTAAAGAAATCAGTTATGCTTTCATTATCTTCCATCTGAAGCAACTCATACATCCTTTTGTGAGTTTGTAACCTCACCTCTTTTCCCTTTTCCGCACCTCCAAACGGTTTCTCCAGAATTTCCCATGCTTCTTTCGCTGACTCTGCATCACTAACCTTTTCAAAGTTATTTGCATCAACACATTGATGGATTATAAAGAGAGCTTTATAATCTTTCTTCTTCAATTCTTTATGTGCAACCTTTTCTTGATTTGTCGCGCCTTCTGCAAGCGTTGCTACTCCTTCCTTCAAAAGATCCCAAAGATCTCTATAACAAAACACAACATTTATCTTCTTGCACCAATTCTCAAAATTTTTGTTCTTGAGAATCAGAAGATTTGCTGGAAAATGTTTGTTTGGATGATTCGTTGCCATGGTGATTTTCTTCCCACGAATCGATTAAACTGGAGCTCTTGATACCAGATGTTGGAAATCCTCCAAAACCTATGAAGAATTTCAATTGATCTTGATGAATAAGATTGTTGTCACCCACACAATGACAATAAAAGAAAATAACAATGGAGAAAGAAAGAAAGTAAATAACGATGAAGAAGAAGAGTAATAAAATTCTACAGAGTTTCTCTCTGCCCACAAACTGTGGAAAACTTCTTATTCACTTTGTAACTGCAAAATACTGTGAATTACAATGTTATGAATACTCTATTCACTTCGTTACAAAAATAAGGTTTGCGCCCTCTATTTATAGATTTAGGTTAACTTGGACCTCAAGCCAAAGTCCAAAACTATAAAAGCCTAAAATAGCTAACACTACTAAAATAGGCCTAGGTCGAAATCATGTGTGAAGCAACATGCTTCGAAAATTTGACAATAATACAACTCAACACACTAGGTGGTTCGACGCTTCCTTGTTTTTGTCGAGCAACATGTTTCGACACAAGGAATTACAATTCAATAAATTAGAGGTAATTAAAGTGGCAACTGTGAAGTAATATTGTTAAAGTTATTCATGTTCACGAGGTTCTTTTTCTCTGTATATGAAATTGAAAAAGGTTTGAATTTTAATTAAAGTAACTATTTTTTTCAAGTTGATGTTTTATAAATTTATGTGAGCATAATTGTAACACTGATATCTTTTTCTGGCACATGCGGGTTGTTAACAATGTGAACACCATCATTTCTACAACATTGATAGGAAAGGTTTGAACATGTTAACATGTTAGGTTTAGGCTTAAATTCGTTACTAAGGTTCTGTTTTGCAATGAATAGGATCCAACTAATCAAACAGATGTTGACAGCTACATGGTTCAGCAGCTTGATAGATCTATTAACGAGTGGGGTTGGTGAAAACAAAAGTTGCTTAGCATACTCTGCTGTAAATCTTGTAACTTTTAATTTAATTGAATTAATTCTATATGGTTCATAATGATTTTATTTCCAGATTGCTCATTATAATTCTGCACAAGATAATTTTGGAACCAAATTGGCAATTAGCACAAGAACATGTCTTGAACCAGGTAAGTTACTGCGTTATATGCTCCATGTATCGTTTAAATATGTATTAGTGTGTTTCTAGTTCTGCATACGTTTATTGATTTACTTTACTTTGTTTACCTCACTAGCTGCTTTGTGGAAACCACATGGAATAAGTTGCTTAGAGTTTCAAAGAATAGTTATGTGTATATTAAGTCAGACATGTTCATCTTTTGCATGTGAGCATGATTCAAGTATGTATGATCAAATATATAGCAAAAGAAAAAAATCAAGATCTTATTGTGTATATCCATGTTCGATTTATCTATTGGAGCGTTGTTGGCATTCAATCTGAAACTAAATGTGTAAAAATCTTCAATTTGAGTTGGTCTATAGCTAATCTTATCCGATGATGTTTATTGTAAGATAAGTTTTATATTGAGTGATGTACAAAGTAATATATTTAAGTGAGCAAAAGTGTTTAATATTTTTTTTTGCACATTATTACTATTTTGCGGAAGTTTTTAACCTCCTAAAATGAAATCTCTTCAGTTTAAACAAAATATTTTTTTAATATATATGCTTATTCAGCTTGCCAACATGTCATGCCACGTAGCCAAGTTAATGTTTTTTTTAAAAAGTTTAACGGCAACGACCTTTTTGTGTAACGGGATAATTCTTAGGGGATCAATATGTAACATTTTTATATTAAATGATCAAAGAGAAATATTAAATTAAATTAAGGGACTTTGAAACTAATTATGCTTTAAAACTATAAATAACACTTCATACAATTTAAAGTTTCTACCTAATTAAAAGAGTCTTTTTCCCTAACACATTTTTAAACAAATTCATCAAGTCTTGTATTTTTATAGCATTTTTGATCAAACAATAAATAAAACACGGGCCTCTCAAAATTTGAGGCCAATGTTGTTGAGCTTATTGCACCTGTAAAAAGTTGACACTGAGTATAAATAGTAAAAGAAAGAAAACAAATTATCATTTTTTTAATATCTTTTTTTTAAAATTATATATAATTTTGTACTCGTTGTGGCCAAGATACATAAAGAGTAGTTTGCTCGACTATATTCCACAACTAAGAACCAATGTATGAACATTTCATATCTTTTTGTCCTCTCCACCTCTTTACTTAAAGGGGTTTTCATAAGTAGTTAGTAGGAGAATAACGAAGAAATTAGTGGTGTATGAGATCTTCTAATTATTTCTTCTAACATATCGAGTTCAAAGGCTTATGTCCAGATTAATCCCTTACATACATTCAGATTTTGGGTTACCTAATTGAGATATTGAGCCTATAGATTTTGAATTCTATGAGTCAAGAAAACATTAAAGATAAAATGCTTAAAATAGTAAATTGAAAATAAAATTATATAGTCATCCAAAATTGTAATATTATTTTTAACTATATAAGAAAAAAAATAAAGACTACCATTTTAATGCCCTAAATCACCTAAAGACTTATTATCATGAGATTTGTGATGGATTAAGTGGATAATAAAGGTGACTTAGAATTAATAACCTTTATGACATCTTTATGGAATTTGAGCTTAGACTAAAGATAAAAATGTCAATTCTTCTAGCCATTATATAAGCTCCAATGGAATCAAATTTTCTCATTTTGTATTGTTGTTTCTCTTTCTTAAATATCAGAACTTGAATGAAATTGAGAGAGGAGATGAGCTAGCCAGAATTCTTGAAAGAAGAGGAAGGAAATTGTGATCAAGTCTTTTTAATCTCCCAAGTGCATGTGTGTGGATTGTTGGTGACTTGAATATCAAGGCTCAAGGTAATGTTTAGAGCATCATTTCAGCTTTTTCTCATCTTCAAACTCATATTTCATTAGGTTCAAAGGTGGGGTTTCACTAAGTTATGATCTTAGGTTGAACCACCATTAGGGCAATGCATGTGGGTAGGGTTAGATAGTTTGATCCCGTGTTTGTTGCTTGCTAACTCTCTTGGTGTGATTGCTTCAATATGTTTGTTATTCATGATAACCTTGCATGCTCTAATTTGGAATGTCTCAATCTATGTGTTTGAAGCATGCTTAAATTGATCAAAGTTGAAACTTGGATGTTAGAATATTAGCATGGAAAAAATCTACTTGATGAGTATGAAACATTCATGATAATTGCTTACAAGTGTTGTAATGCATGTAATTGATGTCCTGATGATATATTCAAATGAATTATACATGAATTTTGGTTGTGAATGAGATTGGTTTTGTTGTTAATGCAAGTTCAATTACTTGAAGGTGTTAAAAATCAAACAAAGAGAGATCCCAAAATTTAAGGCCGGACACAAGAAGTGCATGTTGAATGTATTTTTAAGTGTCGGGTTTTTGTTATCGTATCCACAGGGATTGTGAGATATCACCGCCTTTCGACAGTTGTATTAATTCTTAGTTTAAGGTAACAATGGGGTTTTGGTATTTGTCACGGTATCTTGCATAAAAGTATAATAAAATACGGTAAAAGTTTTGGTTTGAATATTTGAGAAATATTGCCAAAGTTAGGGTTCGACGATCACTTTGCATGTATATGTTAGATCAACAAAACTTATAAACTCCTTTAGATGATAAATTATTTCACAAAGTCATCCCAATGTGTTTATCTCTAACACACATTGTGAGTTTTCCCATTTTGATCCATTGTTTATCTCTAACACAACCTATCAAAATGACAACATTTTGGTTCAACCTTATGGTGAACAAAATCATTCATTACTATCTCTAGCTAACAAACAAGATTGGATGAAAACCTAGGTTAAGAGTTGGTAAACATCTCTCGATCATAAACCAACACAAAGAGTTTTCAATAAGAACAAAGTTTTCACCATATATTCACCATTAAAGAGTTTACAAATGAAGATCCTTACATTTACACACAAAGCTAATGATCATCTACATCTAACCTTGACAAAATGAAGGACTTAGCTACTCATTTTCATGGTAGCTTGGTCAACAAGTTTCGGAAGAAGGTTGATCAACATCCGAGTCGAATAATCGAGATTGGATGGGAATCCACCTTCTTTTTGTGAAAGATGGTTAAGAGATGAAGAAAAAATGGTTTTTAGGTCACAAAAGATCCTTGGAACAATGCTGTAAAAATATCTAGAAAAAGTACAAAAGTATGGAAAAATAAGGTATGGCTCCAAAAAGTGGCACTTGCTACTTATAGAGCTGCTACTGCGCTGTCATGCTCGCTAGGCGAGCAGAATGGCTCGCCTAGCGAGCCCCTAAATGAGGCACCTGAGGCACCTGCGCCCAGAGAAACAGCCTTTCCCAGACTGTCATGTTCGCTGAGCGAACAAAACCTTCGCCTAGCGAAGGGCACGCTCCAACCTTCGCTCCAGCGAGCTTGAGAGGTTTTGCTACTGGAATGCTCGCTGGAAGCTCGCTAATGGCACACCTAGCGAGTGAGTGCTGGCTGCGCTTTTCACCAAGTTTGGACGTGTTCGCCACACTCCTCGCTGGAAGCTCGCCTAGCGAGTGTGGTGATGTTTGCCTCTGTTAAATACTGGAGCTTTTCGTTGGACGCTCGCCTAGCGAGTCCTTCGCCACAGCCCTCGCCTAGCAAGGAAGCTGATGAATGCTTGTTTTATTTGATTCCTTTGCCACATTTCTTGTGTCTTCATTTTCTATTATTTCATGCCTACTTCCTGCATAATAACACACAAATCAAAGGTACCAAGATAAATTATCATTGTATTGCATTTCATCTGAAACAAAGGTGGTTTCGACATTTTAGCAAGGAAATGGAGTGAAAGATGCCCACATTTGATAGCTCAAATAAGCACTTTTGGGCATCTAACAACTCTCCCCAACTAGATTCTTGCTTGTCCTCAAGCAAAGTATGCCCCTTGAAGGACAAGAGGATTTGCTTTAAGAAAAAGGTTTCTCCGAAGTCGGATAAAACGGCTCAAACACAAGCGAATCAGCAGATACAAGTTTCCAACGGTTCGAATAAAATAATACACAAGAACTAAAACTTAATAGCAATGCGAAATATGTATCTATCTACAACAATATTATCTTGAATGAATCATCCTATCTCTCCTCTTCGAATAAGGATTGAAGAATTTACGCGTTTGCAACCGCGGGAATAATCTCACTCTCTAACAAATAATGAAGAAATCAATTCGATTCATACAATGTCTAACAATTATAAATGGTAATGTGGAAGCACGAAGATCACGAAGGGCTTTTCGGTTGAAGCTTGGTTAGGTTAACAAACAAGGGTCATTTCTAAGGCCATTGAAAACGAGATTGCCGATGCAAAAGAGACATTCACTGTACATTATTTACACATCTCAACTTCGTTCCATTTATTTCTCATTTGAAACCTTCACAACTCTTATTTCACAACTCAATTTTTGTTTTTCACTATTTTTCTTCCAAGCAAGCATTCATTTTTATTTTCTCTATATTATATATATATATATATATATATATATATATATATATATATATATATATATATATATATATATATATATATATTTTTTTTTTTTTTCTTTTCTTTCACATCATATTTACAAAACAGATGTTTTTCTTTTCTAATTTTTATTTTCAATGCTTGCTCGGTTTTTCAAGAGTTGTGGCACTTACTGATTCATTTTCGTTCTCCCCAACTTATTTCTTACTCACCCTAAGTGAATGCTCTTAACTTTTTACGGCAAAAGAACAATAATCAAGATTTTCCGGGTTGTAAAAAAAAGATTTTTGAAATCTCGCTTTATTTCAAGCTGAGATTCAACTGTTTAAGCTCAAAGGGGTTAACGAATACTCTCTCTACTCACAGGTAAGTTGTATTTGGAACTGGTTGTGCTCAATAGAAACAAGTGCCTTGATCATTTCTAATTGCTTCCACATATTCACAATAATAAAAGACAAAGCATGAATCGAATGAATCAACAAAACTTATTAGAATCCAACATTTAAGTGTACAATGGAGGTTTCCTCATAATTTGTGGTTTTTAAGTCCTAGATGAAACATTCATTCAATTATGTTGCAAAAAGACAATACTCAATTACAAAAAAGAGTGAAGTTCTTAGTGCATTCTAAAATTCTAGCTGGAGGTAACCATGTACCTTAGCCTTATTCACTTGTTTATTTTTATCATTGCCATCCAAGCTCGGATGCACCTTCATTGGATACTTCTTTGAGGAGCAACCAATCTAGAAGGTTTGCCACTCAACCAACCAAAAATTTATTAAAACACACAAAATTTAAAACATAAATAATAATATTAACTCAAAATTTAAATTTGTTCATGGGGGACAAAACACCCTAAAAGTACAAAGCCAAAATTAAAATACAGAATTCTGGAAATACAATCAAAATAAAACATAACATAAAAAAAATAAAACTTAGCACAAACTGCTCACGCGTTATCAATGAGTGATCACCGGTGGGGTCACTTCCCTGCAGCTGTAACCGCTGCATAGAATCGTGCATGTCGAGCATGGCATGCTGAGTAGCCGCCATCCAGTCCCAATTGTAATTGCAGACAGCCTGCAGGTAAGGATCGGGTCCGGGAGTAGAAGTACCAGGACCATCAGAAGCCCGGGTACCCTCTGCAGCTGCACTACCTCTAACATTCTTCGCCCTGCAATACTTGGCCACATAACGGTCATCGATGGGTGGCGGGATCCTTACTTGACCCCTAGAAGGTAGCCACACCCTCGCTTGTATGCACAAACTCATGATTAGGCAGGGGAAAGCCAGGGGACAATTCACACGAGCCCCCGACTTTAGCCCGCTTTCGATCACGGACTTAAGCTCATAAGCAATAATCCTCGCCACATCGATCTGGACGTTAGTGAGGATAGAGTGTACCAAGTGTGCCACTGGGATCGGCACTGTAGAAGTGTGGGACTTGGGTTGGATGTTTGTCAGAACCAATAGCAAGATCAGTTGAGCCAAGGGAGTCATGTCCTCCCTGTGGTATCTCATAGGAACCCCAGATGGGTTCAGCTCAACTGATTTCCCTCTTAACAGCAGGGCAGCAGAGATTGCATCAATATCCTTGTGAAGCCGCAAGTCTGTGTGGTAGGTGTCTCGCTCCTCGGCTCCCAGTTGGAGCGGTTCACCAAGGACGCGGTTAATAGCATCCCGATCAAAAGCAACTGGACGACCGGCCACTCTAGATGTCCAAGTAAATGGCTCGTCATCATCAGGAAGTGCGTTCGCATAGAACTCACGCACCGTTGCTATATCATAATGCTCCAGGGGATTAATTAACCGATCTCACTTCTTCGTGTCAATCAACCCGGCGAATGTTCTGTTCGTGCCTTCAGGGTTGATGACGAATCTCTTCTCTGGTAGAAATTTCCGCTTCTCCAAAGCAATGTACCTTGCGGCTTGCTTCGGCCCGACAAATTTGTCGGTATCAAACTGGATTGGCACGGGACGGGAAGTGCTCCCGCCCTTTCTCTTTTTTGAAGCGCCGGATCTAGATTCCATCTGCAAAATAAAAGAGGAAGCAACACACAAAAAACAGATTAGACAGCAAAACCAGAATTCACAGTACTGTCATGCTCGTTGCTGCTTCGCCTAGCGAAGTGGCAGCGAATGCTCGCCTCTGGTTCGCCTAGCGAGCTGCTAGCGAACCTTACGGGTTTTTGGGTTCTGCAGGTTTTTCAGTAAAGTTTTCCCAAAACCCACATTCTAATGGTTTCAATTTCAGAACCTAATGATATATCAAGAAAAGAAACGTTCTATGCTATTGGTAATTACAAACTCACATGCAAAACCTAAAATTCCCAATTGAAAAACCTAAAATCCCCACATGCAAACCTAAAGTTTCCCATACCAACAACTTCATCCTAAATGACATTCAAATCAGAAATAAACAAATCTTAAACATAAAGAAATGGTATAGGGCAAACCTTAGCAAAATAGAGTGATTGGATATGAAATGCAGTGAGGTTCACAATCCTCCAATTTAGGGTTTGAGTGTTTGTGAGAGAGATGAAAATGAGAGAGTGAGGTGAGTGTTCGTGCAAAAGCCTCAGCAGAGTTGTCAAACAGAAAATTGTGTTTGGGCCCCAAATGAGTGGCCTGCTGAGAATTTAAATAACTGCTGTCACGCAGCGCTCGCTGCTGCTTCGCCTAGCGAGCAGCTAGCGAATCTGTTCGCTACTGCTTCGCCTAGCGAGCATCAAGCGAGCATGACAGCATTTGCCTTTTCAAAGGCAGCATTCAGGTACATTCAGCATGGTTTAACAATTGGAAACCCAATACAACAGAACAGGAAAACAGTAAATACATACAATGTTGGGGTGCCTCCCAACAAGCGCTTGTTTAACGTCGGCTAAGCTCGACGGTGTGATGCTCACAGAGGAGCATACAACGGAATAGCACAGTGTCATACCCCAAAAATTACCCATCATTTTTCCAAAAAAAAAAAAAAAAAAAAAAAAAAAAAAAAAAAAAAACGAAAAAAAATAAAATAAATTTAATTAATTAATTAATTAATTAATTAATTAATTAATTAATTAAATAATTAAAATAAATAAATAAATAAAATATAACAAATTATTTTGGACTTGGGTCTCCCTCATTCCAAGCCCATTACCCATGAAATTAGTCTATAAATACTGAAGTTTCAGTAGGGGAGTTAGACTTGGAGTTTACACTGGGAGATTTACTGGAGAAAGAAGGAAGAGAAGCAAAACACTCTGAGGTTTCCTTGGAACAAAACCTTGAGGAAAAAGAAAGAGAGAGAACAGAGAAGGACGGATAGAAACTTTGGCATAGGAACCCTGCCTACCCGGAGAATTCAGAGTAAAGAAACCCTGAAGGCAGCCCATCTGCACCGAAGTCATCGCCGTCCAATTCCCGCTGCCTAACTTATTCCGATACTACAAGTGGTCAATCCCTTCAACCTTGAATTGGCAAACAGGTTTGCGTATCTCTATTGTTTATACTTTCAATTGGCCATATCTACATATATAATGCATCATGATTAAATGTTGATATATAATTTGCTTTCGTATGGGAATTTAAATATGCCTGAATACCCTGAATGTTTGACCATGTTATTCCTGTGATAAAATGCCATAAAATTCAAAGTTCCTAACATGGGGCTGTTTTCAAATTCAAAATCCGTGGCCTTCGCTAGGCGAGGCAGAGGCGAACGAGACAGTACCTGATTCTTCTAGTCTTTTTTTTTATGTTTTTATCATAGCCATGCATTATTTATCCTATCCTATTTATTGTTGTGATATTTCTCCGGTGTAATCTTCGATTGCACCCTGATTTGGTGTTCTGACATGTTTCTTTTTTTTTAGTTTCGTAAAGGTTCACATATCCCAGGAAAAGGTTATTGGCTAGGTATTCCACTTTATTTGTGGGATACCCTTGTGGAGTTTCACCCTAAATTAATTTTTTAATGTATTAATTTCTAATGTATTAATTTTTTAATATATTATTTTTAATAATTTTAATGTGGAGTTTCATCCTAATTATATAATTAATTGTAAAACTTTGCCTTTGAATAAGTGATCTTGGACCTCTCTTTGTTGCCTTACGATTACGATATTACGGTCATGTCCCGCGAACGTGGGGATACCCTTAGCAAAGACCCTTCGGTTAAATCATCATAAAATAAATTATAGTCCCTCGGATGTTGCCTTCGAATATACAACTTTGTCCCTCGATGACCCTCCGATGTTGCCTACGGTTAAAAGATGATAGTCCCTTCGAATGCTAAGGTATCCTCGTAACTGTTGCCTTCAATGACCAATCGATGACCCTACGATGACCCTTTTACATCCAAAGGATAAAACTACTTATTTCTCAATAATAAGGACAGTTTTACCCTCATAAGGATAGGAAATACTCATAAAGACCTTGGGTCGGTATAACTCTTAATTGCTGGCTCACAACATAAAACATTTTTTCACACCTCACACCTTTCAAAATACCTTCAGAAAATCACCACTTGGTATACATTCATACTAGAATCATTACCGAGTTATATTTTTCTAAACAATTTTCAAAACTAAACGAGATAATCACTTTGTATACATTCATACAAGAATCATTACAAAGTTAAATTCTCTTTTCAAAACAATTTTTCTAAACAATTCACAAACACTTTTTTTCAGACAAAAATAATATAAGTGATCAAGCAATTAAGAGCCCATGGATAACCATGGATACAAAGGGTGCTAACACCTTCCCTTTGTATAATGTACCTCCCGAACCCAAAATCTAAATTAAGGTCTTTCCTGTTCTTTTCCACCTTTCCTTATTGGATAAAAGAAAAGTCGGTGGCGACTCTTGCTAACCGCGACATTGCGATAAAAAACACAAAAGGTCCAGTTCACCGTATGACAGAACTGGCGACTCTGCTGGGGAGCCTAAATATTTAAAAAGAGAGGTTACCTTAAAAACAAGATCACTTATTCAATTTGTCTGATTTATTTTTAAGGGATTGCTTGGGTATGTTATGCTTGAGTGAAAGATCCTACACCCGGATCTAGTGTACCTTAGGTAAGTAGCAAGAGATCATCGCGACTGTCCGGCGTATACTGGAATGGTCAAAATGATGGCTACGGTTAATGTGGCACTTTGGATGTCCTGATGTTCCTCATGTTAGTTGAGGAAATATTTGGCATTCGCGTGGTGTCATAAAAGCATTAACCAGACCTTTAGAACCCTAATTGACTCATCCTGGCCATTAGAAAGTAGTGAGATAACTGGCTTCGGTTCCGACTGGAGTTGGTTGAGACTCGATACTACACTCTTTGAGATTGGACTTTAGGGAAGCTTCGGTCAACCACTTGGTGTTGCACTGAAGTGGACTTAAGGAAAGGTCAATGATTTGAGATCCTTCTAGAACCCGGTTACTATTCTAAGACAGGTTGAACCAACCAAACTTCAGTGAGGAGGGTATTTACCTATGGAACTCACGCAAGCCTTAAAACCTAGGAATGATTGTTGTGTGACTTGCTTGTGCTTGTTATTTATCTAACAACATAACATCATAACATCATAACATCATGGCATTGTACTAACCATTTCAAGGATTTAGGGATTTAACTCTGCTAAAAAAAAACAAAAACAAAAGCAAAAACAAAAGAGAAAAGAAAAAAAAAAGCTCTTTTTGTTAGTTTATGCAAAGTTAAATCCCGAAAGTCCTTGAAAACATTTCATACATTGCATTGCATCGCATAACAGGTATTCTAAAGGATCAGTGTTCTCACGATTTTCCTATCAAACAGATTCCAACAGATTCCAGCAGATTCAAACAGATTGAACAATGGCTCTCGAACAAACTGTCAAAGATCTCCAGGCCCAGAATGCTCAATTCCAGGAAATGATGCTGAGCTTATCTAAGGGGCAGGAAGAACTGAAAGCTCTTTTGATGGAGAAGAAGAAGGACCAGATACCTGTGGGTTACATCAACCCGGGGAGAAGGCTTAAGGGACAGGTCACAGGAGTCAAGATTAGAATTCCGAAGGATTCAGAAGAAGAGACCGAGAATGATTCGGAAGATGAGAATCCTAATCTCGTCAATTCTGAGGACGACGATGAAGATTATGAACATGAACAGTACTCTCCGAAGGATGATAAGTACAAGTTGCTGGAAGAACGTATGCTAGCTATGGAGGGGCAGAAAGTGCCCGGTCTGGATTTCGAAAACTTGGGTCTGGTCTCTGATGTGGTCATTCCCCGCAAATTCAAGGTTCCCATTTTCACTAAGTATGATGGTGCCTCTTGTCCTCAGATGCATCTAAGGGCTTATGTGAGAAAGATTCAGCCGCACACTACTGATAAGAAACTGTGGATCCATTTCTTCCAAGAGAGTCTGTCTGGCACACAGTTAGAGTGGTATTATCAGCTTGAGAGCTCTAACATCCGCACATGGACTGATTTAGCAACAGCTTTCTACAAGCACTACCAGTATAATTCTGAGTTAGCGCCTACTCGGCTACAGCTACAAAATATGACTATGGGCTCTAAAGAAAGTTTCAAAGAATATGCTCAAAAGTGGAGAGATTTGGCTGGCAGAGTCAAACCCTCTATGACTGATCGAGAGTTAGTGGACATGTTCATGGGTACACTGACTGGCCCATTCTACAGCCATCTACTGGGAAGTTCCTCGTCAGGTTTCACTGAACTTATCTTGACAGGTGAACGGGTTGAAAGCGGCATTCGAAGTGGAAAGATACAGGCAGCTACTTCTGCAAGCACCAAAAAGTCCTATCAGGGAAAGAGTGAATCAAATGCTGTGTACAGTGAGAGGAAGCATAACAAGAAGAATCGTGACCATACTGTTGGGGCAGTTACAATTGCCGCACCGCCATCTCAGAACTTCCAACACAGACAAGACAGGTCGAGAAGACAGTTTACCAAGATCAATATGACTTTAACCCAAGCACTGCAGAGTATGTTAAAGGCCAATTTGATTACCCTCAGAGGCCCTCCTGCAAATCCCAACACTACTTCTCCTCGTTATAATCCCAACGCCAGGTGTGCCTATCACTCCGATAGCCCCGGGCATGATACGAATGATTGCTGGTTGTTGAAGAACAAGATTCAGGATATGATCGACGCTGGAGAAATTGAATTTGATCCTCCGGCGACCCCCAATGTCATCACAACACCTATGCCTAATCATGACCAGAATGTTAATGTTGTGGACGACAATTCTCACGTTACCGACGTTGCTGATTTAGCATCTCCTCTCCTGATCGTTAAGAAGAATTTATTGCAAGCTGGTTTATTTCCAGGTTGTGCTGAAGATTGCGATCTCTGTGTACTCCGACCCAATGATTGTTTGAAGTTGAAGAACGGCATTCAACGGCTGATGGATGATCGTACAATTCTATTTGAAAGGGTTCCTAAGGTGGACAACTCTATTGAAGAGGTATCTGTGATTGCTAGGTCCAAAGCTCCAGTGAAGATTACCGCTACTAGAGCGCCTGTGAAGATTACCGCTGAGCCCGAAGTGGCTCCCCTGATTATTACCGCACCTGGCCCCGTGCCATATTCCTCCAGCAAAGCTATTCCGTGGAACTATGGAGGCGACGTTTACATCCATGGCATAAAGCAGGTTGGTAGTTCTGCTAATCCTAATGATATTGTGGGGACTAGTAAAGTTACTCGAAGTGGAAGGATCTACTCCCCAGAAATCTCACCTCCCGCTCCCGAAATTCGAGGAAAAAGATCAGTCAATCCTCCTCAGTCAGAGACATCGGTCGAAGTTACTTCTGAAGATGTTGCCAAACAGGAAATGGAAGAGATGCTGAAAATCATCCGTAAGAGCGATTTTGATGTAGTGGAACAATTGGGGCATACTCCGTCTAAAATCTCAATGTTGTCCTTGTTATTATCCTCTGAATCCCATGCCAATGCATTGATGAAATTCTTGAAGACCGCTCATGTGCCTCAAGAAACATCCGTCGATCAATTCGAACATTATGTTGCTAATTTGACTGTTGACAATGGCCTAGGCTTTTCCGATGCTGACCTGACGCCAGCAGGAAAGAATCACAATAAAGCTCTGCATATCTCAATCGAGTGTGAGGGGATCACCCTGGCTCACGTGTTGATCGACAACGGCTCTTCCTTGAATGTGCTCCTGAAAGCTGTACTCGATAAATTTGACTACAAAGGCATTGAACTGAAACCTAGTGATGTTGTGGTGCATGCTTACGATGGTGCGAAGAGTGTTGTCTATGGTGAAGTGGTTCTCCCTATCAAGATAGGACCTCAAGTCTTCAACACTACCTTTCACGTGATGGACATTCGTCCCGCCTACTCCTGCTTGTTGGGGCGCCCTTGGATCCATGGGGCAGGTGCGGTAGCTTCGTCACTTCATCAAAAGCTGAAGTATCCAATAGCAGGCATGGTTGTCACTGTATGTGGAGAAGAAGAGTATATTGTCAGTAGTGTGCAAGCCTTCAAATACGTTGAGATGGATGGTGAATTCTTTGAGACTCCTTCTCAGTCATTTGAAGTGGTTCCTCCACCCAGTCCTGTCCTTAAGCCAACTCCCCTTGTGCCCAAGGTTGTTCGTGCTCCCCCTGTCATGATCTCTCTGAAAGATGCTCAAGCCGCGATTGAAAATGGTGATCGTGCTGGTTGGGGTCAACTGATCAATGTACCGTACAAGTCTGATAAAGCTGGCCTGGGGTTTAACTCTGGAAAGATAGTCAAAAATCAGATTAATGCTATGGAAGATGCTGATAGTGATTGCGACTTGGATAGCTGGTTTTTCCCAACAATTGGTGACGGACTCAACAATTGGAAGACTGAAGACATTATCCCGATTTCCTTTAGTCAGGAGTAATTGTTATTGTTTATTCTAGAATTGCAAATTTTAATTTTCTTTTACAATCAAACTTCTTAAAGCATTGTGTCTATGCCCAAGGCACAATGGCTAATTTGTTAGGGGTTTGTCATTTTCATAAGCATATTCATATTCAATAGATCAATGGACTTTTTGCATTCAAATATTGCGCTCTTTATCTTTCCTGTCATTTTTCAAACAAGCTATGTTTCTTGCACACACTCACGTAACAATTTGCCGATCCATATCCACTCTGGATCCTGTTGGTAATGACTCTGCTACTGTTCATTATGACTTTGAAAATCCGATCTACCAAGCCGAGGATGGAAGCGAGGAAGATTGTGAAGTCCCTGGAGAACTTGCCCGACTACTGCAAGAAGAAAAGACTATACAGCCGCATGAGGAATCAATTGAAATTGTAAATCTGGGTACTGAAATAAACAAGAAAGAAGTCAGAGGTTTCTTGGGGCACTCGAATTACATTGCCCGATTCATTCCACACTTGACTGCTACCTGCAAACCCATCTTCAAATTACTGAGACAAAATCAAGAGATGGTATGGAATGATGAATGCCAAGAAGCTTATGACAAAATCAGGAAATATCGCCAAGAACCTCCAGTTCCGATGCCACCAGTTGAAGGAAGACCTTTAATTACGTATTTGACCGTGTTAGAAAATTCAATGAGGTGTGTTGGGGCAACATGACGAGTCTGGTCGAAAAGAGCATGCCATATACTGCCTTAGCAAAAGGTACCGACTGTGAAACAAGATACTCACAGCCCGAGAAAGCTTGCTGTGCTTTGGCCTGGGCTGCTCGCCGACTAAGACAGTATATGTTGAATCATACCACCTTATTGACTTCTAAGATGGATTCTATCAAATACCTATTTGAGAAACCTGCTGTCTCCTGAAAGAGTTATCACTGACAATGGTACTAATTTGAACAACAAGATGATTACTGAACTCTGCACGCAGTTCAAAATAAAACACCATAACTCTTCTCCGTACCGGCCAAAGATGAACGGCGTCGTGGGGACTGCTAACAATATCAAGAAGGTCATGCAAGAAATGACAGTAACATACAAAGACTGGCATGAGATGTTACCCTTTACTCTTTACGGTTATCGCACTTCAGTGCGCACTACGACAGGGGCAACTCCGTTCTCTTTAGTCTATGGAATGGAAGCCATCTTACTAGTGGAAGTTCAGATTCCCTCTCTAAGAATCATGAAAGAGGCGGGCTTAGATGAAGATGAATGGATTCAGACTCGACTCGATCAGATAAATCTGATTGATGAGAAGAGACTTGCGGCTGTTTGTCATGGGCAGATATATCAGAAATGCATGACCCAGGCATTTAACAAAAGGTCAAGAGACAAGTGTATCAAATTGGCGACTTGGTAATCAAACGCATCATCCTACCACAAACTGACCCCAGAGGCAAATGGACTCCCACATACGAAGGGCCATTTGTAGTTAAGAAGGTATTCTCAGGTGGAGCCATGATACTCGCTACAATGGATGGTGAAGACTTCCCACATCCCGTGAACGCGGACATAGTTAAAAAATACTACGCATAAAAGAGACCCGCTAGATCGACGTATCTAGGCAAAAGTAAGGGCATCCCGGCGAACCAAAAGGGTTCGGGCAAAAATTAGGGATATATAAAAAAAATGTACACCCGGCAAGTCGAAAACCTGAAAAGGCGGCTTGGGCAAAAAAGGGTATCCTGGTGGACTGAAAACCTGAAAAGGCGGTCCAGGCAAAAATTAGGGATTAAAGCGTATGACTATGTCCCGTTCTCAGTCAACTTTCATCCAAGTTCGAGGGACTAACCAAGCCAATCACTTCTATCCGACAGCAAGGGATGAGATGCTCGAAGACATAATGACAGTAGTAGGCTTAAAATCAATAGGACTTCTTCCACATAGCTTTCTCTTTGTTTTCGATAATTTCCTCTTACTAGGATTTCTGTCTCCTTGTACACAAATTGCCTGTTTATAGGCCTCCTTTCAAAATCAATACAACCCTCTTTCAAAAAAAAGATGCTTTTGTTTTTACTTTTCTGTTTTGGTTGCGTAAATGTCCATTGATTTAATTTGAATTAATATGTGCATTTGAATATGACTGATGTTTACCAAAAATACATGCATAGAATAGCAATAGCAATTACTACCCGACTTCAGGATCAAGGAAAAGGTCTAATCATGCTTCCAATGAATCCGCTACCAATTCTATTCCCCCAGCAAGTCTGTTATTCCTCAGAAGAAATTAGCAGTATTCCCCGGCACAGCCAGTTACTCCCCAACAGAGGTCGGCGTCACCAGACAGATTGATCATCTCATCCATCCCCAGCCAGGCTCTGTTGAATATTTCCACCATCAGACAGAAATCAAGCATCCCCAGCCGAGAAAGGGTCATCGACACAAATATCTCCAATCAGTAGATGGGGATTTATTTTCCCCAGTAGAGTCCCCAAGCAGAACTTCTCATACGCATAACTCATTCATTACATCCTTTCACAGCATACGCATGCATACAACATTCACATTTATTTTAGCATAACACGAAACATCTCATGCATCATGACATAGCATGAAGCTAACTTTTTCTTTGCAGGTTAATTATCCTCCTGATATAGTCAAAGTAGAAGGTTCATTCAGACAGACACCTTTATCAATCACATTCAAGATTCAGATACATATTTCAAATACAGTTCATGGGAACATTCATTCAGACAACACTTCGATATCCTCCTAACGATGGCATCTCTAAGCCCATCCCAGACATTTATTGCAAGTACAACATATACAGGTTATCAGATACAGCCTAACGTACGGTTCATTCTGATTCAGCCCAACATATGACTTCTTCAGCAACTCCAATGCGGTCTAACGTACGACCCATTTGGACCTTCAAATCCTCGGATACTGCCTAGCGTACGGTACGTTCAGGGGTGTAGTCTAGCGTACGACTACTTTCTTCTTCGGATACAGCCTAACGTACGGCTCATTCTGCAACTCAGATATGATCTAGCGTACGATCCATTCTGAACTCCAGCAACTCCAACGCGGTCTAACGTACGACCCGTTTGGATCTTACAACCCTCAGATGCTACCTAACGTACGGTACATTTCTGAAGTGTAGTCTGGCGTACGACTACCACTTTCATCATCAGATGCGGCCTAACAGACGACTCATTCTGCGACGGTCTAACGTACGACCCGTTCGGATGTCCATCCCCTCAGATGCTACCTAACATACGGTACATTTCTGAAGTGTAGTCTAACGTACGACTACCCCTTTCATCATCAGATCCTACCTAACATACGGTACATTTCTGAAGTGTAGTCTAACGTACGACTACCCCTTTCGTCATCAGATTCAGCCTAACGTACGGCTCATTCTGCAACTCAGATACGATCTAGCATATGGTCCATTCTGATCCTTTATCCCCAACAACATATGACACACTCCGACTCCCTAGCGAAGTCGGCAGCCTAATGGATGACTCATTATACGGTCTAACGTACGACCCAGTGTGACACCCATGTCTTCAAATTGGCCTAATATACGGCGCGATCTGAAGCTTTCGTCATCAAACCTCCCGGATGACATCTTTAAGCCCATCTCCATCAAGACCAATTGTCGACTCTCAAGTGCAAATTTTTGGGGCATTCTAGTGTTCAATAATCTTCCACCTCCAGACCACGAATGACATACACGCCATCCTAACTCTCTCGGTTCAAGAATATTGAACAGGGGCAGCTGTCATACCCCAAAAATTACCCATCATTTTTCCTAAAAAAAAAAAAAAAAAAAAAAAAAAAAAAAAAACGAAAAAAAAAAAAAAATTTAATTAATTAATTAATTAAATAATTAAAATAAATAAATAAATAAAATATAACAAATTATTTTGGACTTGGGTCTCCCTCATTCCAAGCCCATTACCCACGAAATTAGTCTATAAATACTGAAGTTTCAGTAGGGGAGTTAGACTTGGAGTTTACACTGGGAGATTTACTGGAGAAAGAAGGAAGAGAAGCAAAACACTCTGAGGTTTCCTTGGAACAAAACCTTGAGGAAAAAGAAAGAGAGAGAACAGAGAAGGACGGATAGAAACTTTGGCATAGGAACCCTGCCTACCCGGAGAATTCAGAGTAAAGAAACCCTGAAGGCAGCCCATCTGCACCGAAGCCATCGCCGTCCAATTCCCGCAGCCTAACTTATTCCGATACTACAAGTGGTCAATCCCTTCAACCTTGAATTGGCAAACAGGTTTGCGTATCTCTATTGTTTATACTTTCAATTGGCCATATCTACATATATAATGCATCATGATTAAATGTTGATATATAATTTGCTTTCGTATGGGAATTTAAATATGCCTGAATACCCTGAATGTTTGACCATGTTATTCCTGTGATAAAATGCCATAAAATTCAAAGTTCCTAACATGGGGCTGTTTTCAAATTCAAAATCCGTGGCCTTCGCTAGGCGAGGCAGAGGCGAACGAGACAGTACCTGATTCTTCTAGTCTTTTTTTTTTATGTTTTTATCATAGCCATGCATTATTTATTCTATCCTATTTATTGTTGTGATATTTCTCCGGTGTAATCTTCGATTGCACCCTGATTTGGTGTTCTGACATGTTTCTTTTTTTTTAGTTTCGTAAAGGTTCACATATCCCAGGAAAAGGTTATTGGCTAGGTATTCCACTTTATTTGTGGGATACCCTTGTGGAGTTTCACCCTAAATTAATTTTTTAATGTATTAATTTCTAATGTATTAATTTTTTAATATATTATTTTTAATAATTTTAATGTGGAGTTTCATCCTAATTATATAATTAATTGTAAAACTTTGCCTTTGAATAAGTGATCTTGGACCTCTCTTTGTTGCCTTACGATTACGATATTACGGTCATGTCCCGCGAACGTGGGGATACCCTTAGCAAAGACCCTTCGGTTAAATCATCATAAAATAAATTATAGTCCCTCGGATGTTGCCTTCGAACATACAACTTTGTCCCTCGATGACCCTCCGATGTTGCCTACGGTTAAAAGATGATAGTCCCTTCGAATGCTAAGGTATCCTCGTAACTGTTGCCTTCAATGACCAATCGATGACCCTACGATGACCCTTTTACATCCAAAGGATAAAACTACTTATTTCTCAATAATAAGGACAGTTTTACCCTCATAAGGATAGGAAATACTCATAAAGACCTTGGGTCGGTATAACTCTTAATTGCTGGCTCACAACCTAAAACATTTTTTCACACCTCACACCTTTCAAAATACCTTCAGAAAATCACCACTTGGTATACATTCATACTAGAATCATTACCGAGTTATATTTTCTAAACAATTTTCAAAACTAAACGAGATAATCACTTTGTATACATTCATACAAGAATCATTACAAAGTTAAATTCTCTTTTCAAAACAATTTTTCTAAACAATTCACAAACACTTTTTTTCAGACAAAAATAATATAAGTGATCGAGCAATTAAGAGCCCATGGATAACCATGGATACAAAGGGTGCTAACACCTTCCCTTTGTATAATGTACCTCCCGAACCCAAAATCTAAATTAAGGTCTTTCCTGTTCTTTTCCACCTTTCCTTATTGGATAAAAGAAAAGTCGGTGGCGACTCTTGCTAACCGCGACATTGCGATAAAAAACACAAAAGGTCCAGTTCACCGTATGACACACAGCTCTCGCGATCCACATGACCGCCAAGATAAACCTTCAAACGTTGGCCATTAACGGTCCAACTGTCCTTCTTTTCCAGGTCCTCAATGACAATAGCTCCGTACTCCTTAACTTCTTTGACCCGAAATGGCCCGGACCATTTTGATTTCAACTTTCCAGGGAATAACTTCAACCTGGAATTGAACAAGAGGACCAATTGTCCGGGCACAAATTCTTTCTTTCGGAGCTTTTTGTCATGGTATTTCTTTACCTTCTCTTTGTACAACCAGCTTGAGTGATATGCGGCATTGCGCATCTCTTCCAACTCAAGTAGTTGCACCTTCCTTTTCTCACCGGCCAAATCATTTTCAAAATTTAAGAATTTTAGAGCCCACAAGGCTTTGTGCTCCAATTCAACCGGCAAATGGCAAGTTTTACCAAACACCAATTGAAAAGGAGTTAGGCGAATTGGAGCTTTGAAGGCGGTATGGTATGCCCATAACGCTTCATCCAATTTTTGGGACCACTCTTTTTTCGAATTTGACACAGTTTTTTCGAGGATTCTCTTAATCTCACGATTAGAGACCTCAGCTTGCCCATTAGCCTGTGGGTGATACGGAGTTGCCACTCTATGTGATACACCGTAATGTTTTAAAATGCTTTCCAACGGTGCATTATAAAAGTGTGACCCTCCGTCACTTATCAACACTCGGGGGGTTCCGAAACGGGAAAATATGTTTTTCTTCAAAAAATTTATCACCGTTTTCGCATCCGCCCGAGGTGAGGCAATCGCCTCAACCCACTTAGAAACGTAATCAACTGCGACAAGCATATAGCTCGTTACCATAATAGGGTGGGAATGGTCCTACAAAATCAATGCCCCAACAATCAAATACTTCGACCTCTTGGATGTTTTGGAGAGGCATCTCGTCTCTCTTACCAATCCCACCGCTTCTTTGGCAACTATCACAACTTTGCGCATGGGTATGTGTGTCTTTGAAAATAGTGGGCCAATAAAATCCTGACTGAAGGATTTTAGTGGCCGTTCTCACCCCATTATAGTGTCCGCCGTAAGGCGAGTTGTGACAATGCCAAAGGATGCTCTGCGCTTCATCGCCAGTAACGCATCTCCTTAAAAGGTTATCACTACCCAACTTAAACAAGTACGGGTCATCCCAAACGTAATACTTGGCATCCGAAAGAAACTTCCTTTTTTGGTTCGAAGTTAGGTCGGGAGGCACAAAACCACTAGTCTTGTGGTTCGCAAAGTCTACAAACCACGACCTAACTTGAACTTTGAACAGTTTTTCATCAGGAAATTCTTCCCGGATTTCCTTCTCCGACGCGGTAACCTCCACATTCACCAAGCAGGATAAATGATCCGCCACCAAATTTTCCGATCCTTTCTTGTCTTTGATTTCAACATCAAATTCTTGCAACAAGAGGATCCAACGGATGAGCCTTTGCTTCGAATCCGGTTTGGTGAGAAAATATTTAATCGCCGCGTGGTCGGTATACACTACGACTTTAGACCCTATAAGATAAGATCTAAACTTTTCAAGCGCGTACACTATTGCAAGTAGTTCTTTCTCTGTGGTGGCATAGTTTATTTGAGCCTCGTTAAGAACTTTACTTGCATAATGTATCGCATGAAAATTTTTCTCTTTTCTTTGGCCAAGTACCGCTCCAATTGCATAGTCGCTTGCATCGCACATTAGTTCAAAATTTGAATTCCAATTTGGAGCAACTATAATCGGAGCGGTAACCAATTTTTCTTTTAAAGTTTCAAAAGCTTGAAAACATTCATCAGTTAAGAGAAATACCTGGTCCTTAGCTAGCAAATTGCTCAAAGGCTTAGCCACCTTTGAGAAGTCCTTGATAAAGCGCCGATAGAACCCGGCGTGCCCCAAAAAGCTTCGGATTCCCTTCACATTCACCGGAGGAGGTAACTTTTATCACTTCAACCTTAGCTCGATCCACTTCAAGCCCCCTTGAAGAGACTTTATGGCCAAGCACGATCCCCTCGGTCACCATGAAGTGACAATTCTCCCAATTAAGTACCAGATTGGTCTTCACACATCTTTCAAGCACCGTTTTCAAGTTTGCCAAGCATAGACTAAAGGATCCACCAAATACCGAGAAGTCATCCATGAAGACTTCCATTGTTTTCTCAATAAGGTCGGCAAAAATGGCTTGCACACATCGTTGGAAAGTCGCCGGTGCATTGCACAACCCAAAGGGCATTTTTCGGTATGCGAACACTCCAAACGGACATGTGAAAGCCGTCTTTTCATGATCGGCCGGGTCAACCGCAATTTGGTTATACCCGGAATAGCCATCCAAGAAACAATAGTATTGTTGGCCCGAGAGTCTTTCGAGCATTTGATCCATGAACGGGAGTGGAAAATGGTCCTTTCGAGTTGCGGTATTCAACCGCCTATAATCAATACACATTCTCCACCCCGTTGCAACTTTAGTAGGGATCAATTCATCCTTGTCATTCCGGATCACGGTAATTCCACCTTTCTTCGGAACCATATGCACGGGACTAACCCATGGACTATCCGAGATCGGGTAAATCATTCTCGCATCCAACAACTTTACAACTTCTTTTCTTACAACCTCCTTCATGGTAGGATTTAAGCGGTGTTGAGGTTGAGCTACCGGCTTAAAATCCTCTTCCATCAAGATCTTGTGCATGCAATAGGAAGGGCTAATTCCTTTTAGATCGGAAAGAGTCCAACCCATGGCTTCTTGATTTTTCTTTAGCACATGGATCAAGTGGGCTTCTTCATCATTTGTCAAAAGGTTGCTTATGATGACCGGCTTTGCTTCGGTCTCATCTAGGAATACATACTTCAAAGTAGAAGGTAGTATTTTCAATTCAATAGGCGCTTTTTCGTCAGTAACCTCCTTCTTCAAGTCTTCTTCCGCAACTTCCCACGGTTGTAGTTCGTCTAAACTATCAAGTTCCTTTAAGCATTCCTCAAGAGCTTGCTCTTCTTCAACGGTGAAAACCTCCAATGAGTCGTCAAGAGCTAACTCCATAGGAGATATCTCATGAATATGCTTAGAAACCTCCAAAACTGCTTCTTCGATCACATCGATGCGAAAGCTATCAGTTCTATCTTTTGAATGCTTCATTGCTTCGAATAGATCGAATGTTACTTCCTCATTTTGGACTCTCACCTTCATTAAACCGTCATCAACGTCTATCATCATTCGCGCGGTTTTCATGAACGGTCGGCCCAAGATGAGCGGAGCATCATCATCTTCTTCCATATCAATTACAATAAAATCGACCGGGAAAAAGAATTTGTCGACTTTAACCAAAACATCTTGGGCTACGCCATGAGGATGGGTTGTCGACTTATCCGCCAATTGCAACGTCATTCGGATGGACTTAATTTCTATGTTGCCAAGCCTCTTTATAATAGACAAAGGTATAAGATTAATGCTTGACCCCAAGTCAATTAGTCCCTTCCCGACATAGATATCACCAATTTTAACTGGCAAAGTAACTCTTCCTGGATCAACCTCTTTTTTTGGAAGCGTCCTTTGAATAATGGCACTACAGCTCGCATCTAGGACGATGGTCTCCGGTTCCGTATACCTCCGCTTTTTTGTAAGTATGTCCTTCATGAATTTGGCATACTTGGGCATTTGCTCCAAGGCTTCGGCAAACGGAATGTTTATTTGTAGTTGTTTAAAAATATCCATGAACTGGGCGTAATGCCGTTCATTCTCCCTTTTGGACGGGGCATGAGGATAAGGAAGGTTTTGGATTGGAGTAGTGCTCACTACCTCCTTTCCCTTTGCAACTCTAGAACTCCTCCATCTAGGCTTTTTCACTTCCTCCCCCACCACTTCATCACTCGTATTTTTCTCAATCTCCACACTTTTTTTCTTTTCAACTTCACCATTCTTTTCGTTATTTTCAACTTCTTCCTCCTCACTCCACTCCCCCACTTCTCCATCAATATTTTCCTCCACTATTTCCTCCTCATTTTCTTTCTTTTTCTCTCTTTGTTCACTCTCAACTCTTTTGTTATTCTCACTCATCAACTCCTTCCCACTTCTCGTCATGATTGCTTTACAATGCTCCTTAGGATTTATTTGCGTGTTTGCCGAAAAGGAAGGACCGGTTTGTTGTTCCGCTAGTTGCTTAGCAAGTTGCCCAACTTGAGTCTCGAGATTTTTTATAGCCGCGTCGTTACTTTTTTGATTTGCCATTGACATTTGCATGAATTGCGTCAATGTCTCTTCCAACTTAGAAGTTACGACCGGCGGTTGTTGAGATTGATAAGGATTTTGGGGAGGGTTTTGACGGCTAGAAGAACCACCTCCATAACCTTGGTTATGGTAATAGTTACTTCTAGGTTGGAACCCTTGGTTCCCTTGGAAATGTGGTTGTTGATTTTGAGGGTTTGGTTGATAAGGTTGTTGTTGTTGTTGTTGTCTCGGTTGGTAGTCCCTTTGGTTTGCCATGTAGTTTACATCTTCGAACCCCGGAGGTGGATAGAATCCGGTGTCATGCTCACCTTTGCAAAGCTCACAACAAGCTATTTGTTTAGCTTTAGAAGGTTCCCTCAACTCTTTTATTTGCTGCGTTAAGAGTTCCACTTGTTGTGAGATGAGCTTGTTTTGGGCAAGGATGGCATCATTCGTCCCTAGTTCAAGCACTCCCGGCTTTTTCAAAGAGTTGCCTCGACTTTGACTCTGAAGATCATTTAGAGCCATTCGATTTATGATATTTGTAGCTTCTTCGGCACTTTTAGACAATAAAGAGCCACCCGAGGTAGCATCCAACAACGTCTTGCAATTTGGTTGAAGTCCATTTTTGAAAATATGGATTTGAGTCATCTCATCAAATCCATGCCCTTTACATTTCCGAAGCATGGATTTGAATCTTTCCCACGCTTCATTTAAGGATTCATTATTCCTTGTGCAAACACTGAGATGGCCGTCTTGGATTCCATGAACCGGTTATGGGAGAAGAATCTTTCGATGAACTTCTCTTCTAACACGTTCCAGTCTGTCATGACGGCTGGTGTTTGATCTAGGTACCAATCTTTTGCTTTGCCGAGCAAAGCATGTGGAAATAATCTTCTGAATAACGGTAGCTCCTGAGCCTGATCCACTCCGGCCGCCAATGCTATCTCATAAAATTTTGTGAGGAAAGCAAAGGGATCTTCATGGTCCATTCCGGTGAATGGACTTCCATATAATAAATTGAGAGTTCCCGTTTTCATCTCAGCTTGCCTTCCCGTGTGGTTGGCAAACTGAGCAGTGTTTCTTGGACTGTTTATGCATGGAGTAGAAATAGGCGGTGGTGGTGGCTCCATGTTAGGTATGAATGGTGGTGGATTTGTGGTAGAAGAACTTTCTCCTTGCTCTTGACGTTGTCTAGCCTGTTGCCTCCTACGTCTCGTTTTGCTATTAAGCCTCCTTGCGGTTCTCTCGATCTCAGGATCAAAAAGAAGTTCGTCCACAGGGATTTGCCCTCGCATAAAACGTAAGCTGCACACTAAACCAAACAAATTACAAGCACAAGTCAAAAATTTGAAAGCTAAAACTTAAACAACTATTGCGATGCTCGCAATATCAATTCACAATCCCCGGCAACGGCGCCATTTTGATGCGGTAAAAGTTTTGGTTTGAATATTTGAGAAATATTGCCAAAGTTAGGGTTCGACGATCACTTTGCATGTATATGTTAGATCAACAAAACTTATAAACTCCTTTAGATGATAAATTATTTTACAAAGTCCTCCCAATGTGTTTATCTCTAACACACATTGTGAGTTTTCCCATTTTGATCCATTGTTTATCTCTAACACAATCTATCAAAATGACAACATTTTGGTTCAACCTTATGGTGAACAAAATCATTCATTACTATCTCTAGCTAACAAACAAGATTGGATGAAAACCTAGGTTAAGAGTTGGTAAACATCTCTCGATCATAAACCAACACAAAGAGTTTTCAATAAGAATAAAGTTTTCACCATATATTCACCATTAAAGAGTTTACAAATGAAGATCCTTACATTTACACACAAAGCTAATGATCATCTACATCTAACCTTGACAAAATGAAGGACTTAGCTACTCATTTTCATGGTAGCTTGGTCAACAAGTTTCGGAAGAAGGTTGATCAACATCCGAGTCAAATAATCGAGATTGGATGGGAATCCACCTTCTTTTTGTGAAAGATGGTTAAGAGATGAAGAGAAAATGGTTTTTAGGTCACAAAAGATCCTTGGAACAATGCTGTAAAAATATCTAGAAAAAGTACAAAAGTATGGAAAAATAAGGTATGGCTCCAAAAAGTGGCACTTGCTACTTATAGAGCTGCTACTGGGCTGTCATGCTCGCTAGGCGAGCAGAATGGCTCGCCTAGCGAGCCCCTAAATGAGGCACCTGAGGCACCTGCGCCCAGAGAAACAGCCTTTCCCAGACTGTCATGTTCGCTGAGCGAACAAAACCTTCGCCTAGCGAAGGGCACGCTCCAACCTTCGCTCCAGCGAGCTTGAGAGGTTTTGCTACTGGAATGCTCGCTGGGAGCTCGCTAATGGCACGCCTAGCGAGTGAGTGCTGGCTGCGCTTTTCACCAAGTCTGGACGTGTTCGCCACACTCCTCGCTGGAAGCTCGCCTAGCGAGTGTGGTGATGTTTGCCTTTGTTAAATACTGGAGCTTTTCGCTGGACGCTCGCCTAGCGAGTCCTTCGCCACAGCCCTCGCCTAGCGAGGAAGCTGATGAATGCTTGTTTTATTTGATTCCTTTGCCACATTTCTTGTGTCTTCATTTTCTATTATTTCATGCCTACTTCCTGCATAATAACACACAAATCAAAGGTACCAAGATAAATTATCATTGTATTGCATTTCATCTGAAACAAAGGTGGTTTCGACATTTTAGCAAGGAAATGGAGTGAAAGATGCCCACATTTGATAGTTCAAATAAGCACTTTTGGGCATCTAACAGTGCACACCGGCACAATTTAATCATGTCCCTCTCTAGTTTTTGTATGAGGAGCGTGTCTGGAGCTAGCACAGGCCGTGTAGGGCAACATGAGGTGACCGTTTCCTCCATAGGTTTTTGTACGGGTGGTGGTGCATACCCAACACGGGCCGTGTCACCTGGCATGGGTAGATCATGTTAAGCCCCTAACTTTTCACATTTTTATGTCTTATTGGAACCCTAGTTGGTCCAAGTGTGTGACCCTTCCATTGATGCATCCTTAGTGATATAACGTAGCTGCTTTGCTTGGAAAATACTCATTTGGATCACTTAGTACGGATAATCATAATGGAATATGTGGGCTTGTGATTTAGGTTTAAGAATGGTGATCTTATTAGTTTAAGGAATTTAATGATGAAAGCCCTAATGGTTGAGGAATAAACCTTGAATGATGAGGAAACCCTAGGTTGAGTGAGTTCACTAATCGGCAAATTATTAAGTGTACTAATTTGCCAAAGTAGTAATTGTTAGATAAGACTTCTAGATTGAATAGATCCATGCTGGAATCGTGAACGAATCACTTTCCTTATAATATTTCAAGCACTCTCGAACGTCTTAGAATTTATATGCAAGAATATCCAAAATAATTTAGCCTATACTCAAGTTTGCACAAGACTGATGAAAACTCGAATGTAGGAAAGAGTTTCTAGAATTCTAGTGAATATGATGTATGTTTTTCTTATATTTTTATTAATCCGGAATGAAGTATTCATAGGCCACATTGGTGTTGTTTCATAAGGTTGTAACCCTTGGTAAAACAACTTCATTTTGATTTAACACATATTTCACATATTTTGAAATCATGAATATTGCATGAGATAAATGCATATTTAATTAGTTTATTCATAGTACTAATACCAATATGTGATAATATAAAACGCCATAAAGAAATATATTCAAGCATATAAGCAGAATTATAAACTTCATTAATAATATTATCGGTAGTACAAAGTTTGATCATCCCCTCAATGGAATATCTTTTTCCTACAAATACACCGTTACATGTTAATATTAGTTTTCCTGATTCATATATATACTGAATAAGGTTCCTATTCACGTCAAGGACATGAAGTGCATTGACAAGAGTGACTTTCTTTCCGCAAGTGAAATTTAGTTTGACGGATCCCATTCCAACAACTCTAAATCGTACTTCATTTCCCATCTGCACTTCTTTTCCACCATTTACTACATAAATAGGTTTTAAATGTTGCTTTGTCATAAGAAACATGCACAGTAGGACATGTATCATACAACCATCCTTGCATTTTTCCTTTGATTGCCATAATTTCACTCACCGTAGAAATTATGTCGTCATTGGCATAAACAAAACTAACTTCGTGTTTGGACTTATTATGCCTGCAGTCTCGAGCAAAGTAGCCTGGTTTGCCACACACATAGAAGCCGCCTTTTGGTCCTTTTGGTCTGCTAGAGTTCTTGACCTTGTTATGTTCCTTGTTAGGGCCAAGATGTTTCTTCATGCCATAATGTTTCCTCTTTCCTTTTGTAATCATAACATTGGATCAAGAGCATCCAGCAGACACTAACTTTTCTCTATCCTTTGTCTCCTCCTCGGTTTGAAGTTGTTTCTGAAGTTTCTCCAACAAGAAATCCTCATAACCATGCAACAATTTCTTTCTATATCCTTTCCACGAAAGTGATAATTTTGCAATGATTGACCAACTTAGAAAGCTTCTAGAATGTCTATTTTTACAAATTTTATTTTATTCACGAGAACCTGTAACTCGTGTACTTGTGCACGAATCGGCTTGGAGTCCAACATTTTAAAATCAAAATATTTAGATATTAAGAAATTTTTCGTACCTTCCTCTTCAGCCTTGAATTTGAATTCGAGTGCCTTCCAAATCTCTGTTGCTGATTAGGTATCAGTGTATAGATCATAGAGACGAACAGATAATGCATTCAAAATATGTCCACCACATAACAATTCATCTTCCTTTCATTTCTTTTGTTCCTTCTTGACTTCATTGGTGTCACCTACTGTTGGTTCTGGAGTTGGTGTCAGATCAGGATCTAAGACATAATAAACATCAAGGTAGTCGATAGAAACGTCATCTTGTCTTGCCAATGGGTATAATTTGTTCTATTAAAATAATCCAACTCGACAAGGTCCTGGTTCATCACTTTGATGCTTGAAACTGAAGCGTCGGTGACCATGATTTAAGATACTATAAGATTGTTAGGTAAGGCTTCTAGATTAAATGGAACCAAGATGGAATCGTAAACGGATCACTTTCCTTATAGTATTTTAAGAACTCTTGAATATCTTAGAGTTTCTATGCATGACTACCCGAGAGAATTCAGCCTATACTCGAGTTTGCACAAGACGGATGAAAACTCGAATGTAGGGAAAAGTATTTGGAACTTTAGTGAAGAAGATGTATGTTTTTGTTATTTTTTTCTGAATCCAGAATGAAGTAATTATAGGCCATATGGTGTTGTTTCACAAGGTTATGACCCTTGGTGAAACAACTTCCTTTTACTAAGAATTGCAAGCTTTTGCCAAAAGGTTACGTACTTTTTACCAGAAGTTACATGCTTTTTATAAAAAGTTACGTACTTTTTTACCAAAAGTTACATACTTTTTACCAAAAGTTACATTGTTTCGCCCACAACAACATTCTTCAAAAGTTGCATACTTTCAATCGGCAACACTTCATGAAGTGTTGCCTATTTCTGAATTCAAACCTACTTCAACACTTTACAAGTGTTGCCTATTTCTGAATTCAAACCTACTGCAACACTTCACAAGTGTTTTCTATATTTGAATTTAAAGGTTAATCTTCACCTGCATATTTTCTTGTCATTTTAGAACACACTCAAGATTATTAATTGTTAATAATTTACAACGGGGTAATATTCGAAAATCCCAAAGTATTGATCTCAAGGATTGCGTGATATTATAGGGTTCGAGTTTTAATTCAATTAAACAAACGTAATATGGAGTTTTGAATTTGTTTTTGATGTGAAAAAGTTAATAAAAGAAAATTTAATAGAGTGCAAAATAATATGAAGAAAGTATGCTAGGAATGAGAGTTTAAACTTGTACTCATTTAATATCTAATATTTGACTTTGTAACAGCTCGCCTTATTCCTACATATTACTAGTTCTTAAGTTTATTTATTTCTAAACCTTAATGAATAAAACTTTGACTATTCTAATCAATTCATATGGCCAAAGCAAAGTATAAGTGAACTCAAACATGTAATTATTAAGAACAAAACATTTTATAGATGGTATTCCTAGTCTTAGGTGATATCTAATCTAGAATATTTCATTAACTTTGAAAGTCCTTCCTAATAGGTAACCGTAAATCAATTCTAAATTTGACCAAGAGAGAAAACATTAAGCATTGAATGAAATAAATCATGTAGGAATAAAACTATAGTTATTACAAATATCAATCCATAAATTTAAACCAAATCAAGAACGGTGACCAATCCCTAGCATTGGAGGATTTCCCAACTCATAATAATAATAATAAAATACATGGTAAAAGTGATAAACATCACATAATGATTGCAAATAAGGAAGCTTCAATGGAGAAATCCGTTAAATTTGGTGCTTCATGTTGTTCCTATCGTGTTTTTCTTGCTTCAAGATGATCTTTTTCCTTCCAAATGCAAGACCCCCCAAGAAAATTAGGTTTCAACCATTTAATCACATATTTTGGGCTTTTAGGGTGATTTGGATTTCCATACGCATATGGATACGTGTCCCGTGCTACCATACACGTATGGGCAAAAAATCATATTTTTGTAGCTCTTATATGAATATGGATACATGTAGGGCCAGATGGGAACAACGCTTAATTATCCTTTTGTGTCTTCATGAGAGTTTTAACTGTTGATGTTAGGTTTCATTTTCTACCAGTTCCACGTCATTCAGAATTATGATGCTCTAGATATGATCAAATACCACACGTCTATCATGATGTAAAACATGCTAAAAAATAGACTTTGTGAATCCTTCTGAAAAATTCACCGCGTTCCTTTTCTGGACATTTCTTTGACTTCCTCCAACCTACAAAATACTTTAATCCTTTCCCAAAAGATCATATGACACATGGAACATTCTTAAACATTAAAATTAGTGTACCACAAATAAAGTCTATAAAATCATCTAAATTCAATATGCAAGTATTGATATAACATCAAATCTACTAGTAAAACAATGATAAAACATAGTTAAATGGTGACTAATCACAACCCCAAAGTTAGCTTGTTGCTTTTCCTCAAGCAAATTTTTTAATATAAAAATGCTTTAGCATACCAACTAACATAAAGTCAAGAGTTAAAAGTGTCATACCTCATGGTTCCTTTTGTGATCTTCTCTTACTATGACCTTAAGGTTTGCTTGCTTATCGAGGTCAACTAATCTTCCACATTTTCACTTGTTCATATTGCTTCACCTATAACATCATTGCACATTCTCATAAAATCTCTAAAGTGTTTATGTGTTTATTTTCTCAAGATTCTCAATACGCAAAATCATACCATAAGCTTGAATATATTCTAAATAGATAACAACATGAATGATACACACATTTTTTGAGGTCTTTTATGGTTGTAACGAGGCTAAGGCTTGGGTAGGATACATTTGGAAAATTGGCTAATATTCAGAGTCAATAAGATCATTCTCATCACTATGTCTATACTAAGGGACTATTGTTTAGGTCTTTTCTTCACTGAGTCCTTTTAAGTTCCATGGAGCATTTAACTTTTGAATTTTCATTTTGATTTCTAGTTGATTTTAGACTCCTTCCTGTGAATACTCTAATTAGTTGTTGTTTTTTTCCAATCTGTTGAATTTTCAACTTTTTTCTTTTCCTTCAGACGTACTCACCTTCTTATATGTTCCTCAGTTTCTGCAAAGCTACCCCAAACTTAAAGGTTATTATTCCAACAGAAACCCGAAACTTAGAATAAACAAAGATCTAAGAAATCAACTTACTAACTCTGAACATGGTAGTGAAGTGTTTGGCTCGAGGGTTATGATGTGTGGTGATAATAATAAAATGGATAACAGGCTTAAAATGGGTTAACAAAGGATAAATACGATTAAACAAGATCTCTAAAATGCTCAGGGCTAAAATACAAAATATGCCTCAGTGTGCGTAAACAATGCAAATGAAATCAAACAAGAATGAATGCAAGTTCTGAATAATAAATACATACTAGAATGATCTTCCTTGGTGAAACAATATGTTTGGATTTATTTGTCCTCATTAGGTTGGTTAGATATGACAACCTACACATATACCTTGTTTGATGTGGCATTTCATTCAATTACAATAAACCTGCTCAACCTTCAATATAGATCAATTAAACCATATTAGAACATTCAAAAGTATAGCAAAATTATTTTTCGAGTTGACATGCACGAGGACTAAAATAGTAATGTTGGTTGATCATTAAATAACCACTATTTTACTACGAAGTGTCGTATAACCAGATGAAAGGAAACAAACATAAAATAAACTAATAAAAAAGTAAACAAAACTCATAACTTAATTTAAAATTGAAACTATAAATGTAAAATACGAGTATCTCCATTGGGTTGCCTCCCATGCAGCACTCATTTAACGTCATTAGTTTGACGCCTCATCATCTATCTTAGGGATGATACTTAATCTTCCAAACCTTGTTGCTTTTCTTTTTCAAGACAAATAAATCATCTTTTCGAGATATATAGTCCAATTTGTGAAACAAGTTGCTCCATATTTCCATAGCCTTACTTCGATGTCCCTTTTTATTTTTCTCTTGGCTTTTGGAATGGATCTTTGAGTTTTTCTATTCGGAGATGCTAGTGGAGATGACATCATTTGAGATGTTATTCTTGAGACTTTTTCTGGTGGCAGCCTTTGAATTTGGCTTTCCGCACATGTTTTGATCATGCCTACTTGATATTGATTATCTTTTTCTCCTTCTTTCCTCCTGTTTTCAAGCACATCCAATGTTATTTCATCATCATAAACTTTTAAAGTGATTATACTTTTTTCTAAATCAATATTACATTGACTTGTAAGCAAGAACAGTCAACCAAGAATGAGAGGTTTCTTTTCGTCTTCAGGCATGTCCACGATCATAAAATCAACTAGAAAGCTAAATTTTTCTATTGTAACCAACGCGTTTTGTGCTACCCCATATGAATGCTTTGTGGAGTGATCTGCAAATTTTAAATTCAACCTTGTATCACTAACATTTTTCATACCAAGCTTTTGATAGTTTGACAATGACATCATGATCACACTAGCTCCTGGATCAATCAAAACCTTCTATAAAGTTATGCCTTCTATAATGCAAGGGATTGTGACATATCCAAGATCTTTCCATTTGGTGGGGATTATCCTGCCTTGTAATATTGCAATGCACTTCTCAATAAAGGTTACTGGCTCATCTCCCGTTGTTCTCTTTTTAGAGATTATATCTTTCATGAATTATCGATACATGGACATTTGCTCAAGTGCTTCAAAGGAAGAAATGTTGATCTCCAACTTTATGAAAATTTTAAGAAATTTCTCCAAACTTTTCTCGTGTTGATTCATCTAATTCACCCTTTGAGGATAAGGTATCCTAATCACCGGTTTGGGCTCATTCTTATTTTTCTCTTCAAATTGGCTCTTTGGGGAACATAACTTCTTCTATTTCTTTCTCTTTCTCATTCACTTCTAGATCTACCTCTATAAAATGATCATCATTTGTTACCTTATATTCTTCATCTTTAGCAACCTTATGACTTCTTGTTGTGACAACACTAACATTGATATGATCAATGGAATTTGTGAATGTGGTGCTTGAAGTACTCCCTTGTGCCTGCAGTGAAATAAGTAGTTATTTTTGAATCACATCCCTTTTTAATCTTCGCGGATAAGGCAAACAGACTTCTGGATTTGGAATTTTTTCTTTTAGAGATATGATAGTAACAAAATTGACATTCTCATGATTTCTAGTATTTGGTATTGTTGCACTTGGTAGAGTTCCTTGAGCTTGGATTGAGAGTTGTTAGGCTATCTGACCTACTTGAATTTTCAGGTTCTTGGTTGATGTTGTGGTGTTTCTCATATTATTCCTTGTCTCTTCCTAGAATTGAGCACTTTGAGTAGTAACCATTTCAAGATCTATCTCCTAATCCTTTTTCATAGGGGCAGGTGGTTATTATGGAATTTGTGGGTGAAACTGATGTTGAAGTTGATGATTAGGTTGCTGGTATTGTTGTGTGTTCTGGTATTATATTGGACCTTGCTTCGAAACATTCTCTTGTTGATATTTCCAGGAAAAGTTTAGATGATTCTTCCATCCTGGATTATATGCATTTGAATAAGGGTTGTTCTGCTTAAGGTAATTAATTTCTTCCACTTGTTGAAGGTGTGATACATAATATATAGCAAAATGAGGACCTCCACAAATTTCACAACTAAATGCTTGAGCCTATTGAACTTGAGCGGCCTGTTGAGTACCTACGTGTAATGCATTAAGTCTCCTTTCAACTTCAGCAACAACCCGATCTTCCATCTTTATATTATGAGTTTCTAATTTCACATCAATTACCCATTTTAGTCTACTTGTGCATAGATCATACAACTCTAGATGTTTATTTGCAACGATGGCCTCAATAATCTTTTTAATACCAATGGATGTTATAAAATATGATGAGCCACCAACAGTTGTATGATTCAGTTGTTTAGTTTTTAGTCTGAGCCCATTAACAAACATTTACATCTGTTTAGTTTTATCTAAAATGTGTGTTAGACATGCATCCATGAGCCTTTTGAATATTTTATATGCATCACCAAGTGATTCACCTTCCCTTTATTTCAGATTGAGGATTTCACATCTTTTTTTGAAGAAAATTGAAGTAGGAAAATATTCATTCAAAAAATATATTTCCATCTCTTCCCAAGTGGTAATTATATCCTCTGGTAGTGAGTAGAACCATTCTTCATCATCCTCTGCTAGAATAAAAGGGAACATTCTCAATTTCTTGCTTTCTTTGGTATGCTCTTCTATATTCAAAGTAGTACTCATTGTTAGAAACCTTTGTAGATGTTTGTTTGAATCTTTATTGATTTTTCCTATGAAAGGTCTCTTCTCGAGTTGGCGGATATTAGTAGGATACAACTGGAAATTGGGAACATTCACCGGTTACTATTGTTAATCTACCCCCCCCCCCCCCCCCGATGCGCTTGTTCTGCCATAGTCAATGAGTAGTTTCTCTAGTGCTGGTGGATTTCCACCTATGATTTGTTCTAGTTTTTTTCTCATACTATATCTGAATGGTGAGAATTTACATCTTCTCTTTCTTCTAGTTCTGCAACAAAGGTTTCCTGAGTTGGGAGCATAAGGTTCTCTAGATTTCTACATCAAAAGGAAAATTATTTGAGGGTTCTCCTCGCATACAGATGTCGGAAATAGGTTAGTTATAACAATAATAATAAAAAATTAAAACTAAAATTTCAATCGCAAAGCAACAAATTTTTAACTAAAATAAAACTACAAACACTACAATCTGTGGCAGTCCCCGGCAACGGCACCAAAAACTTGATCGATAAATTAGCAAGTGTACTAAATTTTCAAGGTCGTAATATTGCGAAATCTCAAAGTATCAATCTCAAGGATTGTGTGATATTACAAGTTTCGAGTTTTAATTTAGTTAAACAAAAGTAATATCGGGTTTTGAGTTTGTTTTTGTTGCAAAAAAGTAAATAAGAGAAAATTTAATATAAAGGAAAATAATATGAAGAAAGCGTGCTAGAAATGAGAGTTTGAACTTGTACTCGTTTAATATCCAATATTTGAATTTGTAACAACTCGCCTTATTCCTACATATTACTGGTTCTTGAGTTTATTTATTCCTAAGTCCTTAGTGAGTAAAACTTTGACTATTCAAATCAATTCCTATGGCCAAAGCAAATTTTAAGTGAATCCAAGCATGTATTTATTAAGAACAAAACAATTTCTAGACTGTACTCCTAGGTAATATATAATCTAGAATATTTCAATCAAGTGTTACTGTCGAAAGTTCTTCCCAATAGGTAAGCGTAAATCAATTCTCAATTTGACCGAGAGAGAAAGGATTAATGAAATAAATTATGTAGGAATAAAACTGTAGTTATTACAAATATCAATCCATAAATTCAAAGTAAGTCAAGAACAGTGACCTATCCCTAGCATTGGAAAATTTACCAACTCATAACAATAATAAAAGACACGATAAAAAGGATAAATCAATGATTAAAAAGAAAGAAGCTTCAATGGAGAAATCCGTTGAATTTGGTGTTTCGTGTTGTTCTTATCGTGTTTGTATTGCTCCAAGATGATCTTTTTCCGTCCAAATGCAAGATCCCCCAAGAAAATTAGGTTTCCACCATTTAAACATGTATTTTATGCTTTTAAGGAGATTTTAGACGTTCATATGCATATGGATACGCGTCCCATGCTGCCATGCACGTATGGGCAGAAAATTAGATTTTTGCAACTTCTATACGCGTATGGATACGCGTGTGTCCAGAGGGGGAAAATTATGAATTATCCTTTGGTTTTTTCATGAGAGTTATAGCCCTTAATGTTAACATTCATTTTCCATCGGTCCCATGTCATTCCGAGTTATGAAACTCTATATATGATCAAAATACCACACGTCTATCATGATGTAAAATATGCTGAAAAATAGACTTTGTGAGTCCTTCTAAAAATTCATCGCGTTCCTTTTATGACAATTTCTTTGACTTCCTCTAACCTAAAAATCATGTTAATCCTTTCCCAAAAGATCACATGATGCATTAAACATTCTTAAACATTAAAATCATCATGCCACATATAAATTCTATAAAATCATCTAAATTTGATATGCAAGCACTTATATAACATCTAATCTATTGCTAAAACAATGATAAAACCTAGTAAATTGGTGACTAATCATTCACCTAGAGTTATAACATTTGGACACGGCGAAAACCTAGTTGGTGTGTGTAGCGAATGGTCGAGTAAGTGTGACCTTTAGGCTCTAAGTTTTACCGTAGTTGGTATATGGGACAAACGTTAGGTTTCGAAGTGAACCAAATTAAACTAGTGTGAGGAATATCAAGGCTAATATCTATAAAAGTCTACCATGACCGGGAAAGAGTTTTTATAGCGTCTGTGACCCGCGTTCAGGCTACGATAAGAGGAAACCAGGGAAGGACGAGGTATATAACAGTCAATGAGGACTTGATTTATGATATTCACACACGATGTGAGATCGATTAGATCTCGAACCCCTGATGCATGCATGATCATATGATATACGAGGTAAAGAAAGCAAATGTGTGAATAGAAAATGACATGAGAACCTGTAGGGCCGGACAGATCTTATGGTGTAGTTTGAAACTCCATTGAGATGTAACATCTCACCCATTCATGTTGTCTATTTCATGTAGCTCGAGCAAGGATAAAAGTAAAAGCAAGATGGCTTTAAGACCCGTGAATGTCTTATATTTCTATATTATTTGATATACTTATGTTTTAGTTTTGTATCAACATTCACATTATATGTATTAGTACTATGTCGTATTTCATTTATTGTATATTTTGTGATACCATTTAAACACTTGTTTTAGTTTTGTATCAACATTCACATTATATGTATTAGTACTATGTCGTATTTCATCTATTGTATATTTTGTGATATCATTTAAACACTTGTTTTAGTTTTGTATCAACATTCACATTATATGTATTAGTACTATGTCGTATTTCATCTATTGTATATTTTGTGATATCATTTAAACACTTGTTTTAGTTTTGTATCAACATTCACATTATATGTATTAGTACTATGTCGTATTTCATCTATTGTATATTTTGTGATATCATTTAAACACTTGTGTATGAACACATGTACCAAATTTAAAGTTTTGATGATATTATTTTAGATAGTTATCCTTAGCATGTTACAAATACAATGATCTATTATTAACAAATAATCAGATCCTTAAATATGATGTTAGTTGTTGAAGTTCATTATTAATTTTGTGTATGAAGATTCATGGTCTCTAAAGATATGATGGCCAAAAGCGGCCAACTTTATAGGTTAGTATAACTTTTGCTTTGTGCCTAAAAAACCAATTACTATTATTCTTGACTAGATTTAAAAAAAATTCAACATCCCTAACAATCAAAATATATATATATATATATATATATATATATATATATATATATATATATATATATATATATATAGGGTCGACCCAAAACATTTCGAGACCCTGATCTAATCTTTCATATTGAACTCTAATAAAAAAGTATTAAAAAATATATTTAAATTGTAAATAATATTAAAAGATATAATAAAAAATGATTATAAAAATATAATATTTTAATCTTTAACAAGATTATGGTAGAATCCAACTCAGGTCAAGACCATCAAAAAAACATTGATACACTTCCATAGACCAATACATAAACATCTTATATATATATTTAATAATCAATCTATATAATAAATATTTAATGTATTTTTAATATTTGAGGCCACCAAATTTTTAAAGCCCTATACGGTGGCACACCTCGCACATCAGCAGGACCGGCTATATATATATATATATATATATATATATATATATATATATATATATATATATATATATATATATATATATATATATATATTAATTAGGGTTGAATTTTGTACAATAAAAAAATTTATAACATAGTGAAATATAATGTAAATTAAAATTAAAAAAATATTCATTATTTAATAGCACCTCCAGTCTAATTATCTTTAATTGGGGGAACATGTGGGAGAAATCAAATGAAATGTCTCACGTAGTAAGAGAAAAGTTCAATTTAGAATTCTCAAACTATTACCGACCTTTTAATAAATAAAAAAGAAAAAACTAAAACCTCCTATATTAATTAAAAAAACGTCAAACTTTAAAGTCTCGATCTTTTTTAAATATCTGTCACAATATCTTTTTTAAATCTCACTGTATTCTTATCTTGATCATATTATCTGTTTCACTTAATTTTATTTTAATTTGAAAATTTTGAGATTTATCCTAACGTTTATTAGTTAAACTTGATTAAAACTATTCGATATCTAACCTAAAGACTGATTAATTTAAAAATAAAGTTTATTGTCCATTAATAGAAGACTCACTTAAAATTAAAGTAAAATTATATATGAATCGTACAACACAAACATATAATATTTAAAAAAAAAAAAACAAGTTTTTAAGTCCTAAATCTTGCATCATTTCACTTCATGATAATGAATCACAATCTAAGTCTATGAGTATAAATGGATTCACCTAAAAATAACAAAAACAAAAGTATAAAAAAAACTTGTGATCTAAATCATAAATGGTAAACAACATTATCCTTTGTTTATCTTTTCATGAGTGTCTTTTTCAAATTCTAAATGTAGACTTGGGTCCTTTTCAACTCCTCCAAATGGCTTTCCTTCTCCAATTGTCATTCCATTTTTTCCCTATTGAATAACATAATAGAACAATAAATCTAAACCATTTTAAGTTGGAATCGACGAAGAGCAAAGGAAATGGGTCCAACATGATAAAAAGATAAGATTAAATAGCATATGGTCGGGTTAGATGAGGTCATCCTCTTGTACTTCCTTCCCAAAATGCGTTCCTACAAACCCAAAAAGATATATCCAAGAAAATTAAATCAATCAATCAAATATCCATTAATGAAAAAAAAGTTGTCTATATTTGTTTTGGATTTAAAAAACGTTTACACAAGAGATTGTCAAAAAGGTATATTCATTTCAATTAGGTCCTACTCGTAAGCCGATATATATACGGTATGAGTTTAAAATTTTAATCTATTTAAAAAAAATGAGGGTGGAGCGAGTTTTGCATCTTTAAAGTTTAAAAGTTATAAAAATTTATATATGTCTAATTAACATATGTGTCTCCAAAAATATACTAAAATAAAATACAGTGAAACGAACATAGTAAAGGACGTAGAATCTTGGTTTGTCCTACGAAAAAATATAGAAAAATAAACATCTTAGTTAATTTTGATTTATAAATTTTGTTAGGTGTTTTTCATTATTTCCATAGCGGTTACAAAGGGACACTTATAGCGCTTGATGAAATATCTTATATACTAAGTTGTAACTATCAGTACAACTATCCGTTACTAAATAATTAACAACGTTTAGTTATTTAGTTTACAAACTAAGATTTAGATGGTCAATTATGCACCAATTACACCAAGGTAGAGGTGTTAAGTACATATGATCTCTTATACCCCTCCCCAAGTTTAATAGGGGGCTTAACTATGAATCATGTTCAGTCACTTTGAGCTTGTGAACCATCTTCAACTTGTCTCTAAGATGTAAAAACTTTGAGGAAGATAGAGATTTAATTAACACATATGCCCACTAATTTGTTTCTGGAATATGGACTATAGAGATCTGTTTGATAATAACTTTCTTTCACACAAAAACGAAAATTGATCTTCATGTTCTTGGTCCCGGTATGTAAGATATAGTTGTGAGTCAATAATACAATAGATTGATTGTCAAAGCATGGGAAGAGACTGAACTTGAACACATAATTCTTGAAGGAGAGTTTGAATCCATATAAATTCAACTCACGCTTCTATATTCAACATGAGTGTTGGATCAAATTACAATAAGTTATTTTCTGGACCATCATAAAATAAGTTTGGGAAAAAATAGATTGGAGCTCCTGATGTATTTCTTGTAGATCTATGTGCTTGCAAATACAACAAATTATACTTGATTTGATAATGTGTTGATTATGATGATTTTGATGATGACTTTGATGTTTGGTGGAATCCTATTGCTTGATCCTTTGATTGATGATGTTGATCCATAATGAGATCTTTATAACCCCTTTAATGATGATGATCAAGTTGAAGTAATCTCAAGCCTAGTCAGTAAGAAGATTCAATGTTCTAGTTGAAGTAATAAGAGATCATTGTATCTATCAAGGAACTTGAAGCTCTAGAGTTGTGAAAGAGAGAAAGTGTGAAAGCTAACATGGTCTTGCATGTAGCATTTGTCTAAGTAGCTTGAATATCGTAAAAGTATAAGAGTAACTCCTAAATTACTAAAACAACTCACACACTCAACTAAAAATGTTTTAAACCTTTCTGAAGTAACTAAAACACCTTAAGTATCTTGAAAACCTATCAAGGCTTGTGTGAGATTGATTAAGAAGTATTTATAATCAATTGGAAAAGCTTTTACCCTTTCTAATCGATTAAGGAAATGGCCTCGTTGATTAGAACAAGTAAATTGACTTCATAATTAATTAGAATAAGGAAAATGACTTCCTAATGCAATAAAAACACTTCTAATCAATTAAAACATATAGTTGTTGAGAGTTTCTTTTTTTTTTGGCTTAGGGTTGATTCCTTTTGGAGTTCCATAATTGATTATTTGGTCAAATAATCGATTATATTCTTTAATTTGGCCCATGTATAATTTTTTTAGTCAAAACTTTTCCTATATAAATGAGGTTTCTCCTCACTCCAAAACAAACCATAATTCAAATGTCTACTATCTTATTCTTATTATATACTCTCTTCCTCTCTTTCTTTTATTTTCTTTCACTCAAAGTTGCCTTAGTATCGTGTGAGTGAAAAATATTTGTGAGGAGGCATTTGTATTGGTGTTATGCTTAATGGTTCTTCAAGAGTGTGATTCTCTTGAAGATTTTTGTGTTTGGTTCTAGAGATAAACCGGGTAAAATCTTTGTTTGGTTCTTGAGGTTAGCTTGTTAAAATCTATGTTCTATTTTCGAGATTAGTTGGTTAAAATCTCGTTTTTAGTTAGTGAGCTTAGCTCCTATTTGGTTTGAGGGATCTGACAAGCCGCAAGTGCACGATTGTGTGAAGTAGTAAAATATTATTGAACCACAAGGGTAAGTGGATTGAATATTGAACTTCGTTCTATCAATGTATTTAAAAATCACTTTTCAAAATAATAGCTTAAATAAAAATCACTTAAATTATGATGAAACAAATAGGACTTAGGGTCACAGTTCTTACTCTGACATCTCTGTATGATCCAATTCACTTATATTACAAGAGTTATGGCACGATTTATAGAAAATAGATAAATATGGGCAACACCTGCTTTTGTCGGCGTGTTACCCTATTGATGGCGAATAATTCGTCTACTTTCGCATGGACGAATTATTCATCATGGATTCGTTACTTTTTCACGACTATAAAAAATGGGACACTTTTCAATCTCGTCCAAGCATTTTTGTTGTATTGAACTCGATCATTTAAAAACATCCACTCGGGTACCGATACATATTCTTTCAGACTACAATCGGTATCTAAGAATTCTTTACTTTCGTACAAGGATTGAAATGACAGAATTCAGGTATTAAGATAAATATGAATAAAGACTCTCGTAATCGACTTGTCATAGATCATATAAATAGTCATGAGATAAGCCCCATGACCTTTAGTCCCTAGTGGACTACTCACACATGGTGAGGGATAATACAATCAGAGCAATATTCGAGATCGAAATCATGATAAACAACTAAAATAGTATAACAATTGAAATGAAAGTGATAAATCAAACCTGACTGAAAAGAAATTACTTTAAATTAAACTTGATCTAGTGCTCCAATGGAGACTTTAGTACAGAGAATGGAAAAGAAAAATACGTGAAAAACTGGATTCCGAAAACTCAAGACTACCTATGAGTTTTATAGAAAATTCCAATATTGGACTAAATCTATGCGATCAATGTCAATTACATAAAAAAATATTCAGATCCAAAGATGCACAAGCCCCAAAGCAATAGCAATTGAGTCGGAAAAGGAAACAAATCGGAAGAAAACATGCATGCCTGCTACAACTTGAAGCAGCCCCTGGAAAGTTGTATTAGGTGCATCAAAAGATGGGGGGAACTAGGGTTGGCTTCTACGGACCGTAACAGGTGCTACGACCGTCCGTGGCAGCCCTTAGGATTTTGTATTGGAAATTTCCAACTTTTTCCTTTTTCTCACGTTTTGCTCGTTTTTGTTCCTGTTTCTCCCCAAATACTAATTAAAATCTGAAAATAACTAAAACTCACTACCAAAGCATAGAATATGATAAACAAAAGTAAATCGGACAAAAACGGGAAAATAATGAAGTAAAACAACTAATAAAAATGATATAAAAACCACTTATCAGGACCACCTTGTGTAAAATCTCTCTCAGTCAATTGTAGAAAGGTTTTTGGGCATAACCTATCAAAAGCTCAAATATATTATTTTGTGGAACTGTCAAGAATAAATTCTTAGGGAGAGGAGTGGACCAAGATATCGGCTTAACCTCTATAAATTCTAGTGTAACCTCTCTAAACTCTTTATCTTAACTTTCAAGTATTTACTTTCCTTTATATTTTTGGCCTTCCATCTTCCGTTGACATTTATCTCTGCCTTTTAAAATACTAACAATATTTTTTGTTTTAAGTAATTAATCATGATTTTTGAATACCACAATTCACCTTCCCTTGTGCTTGGAGTCACTATTTCCACAGTGGCATTAGAGCCTAACTCATGTTAAAGACTAATCATTCCAGGAGGAAGAAAATAACTTTAGATAATTTACTAAACAAACCCCCATCCTTTAATGGAGAAGGGTATTGTTTATGGACATATAAGATGATAATATTCATTGAGGGGATAAATCGTGGTATTTGGAAAGAGAATATGAGGGTTCTAATCGATTAGGTGCGCAAAATTTTGAATTTTGAATTTGAAATCACCTAATCGGTTAGGTAATTAGCCTAATTGATTATTTATGCAATTTTTAACATTATTGGATTTTTGGGCCTTGGGCTGGATTCTGCTTTGGTTCTCATACTTTTTGCACACATGTTTATTTTTTTTGCACCCCTTTTCTCATAAAAAAAACTAGGAAGCTCATTTATTTTTTTAGTACAAATATTTTTAACAGATGAGAAAATATTAGACACACTTATTTAAAGGTTTAATTAGAGTTTTACCGATTATTCAACCTTTAAATAGTGTACTACATTGATTACCAAGTAACCTTGATAAACTCTCCCCTTTAGAGGGAATGCAAACATAATGTGGCACATCCTTTTCTATAGATATTTGGATACATGAGTTAGTTAAAATACGAGATAAATATGTCCACCACAAACTTATCTTATCAACTTACTAAGAGGTTAGTATTTCATCATAGACCAGAGATGTTGATACCATCCTCAACAAAAACTTGTTTTGATCATGATCGTTGCTATACACCATCAGCGAGTTGTGAGTGCACTATCCTCTTAGAAGTATTTTTGAATGATGTCAAAACTAGGACACTTAGTATTTGTGTACATTTGATCGTTCTCTCTATGTCTAGATGTGCATTTTCATCTTAGGACATTTAAAAACAGGTTAGAAACATCTTTATAAGTTTAAAAAAGTGTTTTATGTGAAAACACAGTTTTGGGTCGACACATACGTGGTTGGGTCGACACATACTGAAGGAAATTTTAAAAGTTGTTGCCTTATTTGGGTCGACACACTAGGCTCTTGGGTCAATACAGATCTCCGGTGGGTCGACACATAACCTCTTGAGGTCGAATTTAGTTGATGTTTTGAAAAACCTAATAACCCTGCCTTCATGGGTCGATACATAGAAGCTTAAATACTTCTATGGGTCGACTCCAACATCCTTAGGGTCAACATATTTTGTTTTAAATTTGTTTAGACTTGTAATTTTGCTAAAAATCTATTTTGCTAAAATATATTTTGTTGTAATCAAATTGGGTTGAGAATTATTTGGGGGTTTCTTTGATATAACCAGTTAAGGTTTTTCCTCCAAGATCGAGGTTGATTTGGGGGTTTTTGTACAAGACTTTGCAATGAGGATTCAACCGAGTGAAAGTTTTAAAGAATGGAGTTTCTGTCAAAGGAGTAGTGGTAATAGGAGGATCGAACTAGAAATCTTGGGTCACTTGATCTTGCTTAAGATTAATGGGAGGGAAGAAGTTATGATCAACATCAAACATAGGGTTTAAGGGTTTGGATTGCTACTTTTTCTCTTGTAAACAACTCTTGCAAATGTTAATTACATATCTCAATTCTATTTGGAAATAAGGGAAGACGTACCAATAGTGAGGACAATTGGGGAAATGCCTAAAAAATCTTTGTGTTCTCTCTTTCTCTCTCTCTCTCTCTCTCTCTCTCTCTCTCTCTCTCTCTTTACATTTTGATAATTCATTTAGTGTGCAATTTGATAAACTAATAATTATATTTGTGTTGAATTCATTCAAATTATTTTGTAAGATAATTGCAATCTAAACAAATGTAATTGGTTTTTCATATCTTCTAACACAAAGGAAAATTAGCTTGGGTGTTTATTGCACACCAAGTGTTTTATATATTGTCTTAGTTAATTTTTGCTTCACATTTTATTGGAAATTGGTTACAAAGTGTTAATGGTTCAAACATTATTTTTGGAAAATATATTGATTTGTTTCTCATCATTGTTTTATATTTTGTTACAGTTTATACGTGTATCTGATTCTTCTGATAACTGTTCGGGGTAGATGAGTGTCAATCCGGAATTGCTTTCGCTTGTCATAGTAAATAATTTTTAAAACAGATTTTTGAATTCAATAAAATTTTATTTGCAATCTATTCACCCTCCTTCTAGATCGTTGCCCTCGTTTAACATGAGCATCCTTGGATCATAGACTTTAATTTGAACTACTATATACTCGAAAGTATACACTTTTCTTTGCACAACTTCATTTAATATGCACTAAGACTTCATAAAACATGCAAAGCATCCCTGAAAAACATACTGGGGGTTTCACCTTTAGTACCTATTTAATTATGGAATCAGAAATGAGAAGGTAAACGACGGTGATGGCGGACCATAGCTTCCAACGCAGTGGAGTGGGGAGACCTACAAGGTTAGCACTCCAATACTCAAGTAACTATATGAGTAAGACGAGTGAAATAAAATTAGATTTGAAAATTGTTACCTTAATTTGGCGCTTACTCTATTAATATAGAAAAAGGAAAATAATGAATAAGTTATTTGTTAGCCATGATTTGCGGAGAGTCGTTGGATGTATTTTACAATTGAGATCTATTAGGATTATAAGGATGGAAACATTCATATACTGGGAAGATTCTGAAAGAAGTGGGATATCTTCTTGGTGGTCGGCCCATAAAGGTTTGGGGTTGATTTGGTCGGCCTTAAACAGTTTCCCCCCAAGCCCTTGCCAATGTTTAAAGTAGAAGGGGGTTTGATATTGTAGCCTCACATTTCGACCATCCTTTGATCATTTTAAGATAGATGAATAAGAAGAGTTACAGTTCTTAAAGAACCATGCATTTAATGTGCCATACTTCAATTGTCTTTTCATAGATATTATAGAACCTTGCTTTGCAGGTGATATGCTTTTAACAAGGATAACTATTTTACTTTTGATGATGGTAAGCTTTTGTCTAAATATGATAATTGATGATGAAGAGTCAAGCATAAGGGATTAGGCGGTTAAATATATAAATCAAAGTATTATGGTTTATTAGACTTGACTGTTTGATTATGGAAACCAAATTTAAGTTACCTCAAGCCGCACACAAGTAAAATTAAGGAAGTTACTTCAAGAAGGAAAGTATTTGACAAAGTCTTGAAGTACAAGGAAGCCCTGCCTTAAGGGCATTTTTGTAAAGTACATGGCCAAATCACACACATACGAAAAACAATTTTCAAATTAATTTTTCTCAAGAAAATACTTTCAAAAATGTCTTGTAGTTATTGTAAGACCCTAATTTTGTCCCTAAGATCCCTCATGGCATCATAACATTGCATTTTGCAAAGCCTCAAGGATCATTAGCATCTTGGTTCCCTTTGCCTTTGGGTGGGACCTCTTGTGAGTGGTTTGAGATCACCAAGCAGGCTTGAATTGTATATCATTGCTTTTCTTATTTTTTTTACTAACCAAAAGCACAAAAATATGTCACTAACATCTTTTGTTTGTAGCTTGAGCAATCACAAGGTCCAAAGCTTCAAGGAGATCATTGGTACAAAGATATGGCCAAAAGGAGATGAAAGCAAGCATGGTAATGGTTCCCAAAGATCTCATCCATCAAATATGCCTTCCTAGCATCTTAATTCATCATTTTGATCAAATCTAGTCAAAGGGTTTGAGGTTTGTTCCCCAAAGAAACCCTACATCATCTGTGCACCACAATGCCTTGCTCATGAAGCAACCTCAGCCCATGGGCAAATACAATAAAGGGAAGTTCTTTAGTTCTTCATTTCATGCATATTTGAACTTATTTGAGTGTCCTCAATCATCAATTCATCAAGATATGAGTCATGGACTTGAGAAGTTGATCATTCAATTCATCTGACTATTCTGAAATGCACTGAGACCTAACTTTTTGTGTGTTGGTCAAATGGAGATGATCCCAAAAGCAAAAAATGTTCTTAAGGACAATATGAAAAACTTTCATTTTCATCAAAAATTTATTTGAAGCTTGGAAGGTCATCATCCATTCCAAGACATTATAGGTCATTTTGATTGAAACCCTAATTTTGGGCCAACTTCCCAAGGACATAACTCATTCATTTTTTATGATTTTGAGGTGGGATGAAATGCATTGGAAAGCTTAAGATGTCTACTTCAAATTTTATGTTGAACCCAATTTCAAAATCTCAAAGGAAATACATGTGATAATGCAAGACATTATAGGTCCTTTTGGGCCAAATGCATTAAAAGGCAAAAAAGTCCAACTTCAAGTGCCCATAACTCTTTCACCAAAAATCCAAATGATGCAAAATTTAAGTCCATTTTGATTGCCTTGAAAAGATATACAACTTTGATATTGGGGGGTTTTTTCATTTGAGGCTTGCATCATCAAAACAGAATGGCTTGAACATTGGCCAAATTTAGAAACTTTGCCTTTTCATGTTTTGCACCTTGCACTTTAAACTCCAATTTCACCAATTTCCACACTTCAAATGGATTTTTTCCCAACATAACAATTGTTCCATACATCAAAACCTTTCCAACCATTACTCACATGCTCATGATTGGATTTGACAAATGGTATTTTCGAAGAGGAGAAGCTTTTGGTTCAATTATGCATAACACCTCAAAATTTTATGCACAAGCAATTACCATTCAAATTACACGTCCATTTCACTTTGGTATGATTTCAGATTACATTTGGCTTTGGTTTTGGGCTTTGTACATGATCATGCAAGCCCATGCAAGGAATGTCCAACTTCATGCACACGGATTGAATCACCCTCTCCTTGCCATTCCCTCTATAAATAGAAGCTCCATTCCACTCAAATTTGATCCATGAATCAACCTGAAATGCTGCAGAACTGAAAACCTAACCTCTCACCAAAGAAGCTATTTCACTTTTCTTCAAATTTTTCAGATCTAAAATTCAACTACATCTGGCTGAATCTTTGGATCTAAAGCTTCTAAACTGTAGCGGGGTATTCGTTACCATTAGAGATATTGACTAAATCCAAGGTAAATCATACAAGTCGAGTCGCCACCGCACTTCTATTTATCCAAAGGAATGGTTAGAAAGCGAACAAAAACCTAATAGTTTTATCGAATCAAAAACTAGTAAAATAAATTCAGAGATCTGGGTAAGGGGGTTGGTTATGTAATGGGAAGGTGTTAGGCACCCAAAACATCCTAGGTACTCCTAGGGAGCCCTTCTCATACTTGTTGCAAGGTTGTTATTTTGTGAAAGTTTATTTGTGCAAACATGATTGAAGTGAAGAGAAGAGAAATATACAAGTTATTTACATTTTATGTTTGGATGGATAAACCCATTGCCTACGTACCATCTTAAAAAAGATTAGGATCAAAACCTCGTAGTTCGGGGTAAGAATCTCAAAATGAGTTGGTGAATTGATTGGTCCAAAAGCCTTAAGGTGTTTTGTTATCCAAGGGAGAAAACTCAACCTAAAACCACAAATCCACCATATAGCTTCAACATGCTAGTGAGGGGTTAACCATATAATAAGCATGGAAGACTCATTGTCCATCACTAAGGATATAGGTGAGTATTATATCTACCTCAAGTATAACTCAAACCTAACAGCTAAAGGTTATGGAAAATTTGATTAAGAAAGTGGCCATTGGAACCACAAAAAGAAATTTGAATGGGTTATATTTACCAATTAGAAGTATGTATAAAAATGGTCAAAGTTGACTTAAAGATTCAATTCAAAATAAGTGTTAAAAAAAAGGTTTGAAAATCAAAAGCCTAAGGCTTAGGTTTCTAATGTTTGAAAACAAATGTTAAATGTTTGCACAAATGTTTTGGCTTGGGTTAGAGTGGAGAGAAGAAGAAGAAGGGCTAAGTCCTAAGCAAAGCAAAAGGTGAGGGAGAAAGAAACAAAACCACAATGGAGTTCCTCTCTTGAGATCATATTGATGATCCAAGTAGCTCCCATCCTTGGAATAAGCAATCACACAAAGCATAAATTCAAGCAAACATCAATCAAAGTGGATTCTTGGAAAGACTCCTCAATGCATCTTGGATCTCTCTCTCTCTTAGAAGCTCATGGTAATGGTTCCCCAAATAAGCTCAAGTTAGAACTCCTAGCACAAGAAAACACACATCAAAAGATTCTATAATACAATCAAAGAATGGACAAGAGGGAGTTTAGAATATGGTCCTTTCAATGTTCATCTTCAAGCTTAAGCATTCTAAAGGCTCAATGCCTAGTTGCTCTTTGACTTTTTATAGCACTCTAAAGGCCCAATGCCTAGTTGCTCTTTGACTCCAAGTTTGCATAGGGAAAGTCCTAAAGTCTAAGTCCACTTTGTTCAATTTTTGCATTTGGTCCACATCAATCAAAACAAAACACAAGCACAATAGTATATACACAATTATATGCTCAAGTGAGCAAAAGGCAAATGGCATTAACATAAACATGTGCTCAAGTGAGCAAAGGAAAAAGCAAATGGATAATATATGCAAGAATAGTAAATTGCATAAAAGTAAAGTGCAATAAGTAAATGTTAATTGTTAATGATTAGTGTTAGTAGTTAATAGGCCATAAGGCAAATTTAGCGCTATGTTAAGCAATCGTAATTGGACTTATATAGAAGTCACAACTATCTGAGGCCGGTCAATAATAATGTAGGCAACAACACAAGTTAGAAGTCTTGATTAGTGAACCAAGTTCCAACAACTTGCCATGCCAAAAAGAAAAAGATAATTGATCTTGTATTGGTTTAAGTCTTTTGCATGATTTAGGAAACAACATATCCTTAATGCAAAGCCATTCACTTGACCAATTGATCAAGATGAATTAGATTTGAATCAAGGAAGATTAAGTCTCCCTAATCAATGCCAACTTATCAACCTCCAACTCATTGATCAAAAATAAAAAGAAGCAGAAGAAGAAGAAGAAGAAAGGATAAGGAAAATGGAAAGATCAAAATGCATAAGGTGAAATAAAAATGTACCAAACCATGTGTATTGACCAAATGACATTGAAAGTCAAAGTCAAACAATGAGAAATCAGAAATGAGATGAAGATTGGAGATCCAACAATAAACAAAATATTTTTGGCATTTTTAATATTAGAATAAACTTGAATTAAAAATGAAAGAAAAGGTCAAACTTCAAAATCACTTCAAATCAACCTTGAAAGGTTCAAGTGATTTATCCCAAGTTCAACAAGGTCAAACAAAGTTTGTCAAAAAAATTCAGCATTTTTAAAAGTCAGAAACTATTTTTAATCAATTAAAAATGAATAAAAATAACCTAATTGAACTAAAATCTCAAATCAATTAAAAAATTGATGAGAATATTTTTCATAGATCCATCATCATTCAAATAGGTTAGGAAAATATTTTTGTATTTTTTGAATATCAAAAACTAATTAAAATGAATTAAAAATAACCAGAAAAGAGAAAATTCACAAAAAATATCAAATGATGAAATAAAAAATATTAAAGATCAAAATTAGAAGCTAGAAATTATTTGGAGAAGAATGCAATTGGTCCCATATTTTTTGGATTTTAAATGAAGAAGATATGAATTTTTGAAAATAATGGAAATAAAAGAAATTAAATAAGAAAATCAAAAATGCCAAAAATCCAGAGGCGTCAGATCTGGATTCATTAATTGACGTGGCATATCTGAAGGCAGGGAGACGCGCGCGCATGGTGTACTTGAGTCAACAGCATCACACATAGCCTTTAAAAAAGTCATAACATTGGACGCATGAGATTCAATCTGGAAACAGGAATGGACACTCCTGATTGAATCTGGAGGCTTCTCCGACCAACCTTCGGCCATGTCCAAAATTTGCAGAGCTTCAAATGGAAACCAAAACGCACGATCCATACATCTTTGGAAAGCTGGGATGATGTACATCATCCCCGTGCCACTCAATTCCACTCTAGATCTCTATATTGAGAGAAATCAGAGATGGAAGTTTTGTGGTGTTCATCATAAACTTAATGGATTTCAAAAATTAAATGCACAATCATGATGCCTCTATTGAGAGGACTTCAGCCAACACAAGATCCAAGCAAATAGGTCAATATATGATGAGTTTCGAAGAAAATACCAGTTGAAGAACAAACTTGAATTCTGGAGATTTGAGCTTGATTCCTTGCTTTCTTTATCAAAACAGAAGATCAATGGAGTAAAGGATGAAGGTCTAGAAGCTTTAGATCCAAGGATTCAACCAGATGTAGTTGAATTTTGGATCTGAAAAAAATGAAGAAAAGTGAAATAGCTTCTTTGGTGAGGTTGGGGAATCACTTCAGCAGGGTTTCAGGCGCCTTTAGGTTGGTTTTTGATGGAGGTATGCACCTCTATTTATAGCAAAACCTGATGCAAGCAAGGTGAATTTCGTGTGCATGAAAGTTGAAGGCCTCCATGCATGGGTCTGTACAGGCGCATGGAGGGCCCAAAAGCCAATGCAAATGGATGCTGAAATGATTTGGAAAAGGTTTGGACGTGTGGTTTGCACTCCAATTGCTTGCATATGAAGTTTCACCATGTCATGCATAATTGAACCAAAAGCTTCTCCTCTTCGAAAATACCATTTGCCAAATCCAACCATGATCATGTGAGTAATGGTTAGAAAGGTTTTGGTGTATGGAACAATTGTTATGTTGGGCAAAAATCCATTTGAAGTGTGGAAATTGGTGAAATTGGAGTTTAAAGTGCAAGGTACAAAACATGAAAAGGCAAAGTTTCTAAATTTGGCCAATGTTCAAGCCCTTCTGTTTTGATGATGCAAGCCTCAAATGAAAAAACCTCCAACATCAAAGTTGTAGATGTATTCAAGATAATCAAAATGGACTTAAATTTTGCATCATTTGGAATTTTTATGAAAGAGTTATAGGCACTTGAAGTTGGATTTTTTTGCCTTTTAATGCATTTGGCCCAAAATGACCTATAATATCTTGCATTATCACATGTATTTCCTTTGAGATTTTGAAATTTTGTTCAACATAACATTTGAAGTGGACATCTTAAGATTTCCAATTCATTTGATCCCATCTCAAAATCATAAAAAATGAATGAGTTATGTCCTTGGGGAGTTGACCCAAAATTAGGGTTTCAGTCAAAATGACCTATAATGTATTGGAATGGGAGATGACCTTACAAGCTTCAAATCAATTTTTTATGAACATGAAAGTTGTTCATATTGTTCTTAAGAACATTATTTCTTTTTGAATAATATCCATTTGACCAACACACAAAAAGTTAGGCCTCAGTGCATTTCAAAATAGTTAGATGAATTGACTGATCAACTCCTCAAGTCCATGACTCATATCTTGATGAATTGATGATTGAGGACACTAAAATAAGTTCAAATATGCATGAAATGAAGAATTAAATAACTCCCCTTGATTATATTTGACCATGGGCTGAGGTTGCTTCAAGAGCAAGGCATTGTGGTGCATAGATGAATTAGGGTTTCTCTGGGGAACAAACCTCAAACCCTTTGATTTGTTTTGGTCAAAATGATGACTTGAGATGCTATGGAGGCATATTTGATGGATGAGAGCTTTGGGAACCATTACCATGCCTGCTATCATCTTCTCTTGGCCATATCTCTGTACAAAGGATCTCCTTGAAGCTCTTGACCTTGTGATGGCTTCAGCTACAAACAAAAGATGTTAGTGACATATTTTTATGCTTTTGGTTAGTAAACAAAAATGAGAAAAGAAATGATATATAATTCAAGCAAGCTTGGTGATCTCAAACCACTCACAAGAGGTCCCACCCAAAGGCAAAGGGAACCAAGATGCTAATGATCGTTGAGGCAATGCAAATGCAATGTTATGATGCCATGAGGGATCTTAGGGACAAAATTAGGGTCTTATAGATGCCCCTATTTAAGGTCATTCTAGCCGGAGAAGTGAAGGTTAAAATCTTTGTCTTGACGGGGTAGAATGGGCTTAAATAATAACAAAGAGACGAATTTTGGTCCCTAAGAGACCTCATGATGCAGATGTATGCATGCAAATAGTAACACTCTGTGGGGAATGTGTCCACAAAGAGATCTGGAACAATTGAAAATTCACTGGAGTAACACACTCCTAAAGGGAACAGAGACTCTACCGGGGAGTAAAAGGATAAAAATGCGTGAGCAAGTCACGACTTAAAACTTGCTGAGAGACACAGAGAGAATCTATGAAATGAATCCATGGAAGGACTCGAGCTGACTCGAAGATGCATGTATTGGGGAATATACCAATATAGCAAAATTATCCGCAAAAGATACCTCGGATAAAAATCCAGACTCAGGTGGATATGTCCACAAAGGACTCAGCTGAGGAAAACAAATGAGGTATTACCGGTTACTGGGTAATAAGCTCAAAAAGAGATCATGTGATTCCACCGGTATAAGGGTGAGGGAAAAACATGCTCCGGGAGAATGAATATCTAAAACCGTTATAAGGGTGAGAGATATCAATCAACCAAATCATCTGAGGAAGACCTAAAAGGTGTATCTTAACTCAAGAAAAATCTGACTCCACAGGGGACAAAAAAGTCATAATAGGGAGCAGGAGGAGGGAACACCTGAGATGCCGGTTACTGGGCATATAATAGGTGACCAACCAAAGCGTGAATTGGGGAATGTTCCCAAGACACTCATCATCCAAAAAGAGGGCAAAAAGCAAACTCGATCATGGGATGGACATTCGATTCCAAAAAGGGATATGAATCTTACTCGACTGGGGAAGAACAAAAGGCTTCGACCAAAGAGTGCATGAGATATATTATCTATTACCGTCAGAACGTAGATAATATACTCGCATGGAAGATTATCCACAACCGGTTACTGGGTTAATAAAGGATAAATCGGCCGAAAAGCAAGGCATCGGGATACCGAAACTAGGTATATAATGATGACCATTCAAGGGGAGCAACAAACATTATCGTCAATCGGTATATAAAAGATGACTGTTGGGGATAAACTGCCTAATCAGAGCAATTATCCAAGAGAATGAGGGAATATCAACACCGAATATTGGATAATGATAATCGTCAAGGAGGGGATTACCTCTACCGGATACTGGGTAGGAAACCACGGAAGAGTAACCGTCATCGATTAGGATGAACGAAAGGTTAACTCTGCAAAGGGGAAAATAGGGTTTACAACTACCGGTATAAGGGTAGAAAACCACAGACTCCGCCGAGGATGAGATGAATGATTACTAATTACTGAGCAATTATTCATTTATACCACGGGGAAGTGCAAGAAACAAATCACAAGAAGCCAATTTAGGATCAAACTAAAGAGGCAAACTGAATCAAGACTCGTCCTAGTGAGGATATAACTCAACAAGGACCCCCATCCCAATGTATGTGTTGGGAGTAAGCAAAAACAACCGTCGTCCATGAGGATATAACTCAGTGGGGAATGCGGAAGGAAGGATAAACACTTTATGCTTAATGGGCTGACTCTTATATTGAGGGATCAGACACCGACATCTGCTTGGAAAATGTATTACCAACTAGCAGGGAATAACAAACAAAGATATATGGCAAAGAATGCAATATGAATATCCGAATGCTTTAAAATTATATGCACACATGTGTGGTTTATGTATGATGAATGCTGACAAACAGACATTTCTAACACAAATAGCTCCAAGGAATAAGTACACAAACATCCGGTACTACATCTCAAGAGAGAAATCCAGGTTCACCGGAGAGTATCCAATCTGATGAGAGCAAGTGATACCAGGAGGCAAAGATCCCTGTAGGGGATGAACATCAGTCATTCCAGCTTGGGACAGGAGTTATTGCACGGATAAAATCCGCCGCATAAGCAACTCTACTGGGGAATCTATCCGAGGAATAAAGGGATTCTGGGGATCAAATAGTACCGTACTCACCAAGGAGATCACATCTGCTGAAGAGGAAAGGTTGATACTCTGTTGAAGGGAAGAGTCACCAAACACTCCACCCAGTAGGAAAACCACAAAAGGCCCCGGAGGAAGAAGATACAAACATGTCAGGACTATGAACAAATGTCTTACCCTGTTGGGGATCATACCATCCTTGGGAGAGCACTGAAGATCTCCTAAGCATCCTTTCGTCATTGTGAATGTTCACTTTGTTTAAAACAAGTTAAAAAATTCGTTTATTTAATTGGGTCGCTGTGGATATTCCAACAGTTATCCATAAGTCAAAGTAATGTTCATTGTGTTTGAAAACCCTCCTCCCATGCCAAAAGGAAGAGTGATGACATTGTTGGCGCATAAATACTATGATATTTTCATTAATAGATTCATGTTAAATGTTTGTTTTCCAATTATTTTCCCTTTTCGCTTTTTGCATGAAATTGGTGATCACATAAAACCCTAAAAATAGAATAAAATCAATCTTTTAATCTGCATAATGATTTGCCTTGTTTAAACTCTAAAGCTTTTCATATCCAAAATCATTATGCAGGTTGATCAAACCCATTGAACATAATGACCCAACACCATCTCCCAACTTTGAATTCCCTGTATTTGAGGCGGAAGAAGATGATGTTGAAGAGATTCCTGACGAGATTACCCGTCTACTTGAGCATGAAGAGAAAATCATTCAGCCGCATCTTGAGAATCTGGAAACAGTCAACTTGGGGTCTGAAGATTGTGTGCGAGAAGTGAAGATTGGGGCACTCTTGGAAGAATCTGTTAAGAAGGGGTTGATTGAATTGCTACGAGAATATGTTGATGTCTTTTCCTGGTCATATGAAGACATGCCCGGTCTAGATACAGACATTGTGCAACATTTCCTACCTTTGAAGCCTGAGTGCGTGCCTGTGAAGCAGAAGCTCAAAAGAACTCATCCTGATATGACGGTGAAGATCAAAGAGGAAGTTCAGAAGCAAATTGATGCAGGGTTTCTGGTGACTTCTACATATTCTCAATGGGTGGCCAATATTGTGCCCGTGCCTAAGAAATACGGAAAAGTCCGAATGTGTGTGGACTATAGAGACTTGAATAAAGCTAGTCCGAAAGATGATTTTCCTCTACCACATATTGATATGTTGGTAGATAATACAACTAAATTCAATGTCTTCTCATTTATGGATGGATTTTCCGGATATAATCAGATTAAGATGGCACCCGAGGATATGGAGAAGACAACATTCATCACACCTTGGGGAACATTCTGTTATCGAGTGATGCCCTTCGGTTTGAAGAACGCCGGAGCCACGTATCAACGAGCTATGACCACCTTGTTTCATGATATGATGCACAAGGAAATCGAGGTATATGTTGATGATATGATCGCTAAGTCAAGAACGGAAGTTGAACATGTAGAGCACTTGTTAAAGTTTTTTCAGCGTTTGAGGAAGTATAAGCTCCGTCTGAATCCCAACAAGTGTACATTTGGAGTTCGTTCCGGCAAGTTATTGGGCTTTATTGTTAGTGAAAGAGGTATTGAGGTTGATCCTGCAAAGGTCAAAGCAATACAAGAGATGCCTGCGCCCAAAACTGAGAAGCAAGTTCGAGGTTTTTTTGGCCGCTTGAATTATATTTCCAGATTCATATCCCACATGACTGCCACATGTGCACCGATATTCAAGCTCCTCCAGAAAGATCAGTCCCATGATTGGACCGAGGATTGCCAGAAAGCTTTTGATAGCATTAAAGAATATTTGTCCGAGCCTCCGATCCTGTCTCCGCCCGTGGAAGGAAGACCATTGATTATGTATCTGACTGTTCTTGAAGACTCAATGGGTTGTGTCCTTGGTCAGCAAGATGAATCAGGAAAGAAAGAGTATGATATTTACTACTTGAGCAAGAAGTTCACCGATTGTGAGTCTCGATATTCAATGCTTGAGAAGACATGTTGTGCTTTGGCTTGGGCTGCTAAGCGCTTACGCCAGTATATGTTAAATCATACGACGTGGTTGATATCCAGAATGGATCCAATCAAGTATATCTTTGAAAAGCCTGCTTTAACTGGGAGGATTGCCCGCTGGCAGATGTTGTTATCTGAGTATGATATTGAGTATCGAGCTCAGAAGGCTATTAAAGGTAGTATCTTAGCTGACCACTTGGCACATGAGCCGATTGAAGACTATTAGTCAGTTCAGTATGACTTCCCAGATGAGGAGATTCTGTATTTGAAAATGAAAGATTGTGATGAGCCTACACTCGATGAAGGGCCAGATCCTGGTTCCAGATGGAGTATGGTGTTTGATGGCGCTGTAAATCAATATGGAAATGGTATTGGGGCAGTGATTATTACCCCTCAGGGCATACATATTCCTTTTACAGTAAGGCTAACTTTCAAATGCACAAATAATATGGCTGAGTATGAGGCCTGTATTATGGGATTGGAGGAGTGCATTGATCTAAGGATCAAGCATCTTGATGTTTATGGTGATTCGGCCCTCGTTGTTAATCAGATTAAGGGAGAATGGGAAACGAATCAGCCTGGCCTCATTCCATATAGGGATTATGCGAGGAGGATTTCAACGTTCTTTACTGAGGTTGACTTCCATTATATTCCTCGAGATGAGAATCGGATGGCAGACGCTCTTGCTACACTTGCTTCAATGATTGTGGTAAAACTTTGGAATGAAGTCCCCAATATCACTGTGATGCGCTTGGACAGACCAGCTCATGTATTTGCAGTAGAAGAGGTGAAAGATGATAAGCCGTGGTACTATGATATCAAGTGTTTCCTTCAGAGCCAGTCTTACCCGCCTGGGGCATCTGTGAAAGACAGGAAGACTCTGAGGAGATTATCAGGAAGTTTTTACCTTAATGGTGATGTATTTTATAAGAGAAATTTTGACATGGTTATGCTCAGATGTGTGGATAGACACGAAGCAGACCTGTTGATGACTAAGGTCCACGAGGGTTCATTTGGTACTCATTCCAATGGACATGCCATGGCTAGAAAGATGTTGAGAGTAGGCTACTATTGGCTGACAATGGAGTCTGACTGCTGCAAATATGTGAAGAAATGCCATAAGTGTCAGATCCATGCGGATAAATTTCATATTCCTCCGACACTTCTGAATGTGATCTCATCACCATGGCCTTTCTCTATGTGGGGAATTGACATGATTGGCATGATAGAGCCGAAAGTTTCTAATGGACACAGATTTATTCTCGTAGCAATTGATTACTTCACCAAGTGGGTTGAAGCGGCATCCTATTCAAATATGACCAGGCAGGTGGTCGTGAAGTTTATCCAGAATCAACTCATATGTCGATATGGTGTGCCAGATAGGATCATTACTGATAATGGATCTAACTTGAACAACAAAATGATGAAAGAACTGTGTAGTGAGTTCAAGATTGCACACCATAATTCTTCTCCTTACAGACCCAAGATGAATGGGGCTGTTGAAGCTGCTAATAAGAATATCAAGAGAATTATCCAAAAGATGGTTATCACGTACAAAGATTGGCATGAGATGTTGCCATTTGCTTTACATGGATATCGCACATCTGTCCGCACTTCAACAGGGGCAACCCCTTTCTCTCTTGTTTATGGCATGGAGGCCGTACTCCCAGTAGAGGTGGAGATCCCATCAATGAGAGTCTTGATGGAAGCCAAGCTGACTGATGCTTAATGGGTTCAGAGTCGTTATGACCAACTGAATTTGATAGAAGAAAATAGACTGCCTGCCATGTGCCATGGTCAATTATATCAGCAAAGGATGAAGAAAGCTTTTGATAAGAAGTTCAAGCCTCGTGTATTCCGAGAAGGTGACCTTGTGCTCAAGAAAGTCTTGTCATTCACGCCCGATTCCAGGGGCAAGTGGACTCCAAACTACGAAGGTCCATATGTTGTTAAGAGAGCCTTTTCAGGCGGTGCTTTAATACTGACAACTATGGATGGGGAGGATTTCACTCGTCCTGTGAATTCAGATGCAGTCAAGAAATACTTCGCCTAAAAATAAAAACAGAATAGCTCGCTAAGTTGAAAACCCGAAAGGGCGGCTTAGGCAAAAATGAGCGTCTCGGTGGATTGAAAACCCGAAAGGGTGATCCAGGCAAAAGTTAGAGACATAAAAAAATGAATATATGTATCCCGCTAGATTGAGTACCTCATCCTGGGGCAATCTAGGAAAAAATTAGGGATTTGGCAAGTAACTACATCCTGATAAGACTTTGTTCTACAACTGTCATCCGTCAGAGATTCTTGTTCATTCGTCATCAGCCGAAGCTTCAAATACATCGGATTCAGAATTGGTGGAGAAGTGATCATTATGTTCAATGTAGCCCTTTTCCAATATATATCACCAATTTCAAATTTGTAAAGATCTATGGAGTCTTGCCATTGGCAGACTACCATTCCATCAAATAAATTTGAGCCTTTTATCCAATTATTTGCACTCTTATTTGTTTCAATTCAACAAATGTTTTGCATGTTCTAATTGAAAAAATATATATCATTGTTTTAAATAATCAAATTTTTCATAACTTGTTTTTAAACAAAGTGAACATTCACAATGACGAAAGGATACTTAGGAGATCTTCAGTGCTCTCCCAAGGATGGCATGATCCCTAACAGGGTAAGATATTTCTTCATATTCCTGGCATGACTGTATCTTCTTCCTCCGAAGCCTTTTGTGGTTTTTCTACTGGGTGGAGTGTTTGGTAAGATATTCACCACTTTTCCCCTTCAGCAGAATAGCGACCTTTCCTCCTCAGCAGATGTGATCTCTTTGGTGAGCACGGTACTTGGTGGTTGATCCCCAGAATCCCTTTACCTCCTCGGATAGATTCCCTAGTAGAGTTGCTTATGTGGTGGATTTTATCTGTGCAATAACTCCTGTCCCCGGCTGGAATGATTGATGTTCATCCCCTGTAGAGATCTTTGCTTCCTGGTATCTCTTGCCCTCATCAGATTTGGATATTCTCCGGTGAACCTGGCTTTCTCTTGAGGTGTAGTACCGGATGTTTGTGTCCTTCGGAGTTGTTCGCGTTAGAAATGTCTGTTTGTCAGCATTCATCATACATAAACCATGCATGTGTGCATATAGTTTTCAAACATTCAGATATTCATGATTGCATTCTTTGCCATATATCTTTATTTGTTATCCCTACTAGTGGGTAATATGCTTCTCAAGCAGATGTCGGTGTCTGATCTCCCCATGTAGAGTCAGCCCCTTAAGCAGAAAGTGTTTATCTTTCCTGCCACATTCCCCACTGAGTTATATCCTCGTGGACGACGGTTGTTTTTGCTTCCTCCCAACACATATATTGGGATGGGTTTCCCTATTGAGTAATATCCTCACTAGGATGAGTCTTGATTCAGTTTGCCTCTTTAGTTTGATCCTAAATTGGTTTCTTGTGATTTGTTTCCTGCACTCCCCTGTGGTATAGATGAATAGTTACTTAGTAATTAGTAATCATTCATCTTATTCCCGGCGGAGTCTGTGGTTTTCTACTCTTATACCGGTAGGTGTAAACCCTATTTTCTCCCCTTTGCAGAGTTAACCTTTTGTTCATCCTAATCGATGACGGTTACTCTTCCGTGGTTTTCTACCCAGTATCCGGTTGATGTAATCCCCTCCTTGACGGTTATCATTATCCAATATTCGGTGTTGATATTCCCTCATTCTCTTGGATAATCGCTCTGATTAGGCAGTTTATCCCCAGCAAGTCATCTTTCATATACCGATTGCCGGTAATGTTTGTTGCTCCCCTTGAATGGTCATCATTATATACCTAGTTTCGGTATCCCGATGTCTTTCTTTGTCGGTCGATTTATCCTTTATTAACCCAGTAACCGGTTGTGGATAATCTTCCATGCGAGTATATTATCTATGTTCTGACGGTAATAGATAATATATCTCATGCACTCGTTGGTCGAAGCCTTTTGTTCTTCCCCCAGTTGAGTAAGATTCGTATCCCTTTTCGGAATCGAATGCCCATCCCATAATCGAGTTTGCTTTTAGCCCTCTTTTGGATGATGAGTGTCTTGGGAATATTCCCCAATTCACGTTTTGGTTGGTCACCTATTATATGCCCAGTAATCGGCATCGCTGGTGTTCCCTCCTTCTGCTCCCTATTATGACTTTTTGTCCCCTGTGGAGTCAGAATCCCTGAGTTGAAATATACCTTTTAGGTCTTCCTCAGACGTTTTGGATGATTGATATCTCTCACCCTTATACCGGTCTTAGATATTCATTCTCCCGGAGCATGTTTTTCCCTCACCCTTATACCGGTGGAATCACATGATCTCTTTTGAGCTTATTACCCAATAATCGGTAATACCTCATTTATTTTCCTTAACTGAGTCCTTAGTGGACATCCCCACCCGAGTCTGGATTTTCATCCGAAGTATCCGTTGCGGATAATTTTTGCTGTATTGGCATATTCCCCAGTATATGCATCTTCGAGTCAGCTCGAGTCCTTCCATAGATTTATTTCATGGATTCTCTCTGTGTCTCTCGGCAAGTTTCAAGTCGTGACCTGCTCACGCATTTCTATCCCTTTACTCCCTGGTAGAGTCTTTGTTCCATTTATGAGTGTGTTACTCCAATGGATTTTCATTTGTTCCTGATCTCTTTCTTTCTTTGTGGACACATATCCCCACAGAGTATTACTATTTTGCATGCATACATCTGCATCATGAGGTCTCTTAGGGACCAAAATTCGTCTCTTTGTTATTATTTAAGCCCATTCTACCCCGTCGAGATAAAGATTTTAACCTTTACTTGTCCGGCTAGAATGACCTTAAATAGGGGCATCTATAAGACCCTAATTTTGTCCCTAAGATCCCTCATGGCATCATAACATTGCATTTTGCAAAGCCTCAATGATCATTAGCATCTTGGTTCCCTTTGCCTTTGGGTGGGACCTCTTGTGAGTGGTTTGAGATCACCAAGAAGGCTTGAATTGTATATCATTGCTTTTCTTATTTTGTTTACTAACCAAAAGCACAAAAATATGTCACTAACATCTTTTGTTTGTAGCTTGAGCAATCACAAGGTCCAAAGCGTCAAGGAGATCATTAGTACAAAGATATGGCCAAGAGGAGATGAAAGCAAGCATGGTAATGGTTCCCAAAGCTCTCATCCATCAAATATGCCTTCCTAGCATCTCAATTCATCATTTTGATCAAATCTAGTCAAAGGGTTTGAGGTTTGTTCCCCAAAGAAACCCTAATTCATCTGTGCACCATAATGCCTTGCTCATGAAGCAACCTCTGCCCATGGTCAAATACAATAAAGGGAAGTTCTTTAATTATTCATTTCATGCATATTTGACCTTATTTGAGTGTCCTCAATCATCAATTCATCAAGATATGAGTCATGGACTTGAGAAGTTGATTAGTCAATTCATCTGACTATTCTGAAATGCACTGAGACCTAACTTTTTGTGTTTTGGTCAAATGGAGATGATCCCAAAAGAAAAAATATTCTTAAGGACAATATGAACAACTTTCATGTTCATCAAAAAATTGATTTGAAGCTTGGAAGGTCATCATCCATTCCAAGACATTATAGGTCATTTTAATTGAAACCCTAATTTTGGGCCAACTTCCCAAGGACATAACTCATTCATTTTTTATGATTTTGAGGTGGGATCAAATGCATTGCAAAGCTTAATATGTCTACTTCAAATGTTATGTTGGACCCAATTTCAAAATCTCAAAGTAAATACATGTGATAATGGAAGACATTATAGGTCCTTTTGGGCCAAATGCATTAAAAGGCAAAAAAGTCCAACTTCAAGTGCCCATAACTCTTTCACCAAAAATCCAAATGATGCAAACTTTAAGTTCATTTCGACTGCCTTGAAAAGATCTACAACTTTTACGTTGGGGGGTTTTTTTCATTTGAGGCTTGCATCATAAAAACAGAAAGGCTTGAACATTGGCCAAATTTAGAAACTTTGCCTTTTCATGTTTTGCACCTTGCACTTTAAACTCCAATTTCACCAATTTCCACACTTCAAATGGATTTTTGCCCAACATAACAATTGTTCCTTACATAAAAACCTTTCCAACCATTACTAACATGCTCATGATTGGATTTGACAAATGGTATTTTCGAAGAGGAGAAGCTTTTGGTTCAATTATGCATAACACCTCAAAATTCCATGCACAAGCAATTATCATTCAAATTACACGTCCATTTCACTTTGGTATGATTTCAGATTGCATTTGGCTTTGGTTTTGGGCTTTGTGCATGATCATGCAAGCCCATGCAAGGAATGTCCAACTTCATGCACACGGATTGAATCACCCTCTCCTTGCCATTCCCTCTATAAATAGAAGCTCCATTCCATTCAAATCTGATCCATGAATCAACCTGAAATGCTGCAGAACTGAAAACCTAACCTCTCACCAAAGAAGCTATTTCACTTTTCTTCAAATTTTTCAGATCTAAAATTCAACTACATCTGGTTGAATCTTTGGATCTAAAGCTTCTAAACCTTCATCTATTAGTTCATTGATCTTCTGTTTTGATAAAGGAAGCAAAGAATCAAGCTCAAATCTCCAGAATCCAAGGTTGTTCTTCAACTGGTTTTTTCTTCGAAACTCATCATCTATTGATCTATTTGCTTGGATTTTGTGTTGGCTGAAGTCCTCTTCATAGAGGCAATTGATTTGAGTACTTAATTTTTGAAATCCATCAAGTTCTCATGAACATCACAGAATTTCCATCTCTGATTTCTCTCAAAATAGAGATCTAGAGTGGAATTGAGTGAAACAGGGATGATGTACATCATCCCAGCTTTCCAACGGTGTATAGATCATGTATTTTGGTTAAGTTTTGGTTGCCTGCAATTTTGGCCGGAAAACACAAGCTCACCGGAGAAAAAGGTGGCTCCAGTGGCCGTCCCATTGTCAGTTTGAATCTGGATCGTTGGATTCATTATCCAGATCTAATCGTGGCCTTCCATTGTTATGACTTATTTTAATGTTGGATGTTTCTCATTGACTTGGACTTACCATGAGCATCACTTCTGAACCTCAGGATTGGCCACGTCAATTAATGAGATCCAATCCAACGCTCCTTGTTTTTTCTTATTTTCTATTTTCCGATTTAATTTCTTTTATTCCCATTATTTTCAAAAATCAATATCTTCTTCATTTTTAATCCAAAAGATATGGGACCAATTGCATTCTTCTCCAAATAATTTCTAGTTTCTAATTTTGATTTTTAATATTTTTTATTTTATCATTTGATATTTTTTGTGAATTTTCTCTTTTCAGGTTATTTTTAATTCATTTTAAATAGTTTTTGATATCCAAAAAATACAAAAATATTTTCCTAACCTATTTGAATGATGATGGATCTATGAAAAATATTCTCATCAATTTTTTATTGATTTGAGATTTATTTGAGATTTTAGTTCAATTAGGTTATTTTTATTCATTTTTAATTGATTAAAAATAGTTTCTGACTTTTAAAAATGCTGAAATTTTTTGTCAAACTTTGTTTGACCTTGTTGAACTTGGGATAAATCACTTGGATCTCTCAAGATTGATTTGAAGTGATTTTGAAGTTTGACCTTTCTTTTATTTTAATTCAAGTTTATTTTAATATTAAAAAATGCCAAAAATATTTTGCTTGTTGTTTGATCTCCAATCTTCATCCCATTTCTGATTTTCTATTGTTTGACTTTGACTTTAAATATCATTTGGTCAATACATATGGATTGGTACATCTTATTTCACCTTATGCATTTTGATCTTCCCATTTCCTTATCCATTCTTTATCCTCTTCTTCTTCTTCTTCTTCTTTCTTTTTGATCAATGAGTTGAAGGTTGATAAGTTAGCATTGATTAGGGAGACTTAATCTTCCTTGATTCAAATCTAATTCATCTTGATCAATTGATCAAGTGAATGGCTTTGCATTAAGGATAAGTTATTTTCTAAATCATGCAAAAGGCTTAAACCAATACAAGATCAATTCTCTTTTCCTTTTTGGCATGGCAAGTTGTTGGAACTTGGTTCACTAATCAAGACTTCTAACTTGTGTTGTTTCCTACATTATTATTGACCGGCCTCAGATAGTTGTGACTTCTACATAAGTCCAATTACGATTGCTTAACATAGCGCTAAATTTTGCCTTATGGCACACTAACTACTAACACTAACCATTATCCATTAACATTTACTTTTTGCTCTTTGCTTTTATGCAATTTACTATTCTTGCACATATTATCCATTTGCTTTTCTCTTTGCTCACTTGAGCACATGTTTATGTTAATGCCATTTGCCTTTTGCTCACTTGAGCACATAATTGTGTATATATTATTGTGCTTGTGTTTTGTTTTGATTGTTGTGAACCAAATGCAAAGAATTGGACAAATGGACTTAGACTTTAGGACTTTCCCTATGCAAATTTGGAGTCAAAGAGCAACTAGGCATTGGGCCTTTAGAGTGCTATAAAAAGTCAAAGAGCAACTAGGCATTGAGCCTTTAGAATGCTTAATATTGAAGATGACATTGAAAGGACCATATTCTAAATTCCATCTTGTCCATTCTTTGATTGTATTATAGAACCTTTTGATGTGTGTTTTCTTTGTGCTAGGAGTTCCAACTTGAGCTTAATTGAGGAACCATTGCCATGAGCTTCCAAGAGAGAGAGATCCAAGATACATTGAGGGGTATTTCCAAGAGTTCATTTGACTGTTGATTGCTTGAGTTTATGCTTTGTGTGATTGCTTATTCGAAAGGATGGTGTAGCACCTCAAATTTGCACCTACCCTTTGTACATACATTCTCATATTAGGTCATAACATTAACATAGTCCACTGCATAACATTGCATTGTCCCTTTTGCCCAAGTGCAAGCCATTCAGAAGAATTAGGTCAAACTGGTCAGGAGATCAGTCAATCAAGCAAGTCAGTGCATTTTCCTTTGAGGCAAGGCCCTAGGGTTGGTCCAACATGTTCACATGACCCAGGGGTCCTTTTGAAGTGTTTTGGTCAAAGATTGGGTGCCCAGAAGTCATCAGTCATGACTCAGTTCACCAGAAACCCTAAAAAGTCAACCATGGTCAACTGTGGTCAACTGTGCTTGATTTTATGGATTTCAAGGTGGGAAATGGTTTGAAGGGGTTCATTCATGTCCATATAGGCCTCATATAACATGTCAAACATCATCATGGAAGAATTTGAAGTCAAACAAGAAATTTCCAAAAATAGAAAGTTGACCTGTAATTGGAATTTGCCAAAAATGGAAAGTCTTGATCCTCAAAATTACATCATGATAAAAGCTTCAAATGAATTTTTTCCCAACATGAAAGTTGAAGATCTTGTTCTCCCATTTTCAAAAAGTCCAAGAACACTCAATTCCCATGAATGGTTGGCATGTTATGATCAAATCATTCTCAAACATTTTGAACTTCAAAGTGGCATATCTTCCAAACCATTTGGCCAAATTGGGTGGGGTTTTTTGCTACAAGTCACATTTGATGCCCTCTTTCCAAATATGTCATCAAAATTTACCAAAAACTCACCAATCAAAATGGCACTTTTTGAAGTGACTTGAATTATTTCAAGTGAGGTGAAAAAGTGATTTTGCAATTTAAGCCTTTCCAATATATTTTGCCAATTGAAATTGCTAAGAAATCATATTTGGAGTGTGTACAAGGCTCACTTTCGCAACTGTAACCACAGACCTTGCCATTTGAGTGAAAATTGACAAATTAGCAAAACACCTTCATTTTACAAAATTGCAATTACCACCAAAACTAACCATGCTTAGAACATTAAACAGCATACATATACTGCATATTCTCTCTGAAAAAACCCTAGCAGCCACACATTCAAGACAGAAAACTCATTTCTCTCAAAAACTCATTCTCTTCATTTTTGCATTTTCTGCCAAAAACCTCCAAAGAACCCGTCCATAACTTGTTTGTTCCATCATTTACTGGTCATTTGGGAGCTATTGCAAGGATGATTTCCCAGCTGTAACATCATTTTCCTCAGCTGCTATTTCCAAGCTCATCCATGGCAGATCTGGATTGAGGCCATTCCAAGCATTCTTGAGCTAAACTTCTTCAACCATCCATCATTTGGGAACTTGAAAAGCATCTGTTTCATCACAAAATAGCCAAACAACCCTTGAATCTCAACTGTTTTGCAGATTTGGTACCTTTAGTTGCTTTTAGTTCCTTGTGAACTTTGCTTTGCTTTGCTTGAATAGCAATTTGCATTGAGGTATAATTTCTCATCTTCATGTAGTCTGGAAGACCTGGCCTGTTACTTGGCCAGGCAACTGTCTGAAGTCCTCCTTAAGAGGCAATGTTTGTGGTTGTTTACAATTTGTCCTTGTACATATTCAAAGACCTCCTAAGTGAAGAGGCAATTGGCAGAACCCAAGGGATATGCAATCTATCCCCTGCTATTCTGTGTGTCATCTGCTCTGCTCACACCACTGTGTTGATGCATCGCAGATACAAACCCAAGATCTTGTACAATTGTACAGTTGAGTCAGTTTCAAATGTGTAGAAGGGTTCCCACTTTCTGAACCCACACATTCTTGTCTTAAGCTCTCCCAGGCCAGGGATAAGAGCTGTGAAGTCTCATCTTCACTCACCTTTCATCTGCTTCACCTTAGCCCCTCAATGGCAAGGTTAAGAGCTAACACTACCCAGTTACAGTGGTTTGTTTGTTGAGGTTGATATGACCCCTCGACTAAAACCTAACCTTGATTGAGCCCATTGTTTGCATATAGTGTGTGCTACCTGTGCTTGTGTGTTTGTTTGACTTGCTTCCTGTGCAAGTTAGGTTTGCTTTGGCTTGCTTCCTGTGCAAGTTAGGTTAGGTGTGGCTTGTTTCCTATGCAAGTCATGTTTGGGATAGGCTTGCTTCCTGTGCAAATTAGCTAGAAACCTTAACTTAGGGGTGATTTTGCATGATAACATCTAGGCTCGAGTCGTAGTCTCCCTAGTTGTGTCTCCCTCTGTTATCTGGTTAGGCTAGTCCTTTTTCCCTATGAAGGGGAACTACGTCGCCCTGATTCTCATACCAGATGAGGTACGTAGGCAGGAGGTCGTGCGAGACCTCTCCGGGCACCTTTTCTTTCTTTTTGTGTGTGTGCTTGACAGTTATAGGCTCGAGTTCCCGACTCCCTATTAACTTGTTTGGTTGTTGTGTGCTTGGAAGCTGATGTAAGTCCATCGAGTGGCATTCGGGTTCCAGTGTGCGTGTGTTTTGGTTCGGATGCCGATGTAAGTCCAGTGATTGGCGTTCGGGCTCCACGTTTGCCTTTTTGTGTTTGTTTGGTTCGGAAGCTGATGTAAGTCCAGCGATTGACATTCGGGTTCCATGTTTGCCTTTTGTGTTTTGTTTTGTTTCGGCATGCGTGTAGCCGAACTACGGCAACTCTGATTCTCATGTTCAGATGAGATACGTAGGCACAAGATGCGATGTCTTGCCGAGTTTGATTAACGACTAACAACTAATCTTTGTTTGCTTTCGCCCTTATTGCGACCTTTTCTCTCGCCCTCGTTGCGATCGAGACTTTCCTTCTCTCTTGCCCTAGTTGCAATCGAGACCCTTGTTCCCGTAGTTAGTTTGAACTACGTTTTGCTCTGATTCTCATTCCCGATGAGATACGTAGGCATAAGACGCGATGTCTTAGCGATCACACATCTCTTTAACCCATAGGTAGCCGAGCTACGAAGAGTCTGATTCTTATTCCAGATGAGATACGTATGCAGTGGATGCGACATCCGTGCGAGTCATTTTCTTTGACCCTTTCTTTTAGTAAATAGTACATTAGATAAACACACACCCTTTAGACAAGAACAAACAAGAGTGGATCCCGTAGAGTACTACGGATGCGTAGGGGTGCTAATACCTTCCCTTCGCATAATCGACTCCCGAACCCAAGATTTGGTTGCGAGACCTTGTCTTTTCCTTTCCTTTCTCCAGGTTTACTTCGAGCGTTTCCTTTCCGTCCTTTGGGATAAATAACGCACGGTGGCGACTCTTCTGTCATTTCTTTCTCGCCGGTTGTTTTTTTCGCATACCGTATTTTTCGGGTTGCGACAGCTGGCGACTCTGCTGGGGACGTGGTTTCCCTAAGCGAGTCCCTCCTAGCTTTTGTAGGTTTCTTGTTTATTGGGTGCTTATTCTTTTGTACAGTTATTTATTTTCAGCATTTACCTGCTTTACCTTATTGCATTCATGTACATATGTTTGCTGTATCTGCTGCCGTTTATCTGTTTGTTGGGGTGGGGTGTTCTATGAGAGGTAAGCCCATTACCCAGGCTTGAGTGTACACACAGATTTTAGAGTGGATGTTCATGAGGCTTGCGTGGCATGTTGCTACGTTAAGTCGTTCGTGAAGAACCATACCCAGACGAGGTTTCTCTTGGATATATTATGTCCTACGGATGTTCCGTAACGACATGATGTTCCTCTAGAAATTGTCGACTCTGGTGACCATTTTCCGAGAACTCAGTCGAGGCCTCTCCTCCGAGACGTGATTATGTTAGCTCTGGTGGGCGCATTCTCGCTGATCAATCCGAGGACCCCGAGACTGGGAACTTGCTTTAGGATGTCCTGTTGAGGGGAGTCAGCAGAGGTTTTTTATCCCGTAATAATGCCAAACCTTCAGTGGTAAACGTATTATTCTCGACTGAAGGGCTGAAGCTGACAAACTTCTGTTCTTAGAACCTACCAGTGAGGGGAGGGTTTGATCTCTACAGATACGGTTTCTGCCAGTGGTGCTGTGATGGTGACTTTGGTTCAGCCAAATTTATGGACATTTATTTCTGGGACGCCGGAGTTCTGTCCGTGGTTTATCAATGGGTTCCGTTTATTTCGGATCCCCGGGTTGAATTTGAGAGTACCTGTTCAGAGGATCTGACTGTCATCCGTTCAGTGGATGTTCCTGTGATGATAGTGATGTAATCTCCAGTTCCGTTTATTTCGGAACTCCCCAAGTCGGATTTATGGTGACTTAGTCCCGATGACTGTGACTAGTTCAGAGAGTGGGTCTACAGATGACTTGGTGGCACAGTGGCCTGCATTCATGCATTTGCATCATATCATTTCGCATTCATCTGCATTCAACTCATGTCTGTCCATACTCAAGGTCCATTATTTTTTAATTGAGACTCAGGTTGAGAGACACCCAGATGTCAGAATGTTGTTGATAAAATTTTATCTGTCTCGATGAAACCGGAATCAAAGGACAGAATTTTCCTGGTATGGATAGACATTGCATGCGTGAGTCATACTAACATTTTTGCTGTTTTGTAGGTGTCAGTGACTAATTGGTGCGCATAGCTCTTCCGTTCAAGTAGCTCAGACTAATGGATCCTCCCAACGCCGATATCTTCGAGTTGAAAGAGATGATAGGGGAGTTGTTCAAAGCCGTGCAGGGGCTCGCCTTGGGGCAGAAGGCGATTGCTGAGAGGTTGGAAAGGATTGAGAGCTGGATGATCAAGGAGAAAGTTCAGGGAAGAGCTCCATCATCCGATGTAACAAATCCCTCTGGCTCGGTAGCAAAGAAACTCTCTGACAGTGGTCCGCTTAAAAAGGAGGTTGAGTCAAGTGGTGTGCCAGCAAAGAAAGAACGCAGTAAGGATCGTTATCATCCTTATGCTGTTGCTGTAACCACTCTTGTTGGTAACTCACCCGTACCCCCGCAACAACCACCACTTCAACAGAAGGCACCGAGAGCTAGGAGCCAGGTGAAGAGAAAGCAGGAGGATCGTCAGTTTGAGGAGCCACCTGTGACCTACACCCTTCTGTTCAGGAGATTGAGGGATTTGGGGTTAGTCCGGCCAAGGATTTTGATTCCCATAGCACAACAGAAGAGGCCTGCACACCATGATAAGAATGCCAGTTGTGAATTCCATTCTGAGGCACATGGGCACAGTGTTAAGGGTTGTAGAGCTTTCAAGCATGTCGTCCAGGACATGGTGGACTCCAAGACCATCAGCTTGGCCCAGATAATGAATGGGGATGTCAACCCGGTACCCAGGCAGGGTCCTGTAAAAGTGAAGATGGTGAAAAAGGTCAAGAAAGGAATGGAGATGACTGAGGAAGATCAGCTAAAGGTTCCCCTGGCTGTGGTTCCAAAACCTCTGGTGCAGGATGGAGTCTTCCCTGTGGTTGATAATTGTTGTGCAGCCGTTGCCACAGAGGGGTGTGTATTGATGGGAGACACGACCCAGAAGATGAAAGAAGTAGAAATGGACATTGGAAAACTTGAAATACCCAATCAAGCAATCGAAACCGTCCAGGTGGAGAGCGCTCTTGTTGTCGAGAAAGAGAAGAAGTTGTCCATTGCTTCTTATAAACAAGCTCTAGAGGTGGTGAAGAACCGAGAGGCCCGAGGTTGGGGCAGGATCATCGACATGGTGGTAAAGGCAGACATGTTCGGGATTGGTTATCCAGATCAAGAGTCGTCTAGACCAAACAGAGGACGTCGTCCACCGTACATCTTTGTCAGTGCAGGAATGCTGGATTCTGATCATGCTTGTTCAGTGAGTGAAGAGATCGACCGCGACCGCGAGCTCGAGCTGTGGATAAAGTCGTGCGTACCAGGCAACTGGAAGGTCTCCAAAAGCACCACTGTCGCTCATCCGGAAGTGTAGTATTTCTGTTTTAATTTTGTTTGCATGAAAGCCATACGTTTTACCCGAAACGTACTGGTCCATTGTAAGGGCCATCTCATGTGTTTCATTTTGCAACGTTTTGCATCAGTAATAAATGGATGTTTTTGTGATTAAAAGCGGTGTTCCCTGTTTTTCATTTTTTTACAGTTTTAAAAAAAAAAAAAAAAAAAATGGCAATGTTTTTCGTTTTTCTTTTGAACTTGTCTCGTTCCAACCTCAAAAGTGATTACCCTCCTGATCTCATCGATAACAATTTGGTTACACCTTTGTATGACTTCGACAATTCGATCTATCATGCCGAAGGAGAAGGCGAAGAAGATTGTGATTTGTTGGAATTAGCCGGGTCGTTGAAACCAGAGGAGAAGGTGATTCAACCGCATGAGGAGTGCTCAGAATTGTTGCTCCAAGCACCGCCGAGGTCAGAAAGCGAATATTGAGGCCGCTTCAGAGGCAAGTCAAGAACAGGATGGTATGTGCGCGCCTGGTTGTATCTAGATACACCAAGGTAAGATACCAATGTTGTGGAGGCACGAGTTACCATGGAGAGAAGACTGTCCTCCAGGGAAGCGGAAACTGGTGCTGAAAGATGAGAATGTGTGTGGACTGTCGAGATGTGAGCTGAGCTAATCTGAAAGATGAATTCCCGGTACGTCACAACGAGGTATTGGATTGATTATAATGCTCAGTTTATCTTCATGGATGGCTTCTTGGCCGAGACCAGATTGAACTGTTGCCAGATGATATGACATAGACCATGTCCATCACACAAGGGGCACCTTCTGGTTATAAGGTGATGTCGTTCAGTATCGAGAAGGCCGGTGCCAAGTATCAGAAGTCTAGGGTGACTTTGTTTTATGATATGATTCATCGTGAAAGCAAATGCCATGTTGATGACATGATGGCAAAGTCCCAAGCAGAAGAGGGGCATCCGGTGGATCAAGTTGTTTGACAGGTAGAGATAACTCATACTGTTGAGTTCGAATTAGCGCACTTATGGAGTGCTGTCCAGCAAGCTGCCGAGGCATGTTGCGAACGAAAGAGGAGTCGAGGTCGATCCTGCAAAAAAAAAAAAAAAAAAAAAAAAAAAAGGTACTAGAAACGCCTGAACCAAAAATAAACAAACGAAAAAAGAAAGAAATCAAATGGTCAGGTGGAATGAGGACTGCCAAGGGGCATGGAAAGACAAAAAAAAAGAAAAGAAAAAAGAGTAGTAGGAACCTCTGATTCTGATACCTTCCGGGGAAGAAACGACTGCTAATCTGGTACTTGACAGCCCTTAAGGGGTCTATGAGGCGCGTATTGAGTCAGTATGACTAGTCTTGTCGAAAAGAGCACGCAATTTACCTAAGCAAAAAGTTTATCGACTGTGAAACAATACACTCACTGCTCGAGAAAACTTGATGTACTTTGGCATAGGCTGCTCGCCGATTGAGACAGTGTATGCTGGTTCATACCACCTTGTGGATATCCAAAATGGATCTGATCAAGTATGTGCTTGAGGAGCTAGCATCGAACGGACGGGTTGCGAGAGGGCAAGTGATGTCGACTGAATACGATATTCAGTATACCTCCCAGAAAGCAACCAAGAGGAGGGTATTGTATGGTTATCTCGCCCAACAGCCCACTGATGGTTGTCAACCAAGGAAGTCTGAAGTCCTTGATGAGGACATCTCGAGGTACTCGAATCGAAAGATTGAGAGTGACCGATCCCGGAGGAGGGGCCTGACCCCGAATCCGAACGGGTTTTGATGTCTGATGAGGAGAGTTTAAAGAGAGTGAGCTAGTGCTTCCCCGATAACATGTGAACGCACCAATGATAGTGGCTGAGTACGAAGTTGGTATCCTGAGTGTCGTACTTTGGTACGTGCATCTACTGGGGCAACGCCTTCCTCATGCGGTATGGGATGGAAGTGATCTTGCCTGCTGGAGGCTAGATTTCATTGTAAAGAGTCCGGATGGATGAGAAGTTAGCAAAGGGCGAGTGGATGAGGACTCGGTATAACGCGTTGAGCCTGGTTGAGAAAAGAGGCTGACAGTTACTTGTCATGGGGCAGTTGTACCCAGTAAATGAAGCGTGTTGTTGACCGAGAAGTGCGACCTCGTGGGTAGCATGGAAGAGATGTGGTGTTGAAAAGGATCCTTCCTCCTCAAGACGATCGTGGGGCAAGTGGATAAACAATTATGAATGTCCGTTCGTGGTCAAAAGGGGTTTTCTCTGACAGAGCCTTGTTGCTGACGACCACGGATGATGAGGATTTTCCATCCCCTGTGAATGCGGACGCAGTTAAAAGATACTTCGTGAGAAAGAGACCCGCTGGACAAAAAGAATAAAAGAGTCTAGGAAAAAAGGGCATCCCGGCGAACCAAGAAAAAAGAGAAAAGGTTCGGGCAAAAGTTAGGGATAATAAAAAGAAAAAAAACTGTACACCCGGCAAGTCGAAAACCCCACAAGGGAGACTTGGGCAAAAAAGGGTATCCCGGTGGACTGAAACCTGAAAGGGCGGTCCAGGCAAAAGAGGGAATGAAACGAACAACTGCGTCTAGCATGATCGTTTGGGCTTTGAATGACTTGGATAATCTTCGACAGAGACCGATTAGAAGCGTTTTGTTCAGAAGGCCGAAGGTGCGGAAAGTCTTGAGGACATATGAGGTGTAACCGAGTTGGAACCCGATGAGATCACGGTTTCACATTGCCATTAGGATAGATATTTTTTCCTTTTGTGTGCAATCACCTCTTTCTAGGGTTTGCCTCTTGTGCGTCGCTCAGTTCTGAGCCGTCCTTTTTGTTTCAGTCAATAAATGCGTGTTCAGTCAAATAATTTTGTTTTTGTTTTCATTACCGTTTTGATTACGAAAACATCCATTCGTTTTGATAAGAATAGTTGCATTTGGAAACATAGAGGTCCCTTCCGATGCGTGCTTATAAGATTGAAATCTGGAAATCTTATTTGGAAGTTTGAGTGACCAAGGTGTTGAAGTGTTGGCACGCCTGGGGCATGCTTTTATCTAACAATCTCTTGTGCATGTACCGTTAGATATCTTCATTCGCTAGCATGTAGTGGTATGAAACCTTTTGACAAAAGAGATCCCTGCAGAGCCCGACCAGGGGCAATGGATAGACTAACGGTGAAAAGCCCGTGACAGAGTTGCGACGACGATCCTGAAAGCTAATCAAGAAGACTCTTCAAAGTCTAAGGACTGGAAAGTTTGTATGAATCCCAGGAATCCGATCTTTGTGGGATAAGTCAGAAAAGTCCAGGCGAGTCTGGGAGTTCTCAAAAGTGGAAAGTCGACACGGTAGGTGGATGATGAAGGCCGTTGTTCGACGACTCAACAGGTGTTCCGTGTCCAGTAAGCTGTATCTCCCCAGTGGGTGTGAGAGTGTTATCCCCAGCGTGGTCGTGAGCACTCATCCTCAACAGGTTTTTGGATGTCTCTCCCCAGCACAGAGTCTGGTATATTTGCTTTCCCACCAGAGTTGTGCTCCCCCAACCGAGCGGATTTCCCTAGCAGATCTCCCGAGTAGAGGTTTGTGTTGATGATTTTCCTCAGCAAGGTCCCCAAGCGGATCGGGTTCGGAGAAAATCATCCCCAGTAGAGATAAGAATGAGTTGCCTCCCCTAGCAGGGTAATCTCCAAGCAGTTCGGGTTCGATGGAGTGCATCCCCAGCAAGGTTTGTCTTTCCCCAGCAGGATGGAAGTTGACATGGTTATAGGATCCTCAGCACAGTTCCTGGAGTTCCCCGGTGTTGTCTCTGGAGGAGACGTGTGTTTATGCATTCATCATTTAGATAAGCATAGCATATTGCATCATTAGTGCATATCATTTCCATGATCATGGGGCATTGTGTAAAACAAAAAAAACTCATGCATCAACATTGCAAACATACCCATTAGCCCTAGGCCATGGTGACCAGCCGAGTTTGGGTTGTTGGAAAGAGTTTAGCATCGCGCCATTGGATCGGTTTCAGAATTGGGTTCATCAGCATGGTTGAGAGGTTGGTGCTTTCCCAACAAGTGACTCCTTAGTTGAGTGGGTATTCCCAGCAGTGTTACTCCCCGAAGTTGGCATCATTTTGCAAGCTTGGTTCAATTCCCCTAGCATATGTGGGCGTGTCTGATCTCTCCATATAAAGTCGACCCCTTAGGCAGAAAATGTCCACCATTCCTTCTGCGCTCCCCACCGAGATACATCCTCGTGGATGACGGTTGCTTCCGTTCCCTCCATAATGGGATGGGTTTTCCCTATTGAGTTCTTTCCTCATTAGGATGAGTCTTGATTCAGTTTGCCTTTTTGGATCGATCCTAAATTAGCTTCTTGTTCGCTGTCCCTTGTACTTCTCTGGGGCATAAATGAGTAGTCGCTCGCTAACCGGCACTCATTCATCTCATCCTCAGCAGAATTTGTGGCTTCTACCAACAAACCGGTAGTTGTAAGTCCTATCTTTGTGGTTTTCTACCTATTAACTGGTAGCTGTAAAATCCCACTTTCATCCCCTTGGTGGAGTTAACCCTGTGTGCTCATCCTATCGATGACTGGTTACTTTTCCGTGGTTTTCTGCCTACTAACCGGTAGATGTAATCCCCTCTTTGTGGTATTGATAGTCTTGTCCCCTTTGGATACTTGCCCTGATCAAGCAGTATTGTCCCCAGTGGGTCTTCCCCTTTCTTTTGGGTATTTGCTCCGAGTTAGCAACTTTATCCTCTTTTGATTGGTCATCTTTTGCATGCCTAGTCCTGGTACCCTGATGCCTTTCTTTTCGGTCGATTATTCATTTAACAACCTGCAACCCGGTTATGGATAATCTTCCATGCGAGTGTATTATCTACGTTTTGACGGCTATAGATAATATATCTCATGCACTCTTTGGTCAATCTTTCGATTATTATCCCCAGCATAGGTCTTTGGCATGCGTGCCAGCTCACGTATCACTGTTTTGTTATCTTCGCCGATGCTGATAGACATGAAGAATTTTTCGGTGTTCAGACCGAGGCGGTATCCAGACCGAAGTGGCATTCAGGCCAGAGTTCCCGGTATCCAGACCGAAGTGGCATTCAGGCCAGTTCCCGGTATCCAGACCGAAGTGGCATTCAGGCCAGATCCCGGTATCCAGACCGAAGTGGCATTCAGGCCAGAGTTCCCGGTATCCAGACCGAAGTGGCATTCAGGCCAATTTTCCGGTATCCAGACCGAAGTGGCATTCAGGCCAGAGTTCCCGGTATCCAGACCGAAGTGGCATTCAGGCCAGTTCCCGGTATCCAGACCGAAGTGGCATTCAGGCCAATTTTCCGGTATCCAGACCGAAGTGGCATTCAGGCCAGTTCCCGGTATCCAGACCGAAGTGGCATTCAGGACAGAGTTCCCGGTATCCAGACCGAAGTGGCATTCAGGCCAGTTCCCGGTATCCAGACCGAAGTGGCATTCAGGCCAGTTCCCGGTATCCAGACCGAAGTGGCATTCAGGCCAGTTTTCCCAGTATCCAGACCGAAGTGGCATTCAAGCCAGTCTTTCCCGATTTTCAGATCGAAGAAGTTTCCGGTATCCAGACCGAAGTGGCATTCAGGCCAGTTCCCGGTATTCAGACCGAAGTGGCATTCAGGCCAGTTTTCCCGGTATCCAGACCGAAGTGGCATTCAAGCCAGTCTTTCCCGATTTTCAGATCGAAGAAGTTCCCGGTATCCAGACCGAAGTGGCATTCAAGCCAGTCTTTCCCGATTTTCAGATCGAAGAAGTTTCCGGTATCCAGACCGAAGTGGCATTCAGGCCAGTTCCCGGTATCCAGACCGAAGTGGCATCAGGCCAATTCCCGGTATTCAGACCGAAGTGGCATTCTGGCCAATTTTCTGGTATCCAGACCGAAGTGGCATTCAGGCCAATTTCCGATTTTCAGATCGAAGAAGTTTCCGACGATCAGGTCGATGTACTTATGGCATTCAGGCCAATTTTCCGGTGTTCAGACCGAGGCGGTATTCAGACCGAAGTGGCGTTCAGGCCAATTTCCGATTTTCATATCGAAGAATTTTCCGACGATCAGGTCGATGTACTTATGGCATTCAGGCCAATTTTCCGGTGTTCAGACCGAGGCGGTATCCAGACCGAATGTGGCGTCCAGGCCAATTTCCGATGTTTCAGATCGACATCAAATCTCTCATATTCCGAGGCTCAGTATTCAGACTGACGAGCGGCGCTCAGGCCATGGTTATCCCTGTGTTACCATTTATTTTAGTATCCAGGTCGACGTTTCTGTTTCGGTATTCAGGCCGATTTCTTTTTTCGTTCCAGACGGATTTTTCTTTCAAGACTGTTTCTTCGCCGATCCTGACGGGCGTTGTTAATTATTTTCCCAGCAGAGTGCAAATTTCTACGGTTCTTAGTATTCAATCCCTGTTTACCCTGAAAGTCTGACAGCCGTTGCTCTCATCCGTTCGGGTTCCCAGCTGATTGAATAGGGGCAGCTGTAGCACCTCAAATTTGCACCTACCCTTTGTACATACATTCTCATATTAGGTCATAACATTAACATAGTCCACTGCATAACATTGCATTGTCCCTTTTGCCCAAGTGCAAGCCATTCAGAAGAATTAGGTCAAACTGGTCAGGAGATCAGTCAATCAAGCAAGTCAGTGCATTTTCCTTTGAGGCAAGGCCCTAGGGTTGGTCCAACATGTTCACATGACCCAGGGGTCCTTTTGAAGTGTTTTGGTCAAAGATTGGGTGCCCATAAGTCATCAGTCATGGCTCAGTTCACCAGAAACCATAAAAAGTCAACCATGGTCAATTGTGGTCAACTGTGCTTGATTTTATGGATTTCAAGGTGGGAAATGGTTTGAAGGGGTTCATTCATGTCCATATAGGCCTCATATAACATGTCAAACATCATCATGGAAGAATTTGAAGTCAAACAAGAAATTTCCAAAAATAGAAAGTTGACCTGTAATTGGAATTTGCCAAAAATGGAAAGTCTTGATCCTCAAAATTACATCATGATAAAAGCTTCAAATGAATTTGTTCCCAACATGAAAGTTGAAGATCTTGTTCTCCCATTTTCAAAAAGTCCAAGAACACTCAATTCCCATGAATGGTTGGCAAGTTATGATCAAATCATTCTCAAACATTTTGAACTTCAAAGTGGCATATCTTCCAAACCATTTGGCCAAATTGGGTGGGGTTTTTTGCTACAAGTCACATTTGATGCCCTCTTTCCAAATATGTCATCAAAATTTACCAAAAACTCACCAATCAAAATGGCACTTTTTGAAGTGACTTGAATTATTTCAAGTGAGGTGAAAAAGTGATTTTGCAATTTAAGCCTTTCCAATATATTTTGCCAATTGAAATTGCTAAGAAATCATATTTGGAGTGTGTACAAGGCCCACTTTCGCAACTGTAACCACAGACCTTGCCATTTGAGTGAAAATTGACAAATTAGCAAAACACCTTCATTTTACAAAATTGCAATTACCACCAAAACTAACCATGCTTAGAACATTAAACAGCATACATATACTGCATATTCTCTCTGAAAAAACCCTAGCAGCCACACATTCAAGACAGAAAACTCATTTCTCTCAAAAACTCATTCTCTTCATTTTTGCATTTTCTGCCAAAAACCTCCAAAGAACCCGTCCATAACTTGTTTGTTCCATCATCTACTGGTCATTTGGGAGCTATTGCAAGGATGATTTCCCAGCTGTAACATCATTTTCCTCAGCTGCTATTTCCAAGCTCATCCATGGCAGATCTGGATTGAGGCCATTCCAAGCATTCTTGAGCTAAACTTCTTCAACCATCCATCATTTGGGAACTTGAAAAGCATCTGTTTCATCACAAAATAGCCAAACAACCCTTGAATCTCAACTGTTTTGCAGATTTGGTACCTTTAGTTGCTTTTAGTTCCTTGTGAACTTTGCTTTGCTTTGCTTGAATAGCAATTTGCATTGAGGTATAATTTCTCATCTTCATGTAGTCTGGAAGACCTGGCCTGTTACTTGGCCAGGCAACTGTCTGAAGTCCTCCTTAAGAGGCAATGTTTGTGGTTGTTTACAATTTGTCCTTGTACATATTCAAAGACCTCCTAAGTGAAGAGGAAATTGGCAGAACCCAAGGGATATGCAATCTATCCCCTGCTATTCTGTGTGTCATCTGCTCTGCTCACACCACTATGTTGATGCATCGCAGATACAAACCCAAGATCTTGTACAATTGTACAGTTGAGTCAGTTTCAAATGTGTAGAAGGGTTCCCACTTTCTGAACCCACACATTCTTGTCTTAAGCTCTCCCAGGCCAGGGATAAGAGCTGTGAAGTCTCATCTTCACTCACCTTTCATCTGCTTCACCTTAGCCCCTCAATGGCAAGGTTAAGAGCTAACACTACCCAGTTACAGTGGTTTGTTTGTTGAGGTTGATATGACCCCTCGACTAAAACCTAACCTTGATTGAGCCCATTGTTTGCATATAGTGTGTGCTACCTGTGCTTGTGTGTTTGTTTGACTTGCTTCCTGTGCAAGTTAGGTTTGCTTTGGCTTGCTTCCTGTGCAAGTTAGGTTAGGTGTGGCTTGCTTCCTATGCAAGTCATGTTTGGGATAGGCTTGCTTCCTGTGCAAATTAGCTAGAAACCTTAACTTAGGGGTGATTTTGCATGATAACATCTAGGCTCGAGTCGTAGTCTCCCTAGTTGTGTCTCCCTCTGTTATCTGGTTAGGCTAGTCCTTTTTCCCTATGAAGGGGAACTACGTCGCCCTGATTCTCATACCAGATGAGGTACGTAGGCAGGAGGTCGTGCGAGACCTCTCCGGGCACCTTTTCTTTCTTTTTGTGTGTGTGCTTGACAGTTATAGGCTCGAGTTCCCGACTCCCTATTAACTTGTTTGGTTGTTGTGTGCTTGGAAGCTGATGTAAGTCCATCGAGTGGCATTCGGGTTCCAGTGTGCGTGTGTTTTGGTTCGGATGCCGATGTAAGTCCAGTGATTGGCGTTCGGGCTCCACGTTTGCCTTTTTGTGTTTGTTTGGTTCGGAAGCTGATGTAAGTCCAGCGATTGGCATTCGGGTTCCATGTTTGCCTTTTGTGTTTTGTTTTGTTTCGGCGTGCGTGTAGCCGAACTACGGCAACTCTGATTCTCATGTTCAGATGAGATACGTAGGCACAAGATGCGATGTCTTGCCGAGTTTGATTAACGACTAACAACTAATCTTTGTTTGCTTTCGCCCTTATTGCGACCTTTTCTCTCGCCCTCGTTGCGATCGAGACTTTCCTTCTCTCTTGCCCTAGTTGCAATCGAGACCCTTGTTCCCGTAGTTAGTTTGAACTACGTTTTGCTCTGATTCTCATTCCCGATGAGATACGTAGGCATAAGACGCGATGTCTTAGCGAGCACACATCTCTTTAACCCATAGGTAGCCGAGCTACGAAGAGTCTGATTCTCATTCCAGATGAGATACGTATGCAGTGGATGCGACATCCGTGCGAGTCATTTTCTTTGACCCTTTCTTTTAGTAAATAGTACATTAGATAAACACACACCCTTTAGACAAGAACAAACAAGAGTGGATCCCGTAGAGTACTACGGATGCGTAGGGGTGCTAATACCTTCCCTTCGCATAATCGACTCCCGAACCCAAGATTTGGTTGCGAGACCTTGTCTTTTCCTTTCCTTTCTCCAGGTTTACTTCGAGCGTTTCCTTTCCTTCCTTTGGGATAAATAACGCACGGTGGCGACTCTTCTGTCATTTCTTTCTCGCCGGTTGTTTTTTTCGCATACCGTATTTTTCGGGGTTGCGACAGATGGGAGCTACTTGGATCATCAATATGATCTCAAGAGAGGAACTCCATTGTGTTTTTGTTTCTTTTCCCTCACCTTTTTGCTTTACTTAGGACTTAGCCATTCTTCTTCTTCCCTCCACTCTAACCCAAGCCAAAACTTTTGTGCAAACATCTAACATTTGTTTTCAACATTAGAAACCTAAGCCTTATACTTTTGATTTTCAAACCTTCTTTTCATAACACTTATTTTGAATTGAATCTTTAAGTCCACTTTGACCATTTTGTATATACTTCTAATTGGTGAATATAACCCATTCAAATGTGTTTTTGTGGTTTCAATGGCCACCTTCTAATCCAAACTTTTTCATAACCTTTAGTTATTAGGTTTGAGTTATCCTTGTGGTAGATGTAATACTCACCTATATCCTTAGTGATGGACAATGAGTCTTCCATGCTTATTATAGGGTTAACCCCTCACTAGCATGATAAAGCTATCCTCACATGGTGGATTTGTGGTTTTAGGTTGTGTTTTCTCCCTTTGATAACAAAAGACCTTGAGGCTTTTGGACCAATCAATTCACCAACTCATTTTGAGATTTTTACCCCGAACTACGAGGTTTTGACCCTAATCTTTTTTAAGATGGTACGTAGGCAATGGGTTTATCCATCCAAACACAAAATGTAAATAACTTGTATATTCTCTTCTCATCACTTCAATCATGTTTGCACAAACAAACTTTCACAAAACAACAACCTTGCAACAAGTATGAAAAGGGCTCCCTAGAGTACCTAGGATGTTTTGGGTGCCTAACACCTTCCCATTACATAACCAACCCCCTTACTCAGATCTCTGTTTCTCTTTTACTAGTTTTTTGTTAAAACTATTAGGTTTTTGTTCGCTTTCTAACCATTCCTTTGGATAAATAGAAGTGCGGTGGCGACTCGACTTGTATGATTTACCTTGGATTTAGTCAATATTTCTAATGGTAACGAATACCCCGCTACAGAAAAGTGGCGACTCTGCTGGGGACGCTTTTGCCTAGTGGGTTTTGCCTACTTTTCACATTTGTTGTGTTGTATTATATCGTTTGGTGACATATTTTTGTGCAATTTGGGATTATTGTATTGTATGTAATGACTGAATTGCTTGAATATTAATTCCTTGTATGCTTGGTGATCTTTGTGAGATGAGTTCTATACCCGGACTCGAGTGCACTTAGGATAGGAGAATGGCGTAGTCTTGTTGACTTGTGTGGAGTTATTCCTTAGCAAGTTGACTTGCAAGTCCATTCACTTGGTGGAGGTCATGTTGGGATCAATAATGTCACACAAGTAAGTTGTGGTTAGACATTACTCTTTCCAATATAGACCTTAGAAGCCAAGGACCTTAGTTTACCAAGCCCGTCTTGGCCTATTCTTAGGATGTAGTGCGAAAGTCGTTCAAATGTAAGATTTGATACGATTGTTACGCGATACTACACTCATAAGAGTCTCTCTTGAGAATATTTTTGGAATACGAGTAGTCGTTTCTCCGATAATATCCGAAAGATGGGATAATGACTATGGGAACCTCCTGTAGAACATGTTTGGCAGGTTTAAACCCTAGTACACTCCCTTTGGGTGGTTCTTAACCGAGACTCCATGCTCGTGACTTGCAACAAACCCTTGATTCGTGGTTGATCCGTTCATGTATCCTTAATATCAATGGAACTTGGGTGTTGATAAGGTGTAAACCGTAATCCACCAAAATGGATGATTGATATTAAGGATGATATGATCCATCCCACGACCTTTGTTTGGTGTGCTTTGCTTGATCCTTGAGTGTGATTATTGCATTCATGCATTCATGCATCCATTTGCATCCATATCATCAATAATGAAGAAAATTTTCAAGGAACTTAAGAGGTCTATTTGAAAATTTTCAGACATGGAAAGACAAAGAAGGAATACAAAGAAGTAAAGTTTCAGACAACCAGATTTGAAAGAGTTAAGGAATCTGACATCCTATGTATTAGATCCCTTGGGTTTCAAGGCTCGTTTTGGGAAGTTTCTTCCTCTTCTGACTACTCAGGTGGACGAAGGATTGATGAGTGTATTGGTGCAGTTTTATGATCCCTTGTACCGTTGTTTCACGTTTCCGGATTTCCAACTTTTGCCTACACTTGAAGAGTATGCCTACCTTGTGGGTATACCGATTCTAGACCAGTTTTCGTTCAGTGGCTTGGAGAGCATTCCTACTTCTCGAGAGATAGATGACATGTTGCACATAGATGAATCTCTGGTTGGTGCTCATATGACTACCAAAGGTGGAATTCAAGGTCTCCCTTTTGAGTTCCTCATTGCTCAAGCTACTATGTATGGGAAGGCCGTGAGTGAGGACCCCTTTGAGGCCCTATTTGTACTTCTCATCTATGGGTTAGTGTTGTTCCCCAACATCGACAAGTTTGTGGATGTGAACGCTATTAGGATTTTCTCTACTCTTAATCCCCTTCCGACTCTGTTGGGTGACACTTATTTCTCTTTGCATATGAGGAATACAAAGGGTGGTGGTGCCATTGTGTGTTGTTTGCCTCTGTTGTATAAGTGGTTTATTTCTCACTTACCGCAGACGGTCGCCTTCAAGGAGAACAAAAGATGTTTGCGGTGGTCCACGAGACTCATGTCTCTCACTAATGATGATATCTCTTGGTACAACCGTGTGCATGATGGTGTGCAGATTATCGACTTTTGTGGTAAATTCTCCAATGTGACTCTCCTTGGTACATGTGGTGGGATTAACTACAACCCTGTTTTGGCACGTCGTCAGCTTGGGTTCCCCCTAAAGGATAAACCTAATAACATTCTGTTAGAGGGTGTGTTCTTTCAGGAGGGTAAAGATCCCCAAGGCTTGAAGGGCAGAATGGTCCGCGCTTGGCACAAGGTTCATAGAAAAGGAAGGAAAGAGTTGGGTCCTAAGAATTGTGTTGCCATGGAGCCTTACACTGCTTGGGTTAGGAAAAGAGCGTCTGATTATGTCATGCCTTACGAGTATCCAAGACCTACACCTTTGGTCATGGCTAGGCCTTCAACCCTCCCTAACCAAGGAGTAGAGGAGTTGAAAGACGAAGACCGATCACATGCTTGGGTCCGTGAAAGAGAGGAGTTGCTTCAGCAGATCAAGGAGAAGGATGCTTTGATTGAGTTTCTCGAGCATCAGGTTATTGATGATCCTGATGATGCATGGACTTCTCTACTTCCTCAGTCTTCCAAGTTTTGGAAAAGGAAGTACGATCAACTCGCCAAGGAGAAGGCGGATATGGAGGCAGCCTATGAGAGGGAGGTGAAGAGACTTCGTGCATCCTATCTTCCTGTGTCCCGAGCTTTAGATGATTGTTTCTAGGGATCCATAGGATGATTATTTTCCTTTTCTCTTGTATATGGTTACCAATGTGGTACTTCTTTGGTGTAAAATATTTCCCAGATATTATGTTTCCATATAAAAGTGTTTAATATTTCCAAAATTTGCAAATAGAACTCTAAAGTTCCTTTGAAATCATATGCACAAGCATTGCATGCATCATGTGCATAAGCAGGTTTTGTTCCCGGCTTCTTGTCATGTGGTCTAACTCTGTGTTCTTCATTTATTTTGAAGACAAGCTGACTCACCGGTACTACACCAGAGCCAACATTTCAAGACTGATGGATCATTTGGAACAAGAGAACCGCGAGCTGAAAGAGGAAGTGGCCAGATTAAGTGCCTTGATGGAATCATTCATGGCTGCTCAGAGCCAGTCTTCTCCGACACCTTCAACTCCTCCCCAGAGGACAGTCATCTCTGAGATTGTCTCCTCGACTGTGCCAGCAGCCAGTGCACACTTTGCTCCAACGGCCATGCCAGCCGGATTCCCGTGGGGGATGCCTCCCAATTTCATGCCCGAGGGTCCTGCTCCCACCTTTGCTTCTATGTCGGCATCTAGCCCGGTCCTTGCTGTTCCTCCTCCTGTCGTGCATACTCTGTCCAGAGTAGACGACACCAATTATCATTCTGAGCCGTCTGAAGGCCCAGATGTCTATGAGAAGATGGACGCTATGAACGATCAATTTCTTGAGCTTCGCAAGGAATTGAAAACTCTCAGAGGAAAGGATCTTTTCGGCAAGTCTGCTGCCGAACTCTGCTTGGTTCCTAATATGAAGATCCCTGTAAAATTCAAGGTCCCTGACTTTGAAAAGTACAAGGGAAATACATGCCCTCTCAGCCACCTGGTCATGTATGCCAGGAAAATGTCGACTCAGACCGATAATGACCAACTGCTCATCCATTACTTTCAGGACAGTTTTTCCGATGCTGCTCTGCGTTGGTACATGGGTTTAGACAGTGCGAACATTCGATCCTTCAACGATCTTGGCGAGGCTTTCGTCAAGCAATACAAGTACAATGTGGATATGTCTCTCGATAGGGATCAATTGAGGGCCATGTCTCAGAAGGACAAGGAAAAATTCAAAGAATACGCCCAGAGGTGGCGAGAGGTAGCAGCACAGATCGTGCCTCCGCTAGAAGAGAAAGAGATGACTAAGATCTTTTTGAAGACCTTGAGTTCTTTTTATTATGAGCGGATCATTGCTAGCGCTCCTTCTGACTTCACCGAGATGGTGAATATGGGGATGCGTCTAGAAGAAGGGGTTAGGGAAGGACGCCTGACCAGAGAAGAAGGCTCTTCCGCCAAACGTTATGGGGCGTTTGCAAAGAAGAAAGATGGAGAGGCACATGCTGTGACCTCCCATGTGAAACCAAGAAGACCCTCTGTGAGGAGGAAGACCGTGCGTCCCGCCGGTAACCAGCACCAGGTGGCTCATATAGCACCTGTCTTCAGAGATAATCAACAGTATCAGCATCATAGTAACAATCAGCAACCACATCCGTAATATCAACATCAACAGCACCGTCCGCAACAACAGGCCTACCAGCCTCGAAACAGTAATCAAACCAACACAAGTTACGAGAGGAAAAGGGTCACCTTCGATCCTATTCTGATGACGTATGCAGAGTTATATCCCTCTTTGATAGAGAGAAAGTTGATTACTCCGCGAGACCCACCGGCTATACCTACTAACCCCCAGTGGTGGTATAAGCCCGAATTACACTGTGTTTACCATTCTGGTGCTCCCGGCCACGACATGGAGAATTGTTACCCTTTGAAGACCATGGTTCAAGACCTTGTGAGGTGTGGCATTCTGTGTTTCGAGGATGTAGGTCCTAACGTAAAGAAGAACCCATTGCCCGAGCATGGGAAGTCTGTCAACATGGTCCAGGGCTGCCCTGGCAAGTACAAAGTCAAGTATGTCAGTCATATTCGACAATCTCTGATCGAGATGCATCGTTTGCTATGTGATTATAGTCATTATGAGCATGACCACGATGGATGCCGAGTCTGTTCTGTCAATAAAAGAGTTTGTCGTCAGGTGCGCAAAGATGTTCAGGAAATGCTGGATGAAGGAGTTATTGAGATCCTTCAAAACAGAAATGTTGACGAAGATGCTGATGAGGTCAACGTAATTTCTCCAGTATTCCGGATCCCCGAGCCTGTTATCATCAAGTATGATGTTAGCAAGCAGAAGGTTTCTCCCGCATTAACCATTAAGCCAGTCGGACCAGTACCGTACTTTTCTGAAAAGCGGTTCCCTATCGCTACAACGCTGTCGCAGTAGAAAATGGGAAAGAGGTGTCCTTGCCATCTTCATCTGTTGTCAACATTGCTGATGTTAGCAGTCTGACACGTAGCGGTCGTGTACTTTCAGCACCCTTAAAGCCTCAAACTAATGCTGATTCTGTTGAACGTCCGATTAGGAATGCTGTGAGCACTCCGAACCCGGCACTTGTTGTTAAGCCCTCCTCTACATTGATAACTCCTGCTTCTGTTGGCCCAAGCGGCAATATGAAAGAAGACTGCGATGAAATGTTGAGGCTCATCAAGAGAAGCGAGTACAATGTTGTAGACCAGCTTCTACAAACGCCATCCAAGATATTTGTGTTATCCTTGCTTTTGAATTCAGAACCACACCGAGAGGCTCTGCAGAAGGTTTTGGATGTGGCATATGTGGATCACGATGTCACAATAGAACAATTCGATAGCATTGTTGCAAACATTACTGCTTGTAACAACTTGAGTTTTTGTGACTCTGATTTCCCCGAGGAGGGAAGAGACCACAACTTGGCATTGCATATATCTATGGGTTGCAAAGACGACGCCATGTCCAATGTGCTAGTGGACACTGGGTCATCATTAAATGTATTGCCAAAATCCACTCTTTCGAAACTGTCATATCAAGGGCCTCCCATGAGGCAGAGTGGAGTAGTTGTGAAGGCTTTCGATGGGTCTCGCAAAAATGTGATTGGCGAGGTTGATCTCCCAGTCAAGATCGGACCGAGTGATTTCCAGATTACCTTCTAGGTTATGGATATTCACCCATCGTATAGTTGTCTCTTAGGCAGACCATGGATTCACGAGGCGGGCGCCGTGACATCCACCCTACACCAGAAACTGAAATTTGTGAAGAATAAGAAGCTGGTGGTGGTAGGGGAGAAAAGGCTCTCCTGGTTAGCCATTTGTCTTCCTTCTCATATATAGATGCTGAGGATGAACTTGAAACTCCTTTCCAAGCTTTATCTATTGCTGAAACTATTGAGAAGAGAACTCCTTCATTTCCTTCCTACAAAGATGCAAAGTTGGCCATTGAGCGTGGTGCAACTGCTGGTTTAGGGAAAATGATTGAGCTAGAAGACAACAAGTCCCTGGCTGGCATACGATATTCATCTGGGGTTTTCAACAAGCAAGGTTTGTTCAAGAGTGGAGGGTTCATCCACACCAGTCAAGACGACGAGGCTGCTTCCATCTTGGAGGAAGACGAAGAGGATTCTGGCAACTTCGTTATCCCTGGAGGAATCTGCAATAATTGGGTCGGTGTGGATATTCCAACAGTTATCCATAAGTCAAAGTAATATTCATTGTGTTTGAAAACCCTCCTCCCATGCCAAAAGGAAGAGTGATGACATTGTTGGCCCATAAATACTATGATATTTTCATTCAATAGATTCATGTTAAATGTTTGTTTTCCAATTATTTTCCCTTTTCGCTTTTTGCATGAAATTGGTGATCATATAAAACCCTAAAAATAGAATAAAATCAATCTTTTCATCTGCATAATGATTTGCCTTGTTTAAACTCTAAAGCTTTTCATATCCAAAATCATTATGCAGGTTGATCAAACCCATTGAACATAATGATCCAACACCATCTCCCAACTTTGAATTCCCTGTATTTGAGGCGGAAGAAGATGATGTTGAAGAGATTCCTGACGAGATTACCTGTCTACTTGAGCATGAAGAGAAAATCATTCAGCCGCATCTTGAGAATATGGAAACAATCAACTTGGGGTCTGAAGATTGTATGCGAGAAGTGAAGATTGGGGCACTCTTGGAAGAATCTGTTAAGAAGGGGTTGATTGAATTGCTACGAGAATATGTTGATGTCTTTGCCTGGTCATATGAAGACATGCCCGGTCTAGATACAAACATTGTGCAACATTTCCTACCTTTGAAGCCTGAGTGCGTGCCTGTGAAGCAGAAGCTCAGAAGAACTCATCCTGATATGATGGTGAAGATCAAAGAGGAAGTTCAGAAGCAAATTGATGCAGGGTTTCTGGTGACTTCTACATATTCTCAATGGGTGGCCAATATTGTGCCCGTGCCTAAGAAATACGGAAAAGTCCGAATGTGTGTGGACTATAGAGACTTGAATAAAGCTAGTCCGAAAGATGATTTTTCTCTACCACATATTGATATGTTGGTAGACAATACAGATAAATTCAATGTCTTCTCATTTATGGATGGATTTTCCGGATATAATCAGATTAAGATGGCACCCGAGGATATGAAGAAGACAACATTCATCACACCTTGGGGAACATTCTGTTATCGAGTGATGCCCTTCGGTTTGAAGAACGCCGGAGCCACGTATCAACGAGCTATGACCACCTTGTTTCATGATATGATGCACAAGGAAATCGAGGTATATGTTGATGATATGATCGCTAAGTCAAGAACGGAAGTTGAACATGTAGAGCACTTGTTGAAGCTTTTTCAGCGTTTGAGGAAGTATAAGCTCCGTCTGAATCCCAACAAGTGTACATTTGGAGTCCGTTCCGGCAAGTTATTGGGCTTTATTGTTAGTGAAAGAGGTATTGAGGTTAATCCTGCAAAGGTCAAAGCAATACAAGAGATGCCTGCACCCAAAACTGAGAAGCAAGTCCGAGGTTTTTTTGGCCGCTTGAATTATATTTTCAGATTCATATCCCACATGACTGCCACATGTGCACCGATATTCAAGCTCCTCCGAAAAGATCAGTCCCATGATTGGACCGAGGATTGCCAGAAAGGTTTTGATAGCATTAAAGAATACTTGTCCGAGCCTCCGATCCTGTCTCCTCCCGTGGAAGGAAGACCATTGATTATGTATCTGACTGTTCTTGAAGACTCAATGGGTTGTGTCCTTGGTCAGCAAGATGAATCAGGAAAGAAAGAGTATGATATTTACTACTTGAGCAAGAAGTTCACCGATTGTGAGTCTCGATATTCAATGCTTGAGAAGACATGTTGTGCTTTGGCTTGGGCTGCTAAGCGCTTACGCCAGTATATGTTAAATTATACGACGTGGTTGATATCCAGAATGGATCCAATCAAGTATATCTTAGAAAAGCCTGCTTTAACTGGGAGGATTGCCCGCTGGCAGATGTTGTTATCTGAGTATGATATTGAGTATCGAGCTCAGAAGGCTATTAAAGGTAGTATCTTAGCTGATCACTTGGCACATCAGCCGATTGAAGACTATCAGTCAGTTCAGTATGACTTCCCAGATGAGGAGATTCTGTATTTGAAAATGAAAGATTGTGATGAGCCTACACTCAATGAAGGGCCAAATCCTGGTTCCAGATGGAGTATGGTGTTTGATGGCGCTGTAAATCAATATGGAAATGGTATTGGGGCAGTGATTATTACTCCTCAGGGCACACATATTCCTTTTACAGCAAGGCTAACTTTCAAATGCACAAATAATATGGCTGAGTATGAGGCCTGTATTATGGGATTGGAGGAGTGCATTGATCTAAGGATCAAGCATCTTGATGTTTATGGTGATTCGGCCCTCATTGTTAATCAGATTAAGGGAGAATGGGAAACGAATCAGCCTAGCCTCATTCCATATAGGGATTACGCGAGGAGGATTTCAATGTTCTTTACTGAGGTTGACTTCCATTATATTCCTCGAGATGAGAATCGGATGGCAGACGCTCTTGCTACACTTGCTTCAATGATTGTGGTAAAACTTTGGAATGAAGTCCCCAATATCACTGTGATGCGCTTGGACAGACCAACTCATGTATTTGCAGTAGAAGAGGTGAAAGATGATAAGCCGTGGTACTATGATATCAAGTGTTTCCTTCAGAGCCAGTCTTACCCGCCTGGGGCATCTGTGAAAGACAGGAAGACTCTGAGGAGATTATCAGGAAGTTTTTACCTTATTGGTGATGTACTTCATAAGAGAAATTTTGACATGGTTATGCTCAGATGCGTGGATAGACACGAAGCAGACCTGTTGATGACTGAGGTCCACGAGGGTTCATTTGGTACTCATTCCAATGGACATGCCATGGCTAGAAAGATGTTGAGAGTAGGCTACTATTGGCTGACAATGGAGTCTGACTGCTGCAAATATGTGAAGAAATGCCATAAGTGTCAGATCTATGCGGATAAAATTCAAATTCCTCCGACACTTCTGAATGTGATCTCATCACCATGGCCTTTCTCTATGTGGGGAATTGACATGATTGGCATGATAGAGCCGAAAGCGTCTAATGGACACAGATTTATTCTCGTAGCAATTGATTACTTCACTAAGTGGGTTGAAGCGGCATCGTATGCAAATGTGACCAGGCAGGTGGTCGTGAAGTTTATCCATAATCAACTCATATGCCGATATGGTGTGCCAGATAGGATCATTACTGATAATGGATCTAACTTGAACAACAAAATGATGAAAGAACTGTGTAGTGAGTTCAAGATTGCACACCATAATTCTTCTCCTTACAGACCCAAGATGAGTGGGGCTGTTGAAGCTGCTAATAAGAATATCAAGAGAATTATCCAAAAGATGGTTGTCACGTACAAAGATTGGCATGAGATGTTGCCATTTGCTTTACATGGATATCGCACATCTGTCCGCACTTCAACAGGGGCAACCCCTTTCTCTCTTGTTTATGGCATGTAGGTCGTACTCCCAGTAGAGGTGGAGATCCCATCAATGAGAGTCTTGATGGAAGCCAAGTTGTTTGATGCTGAATGGGTTCAGAGTCGTTATGACCAACTGAATTTGATAGAAGAAAAGAGACTGCCTGCCATGTGCCATGGTCAATTATATCAGCAAAGGATGAAGAAAGCTTTTGATAAGAAGGTCAAGCCTCGTGTATTCCGAGAAGGTGACCTTGTGCTCAAGAAAGTCTTGTCTTTCACGCCCGATTCTATGGGCAAGTGGACTCCAAACTACGAAGGTCCATATGTTGTCAAGAGAGCCTTTTCAGGCGGTGCTTTGATACTGACAACTATGGATGGGGAGGATTTCACTCGTCCTGTGAATTCAGGTGCAGTCAAGAAATACTTCGCCTAAAAATAAAAACAGAATAGCTCGCTATGTTGAAAACTCGAAAGGGCGGCTTAGGCAAAAATGAGCGTCTCGGTGGATTGAAAACCCGAAAGGGCGATCCAGGAAAAAGTTAGAGACATAAAAAAATGAATATATGTATCCCGCTAGATTGAGTACCTCATCCTGGGGAAATCTAGGAAAAAATTAGGGATTTGGCAAGTAACTACATCCTGATAAGACTTTGTTCTACAACTGTCATCCGTCAGAGATTCTTGTTCATTCGTCATCAGCCGAAGCTTCAAATACATCGGATTCAGAATTGGTGGAGAAGTGGTCATTATGTTCAATGTAGCCCTTTTCCAATATATATCACCAATTTCAAATTTGTAAAGATCTATGGAGTCTTGCCATTTGCAGACTACCATTCCATCAAATAAATTTGAGCCTTTTATCCAATTATTTGCACTCTTATTTGTTTCAATTCAACAAATGTTTTGCATGTTGTAATTGAAAAAATATATATCATTGTTTTAAATAATCAAACTTTTCATAACTTGTTTTTAAACAAAGTGAACATTTACAATGACGAAAGGATACTTAGGAGATCTTCAGTGCTCTCCCAAGGATGGTATGATCCCTAACAGGGTAAGACATTTCTTCATATTCCTGGCATGACTGTATCTTCTTCCTCCGAAGCCTTTTGTGGTTTTTCTACTGGGTGGAGTGTTTGGTAAGATATTCACCACTTTTCCCCTTCAGCAGAATAGCGACCTTTCCTCCTCAGCAGATGTGATCTCTTTGGTGAGCACGGTACTTGGTGGTTGATCCCCAAAATCCCTTTACCTCCTCGGATAGATTCCCCAGTAGAGTTGCTTATGTGGTGGATTTTAACTGTGCAATAACTCTTGTCCCCGGCTGGAATGACTGATGTTCATCCCCTGCAGAGATCTTTGCTTCCTGGTATCTCTTGCCCTCATCAGATTTGGATATTCTCCGGTGAGCCTGGCTTTCTCTTGAGGTGTAGTACCGGATGTTTGTGTCCTTCGGAGTTGTTCGCGTTAGAAATGTCTGTTTGTCAGCATTCATCATACATAAACCATGCATGTGTGCATATAGTTTTCAAACATTCAGATATTCATGATTGCATTCTTTGCCATATATCTTTGTTTGTTATCCCTACTAGTGGGTAATATGTTTCCCAAGCATATGTCGGTGTCTGATCTCCCCATGTAGAGTCAGCCCCTTAAGCAGAAAGTGTTTATCTTTCCTGCCACATTCCCCACTGAGTTATATCCTCGTGGACGACGGTTGTTTTTCCTTCCTCCCAACACATATATTGGGATGGGTTTCCCTATTGAGTTATATCCTCACTAGGACGAGTCTTGATTCAGTTTGCCTCTTTAGTTTGATCCTAAATTGGTTTCTTGTGATCTGTTTCCTGCACTCCCCTGTGGTATAGATGAATAGTTGCTCAGTAATTAGTAATCATTCAAATTATTCCCGGCGGAGTCTGTGGTTTTCTACCCTTATACCGGTAGGTGTAAACCCTATTTTCTCCCCTTTGCAGAGTTAACCTTTTGTTCATCCTAATCGATGACAGTTACTCTTCCGTGGTTTTCTACCCAGTATCCGGTAGATGTAATCCCCTCCTTGACGGTTATCATTATCCAATATTCGGTGTTGATATTCCCTCATTCTCTTGTATAATCGCTCTGATTGGGCAGTTTATCCCCAGCAAGTCATCTTTCATATACCGACTTCCGGTAATGTTTGTTGCTCCCCTTGAATGGTCATCATTACATACCTAGTTTCGGTATCCCGATGTCTTTCTTTGTCGGTCGATTTACCCTTTTTTAACCCAGTAACTGGTTGTGGATAATCTTCCATGCGAGTATATTATCTATGTTCTGACGGTAATAGATAATATATCTCATGCACTCGTTGGTCGAAGCCTTTTGTTCTTCCCCCAGTTGAGTAAGATTCGTATCCCTTTTCGGAATCGAATGCCCATCCCATAATCGAGTTTGCTTTTAGCCCTCTTTTAGATGATGAGTGTCTTGGGAATATTCCCCAATTCACGTTTTGGTTGGTCACCTATTATATGCCCAGTAACTGGCATCGCTGGTGTTCCCTCCTTCTGCTCCCTATTATGACTTTTTGTCCCCTGTGGAGTCAGAATCCCTGAGTTGAAATATACCTTTTAGGTCTTCCTCAGACGTTTTGGATGATTGATATCTCTCACCCTTATACCGGTCTTAGATATTCATTTCCCGGAGCATGTTTTTCCCTCACCCTTATACCAGTGGAATCACATGATCTCTTTTTGAGCTTATTACCCAATAATCGGTAATACCTCATTTGTTTTCCTCAGCTGAGTCCTTAATGGACATCCCCACCCGAGTCCGTATTTTCATCCGAAGTACCCGTTGCGGATAATTTTTGTTGTATTGGCATATTCCCCAGTACATGCATCTTCGAGTCAGCTCGAGTCCTTCCATAGATTTATTTCATGGATTCTCTCTGTGTCTCTCGGCAAGTTTCATGTCGTGACCTGCTCACGCATTTCTATCCCTTTACTCGTCGGTAGAGTCTCTGTTCCATTTATGAGTGTGTTACTCCAATGGATTTCCATTTGTTCCTGATCTCTTTCTTTCTTTGTGGACACATATCCCCACAGAGTATTACTATTTTGCATGCATACATCTGCATCATGAGGTCTCTTAGGGACCAAAATTCGTCTCTTTGTTATTATTTAAGCCCATTCTACCCCGTCGAGACGAAGATTTTAACCTTCACTTCTCCGGCTAGAATGACCTTAAATAGGGGCATCTATAAGACCCTAATTTTGTCCCTAAGATCCCTCATGGAATCATAACATTGCATTTTGCAAAGCCTCAAGGATCATTAGCATCTTGGTTCCCTTTGCCTTTGGGTGGGACCTCTTGTGAGTGGTTTGAGATCACCAAGCAGGCTTGAATTGTATATCATTGCTTTTCTTATTTTTTTTACTAACCAAAAGAACAAAAATATGTCACTAACTTCTTTTGTTTGTAGCTTGAGTAATCACAAGGTCCAAAGCTTCAAGGAGATCATTAGTACAAAGATATGGCCAAGAGGAGATGAAAGCAAGCATGGTAATGGTTCCCAAAGATCTCATCCATCAAATATGCCTTCCTAGCATCTCAATTCATCATTTTGATCAAAGCTAGTCAAAGGGTTTTAGGTTTATTCCCCAAAGAAACCTTAATTCATCTGTGCACCATAATGCCTTGCTCTTGAAGCAACCTCAGCCCATGGTCAAATACAATCAAGGGAAGTTCTTTAATTATTCATTTCATGCATATTTGAACTTATTTGAGTGTCCTCAATCATCAATTCATCAAGATATGAGTCATGGACTTGAGAAGTTGATCAGTCAATTCATCTGACTATTCTGAAATGCACTGAGACCTAACTTTTTGTGTTTTGGTCAAATGGAGATGATCCCAAAAGAAACAATATTCTTAAGGACAATATGAACAACTTTCATGTTCATAAAAAATTGACTTGAATCTTGGAAGGTCATCATCCATTCCAAGACATTATAGGTCATTTTGATTGAAACCCTAATTTTGGGCCAACTTCCCAAGGACATAACTCATTCGTTGTTTATGATTTTGAGGTGGGATGAAATGCATTGGAAAGCTTAAGGTGTCTACTTCAAATGTTATGTTGGACCAAATTTCAAAATCTCAAAGGAAATACATGTGATAATGCAAGACATTATAGGTCCTTTTGGGCCAAATGCATTAAAAGGCAAAAAAGTCCAACTTCAAGTGCCCATAACTCTTTCACCAAAAATCCAAATGATGCAAACTTTAAGTCCATTTTGATTGCCTTGAAAAGATCTACAACTTTGATGTTGGGGGGTTTTTTTCATTTGAGGCTTGCATCATCAAAACAGAAAGGCTTGAACATTGGCCAAATTTAGAAACTTTGTCTTTTCATGTTTTGCACCTTGCACTTTAAACTCCAATTTCACCAATTTCCACACTTCAAATGGATTTTTGCCCAACATAACAATTGTTCCTTACATCAAAACCTTTCCAACCATTACTAACATGCTCATGATTGGATTTGACAAATGGTATTTTCAAAGAGGAGAAGCTTTTGGTTCAATTATGCATAACACCTCAAAATTCCATGCACAAGCAATTACCATTCAAATTACACGTCCATTTCACTTTGGTATGATTTCAGATTGCATTTGGCTTTGGTTTTGGGCTTTGTGCATGATTGAATCACCCTCTCCTTGCCATTCCCTCTATAAATAGAAGCTCCATTCCATTCAAATCTGATCCATGAATCAACCTGAAATGCTGCAGAACTGAAAACCTAACCTCTCACCAAAGAAGCTATTTCACTTTTCTTCAAATTTTTCAAATCTAAAATTCAACTACATCTGGTTGAATCTTTGGATCTAAAGCTTCTAAACCTCCATCCTTTAGTTCATTGATCTTCCGTTTTGATAAAGGAAGCAAGGAATCAAGCTCAAATCTCCAGAATCCAAGGTTGTTCTTCAACTCGTTTTTTCTTCGAAACTCATCATCTATTAATCTATTTGCTTGGATTTTGTGTTGGATGAAGTCCTCTTCATAGAGGCAATTGATTTGAGTACTTAATTTTTGAAATCCATCAAGTTCTCAGGAATATCACAGAATTTCCATCTCTGATTTCTCTCAAAATAGAGATCTAGAGTGGAATTGAGTGATACAGGGATGATGTACATCATCCCAGCTTTGGTGTATACATCGCGTATTTTTGTTAAGTTTTGGTTGCCTGCAATTTTGGCCGGAAAACACAAGCTCACCGGAGAAGAAGGTGGCTCCAGTGGCCGTCGCATTGCCAGTTTGAATCTGGATCGTTGGATTCATTTTCCAGATCTAATTGTGGCCTTCCATTGTTATGACTTATTTTAATGTTGGATGTTTCTCATTGACTTGGACTTACCATGAGCGCGCACTTCTGAACCTCAGGATTGGCCACGTCAATTAATGAGATCCAATCCAACGCTCCTTGTTTTTTCTTATTTTCTATTTTCTGATTTAATTTTTTTTATTCCCATTATTTTCAAAAATCAATATCTTCTTCATTTTTAATCCAAAAAATATGGGACCAATTGCATTCTTCTCCAAATAATTTCTAGTTTCTAATTTTGATTTTTAATATTTTTTATTTCATCATTTGATATTTTTTGTGAATTTTCTCTTTTCTGGTTATTTTTAATTCATTTTAAATAGTTTTTGATATCCAAAAAATACAAAAATATTTTCCTAACCTATTTGAATGATGATGGATCTATGAAAAATATTCTCATCAATTTTTTATTGATTTGAGATTTATTTGAGATTTTAGTTCAATTAGGTTATTTTTATTCATTTTTAATTGATTAAAAATAGTTTCTGACTTTTAAAAATGCTGAAATTTTTTGTCAAACTTTGTTTGACCTTGTTGAACTTGGGATAAATCACTTGGACCTCTCAAGGTTGATTTGAAGTGATTTTGAAGTTTGACCTTTCTTTTATTTTAATTCAAGTTTATTTTAATGTTAAAAAATGCCAAAAATATTTTGCTTGTTGTTTGATCTCCAATCTTCATCCCATTTCTGATTTTCTATTGTTTGACTTTGACTTTCAATGTCATTTGGTCAATACATATGGATTGGTACATCTTATTTCACCTTATGCATTTTGATCTTCCCATTTCCTTATCCATTCTTCATCCCCTTCTTCTTCTTCTTCTTCTTCTTCTTTCTTTTTGATCAATGAGTTGAAGGTTGATAAGTTAGCATTGATTAGGGAGACTTAATCTTCCTTGATTCAAATCTAATTCATCTTGATCAATTGATAAAGTGAATGGCTTTGCATTAAGGATAGGTTGTTTTCTAAATCATGCAAAAGGCTTAAACCAATACAAGATCAATTCTCTTTTCCTTTTTGGCATGGCAAGTTGTTGGAACTTGGTTCACTAATCAAGACTTCTAACTTATGTTGTTGCCTACATTATTATTGACCGGCCTCAGATAGTTGTGACTTCTACATAAGTCCAATTACGATTGCTTAACATAGCGCTAAATTTTTCCTTATGGCACACTAACTACTAACACTAACCATTAACCATTAACATTTACTTTTTGCTCTTTACTTTTATGCAATTTACTATTCTTGCACATATTATCCATTTGCTTTTCTCTTTGCTCACTTGAGCACATGTTTATGTTAATGCCATTTGACTTTTGCTCACTTGAGCACATAATTGTGTATATATTATTGTGCTTGTGTTTTGTTTTGATTGTTGTGAACCAAATGCAAAGAATTGGACAAATGGACTTAGACTTTAGGACTTTCCCTATGCAAATTTGAAGTCAAAGAGCAACTAGGCATTGGGCCTTTAGAGTGCTATAAAAAGTCAAAGAGCAACTAGGTATTGAGCCTTTAGAATGCTTAATATTGAAGATGACATTGAAAGGACCATATTATAAATTCCCTCTTGTCCATTCTTTGATTGTATTATAGAATCTTTTGATGTGTGTTTTCTTTGTGCTAGGAGTTCCAACTTGAGCTTAATTGAGGAATCATTGCCATGAGCTTCCAAGAGAGAGAGATCCAAGATACATTGAGGGGTCTTTCCAAGAGTTCATTTGACTGTTGATTGCTTGAGTTTATGCTTTATGTGATTGCTTATTCCAAAGGATGGGAGCTACTTGGATCATCAATATGATCTCAAGAGAGGAACTCCATTGTGGTGTTGTTTCTTTTCCCTCACCTTTTTGCTTTACTTAGGACTTAGCCATTCTTCTTCTTCCCTTCACTTTAACCCAAGCCAAAACTTTTGTGCAAACATCTAACATTTGTTTTCAACATTAGAAACCTAAGCCTTATGCTTTTGATTTTCAAACCTTCTTTTCATAACACTTATTTTGAATTGAATCTTTAAGTCCACTTTGACCATTTTGTATATACTTCTAATTGGTGAGTATAACCCATTCAAATGTGTTTTTGTGGTTTCAATGGCCACCTTCTAATCCAAACTTTTTCAGAACCTTTAGTTATTAGGTTTGAGTTATCCTTGTGGTAGATGTAATACTCACCTATATCCTTAGTGATGGACAATGAGTCTTCCATGCTTATTATAGGGTTAACCCCTCACTAGCATGTTGAAGCTATCCTCACATGGTGGATTTGTGGTTTTAGGTTGAGTTTTCTCCCTTTGATAACAAAAGACCTTAAGGCTTTTGGACCAATCAATTCACCAACTCATTTTGAGATTTTTACCCCGAACTACGAGGTTTTGATCCTAATCTTTTTTAAGATGGTACGTAGGCAAGGGGTTTATCCATCCAAACACAAAATGTAAATAACTTGTATATTCTCTTCTCATCACTTCAATCATGTTTGCACAAACAAACTTTCACAAAACAACAACCTTGCAACAAGTATGAAAAGGGCTCCCTAGGAGTACCTAGGATATTTTGGGTGCCTAACACCTTCCCATTACATAACCAACCCCCTTACCCAGATCTCTGTTTCTCTTTTACTAGTTTTTTGTTAAAACTATTAGGTTTTTGTTCGCTTTCTAACCATTCCTTTGGATAAATAGAAGTGCGGTGGCGACTCGACTTGTATGATTTACCTTGGATTTAGTCAATATTTCTAATGGTAACGGATACCCCACTACAGTTATGCCAGATGAGTTGGAAGTTGTCGGACAGACCATTAACCCATAATTGAGTTAACTCGATCAGGCTTAGCACAAAACGCTTGCACTTGGATGCGTCATTGGAACTAAAGTAAATCAGTTGGTCATTCACGAGTTGTATGTGTTCGTCATGATCCCCTTTTATGTCATAACTTCTTAGCTTGGGTGGTTTCTCCATAGACTTTGAGATTTCACTCTCCAGGATTCTTACTGGAAGTGGGTGCTTCGGTTGTACCTTTACATGGTGTGTTTCTGCTTAAACCAAGGAAGGAGCATGGCTCCCCACTCTCCAGCGTTGCTAAGAGGAGGATTCTAATGCTTCTTTCTTTTTCTCCAATCCTTCGATCGAGGAACCTCGTTTTGTTGGTGTAAGCCCTAGAGGCCAATACTTTTGGTACTTGTATCGAATTATTTATTAATAATAAAAGGATTTTTCTTTATTATGTTTGTTTAATAAAGTCCCTAGAATAGCTAGTCCGTTTAATGTATCAAGTGTGACTTAATCATGAGATCCTATTAAACATAAGGACATTATTCTTAAAGTATCCGTAGTCGAGCTTTGTTGTGAAGTGGGATAACATTAAAGCATTAAGACTATTATGTATATAGACTGATGATCACATCTCATGGATCATGGATAAGGAGTTATCAAGTCTTAAACATAAGTATGAATATTGAGAGGAATATTTATACTGGATTGACCCGCTATGAGAATACTATATAGAATTTTATTTTAAGTGTCATAAGTTATTCTCATGGTGATAATGGTGTATACCACCCTTTGACCTGAAACCACTATGTATCCTAGATGTAGAGTCGAGTGCCTTATTGTTGATCAAACATTGTCCGTAACTGGATGACTATAAAGACAGTTGATGGATACTCCACGAAGCATGTTAAGGGACATGAGTGACCTAGATAGAATTTGCCCATCCTGCGTAACAGGATAAATGTCTACGAGCCCAATATTGAACTGGACAAGGATGACACGGTCTATGCCTTGTGTTCAATATAGACATAAGGGCAAAAGGGTAATTATACATATAAGTATTATCACAAAAGGATTTGTCAGATCACATGACATTTTCGTGTCTTGGGTAGCAGTGATGTGTTGCTAGGTACCGCTCATTGTTTATTATGTTTAATACGTGATTTAATATAATTGCTAATGTCGCGAAAACCTACAGGGTCACACACAAAAGGACGGATTGATGAGAGATAGAGTAACCAAGGAAAACCGTAAGGTACGGTGCACTTAAGTGAATTTTAGAACATTGTAAGGTACGATGTACTTAAGTAGAATACGAAATATGGTAAGGTACCACACGCTTAAGTGATTTTGGCATATCATAAGATATGGGCCACATACACTTAAGTGGGTTTTTTAGCTTGCAGCCCACAAAAGTGGTTCTATAAATAGAACCCTTGTGCAGAAGCATTTGTGCAGTTGCAATTTCGTTTCTCTCTCTCTCTCTCACTCACTCAAAGCTTTCATTGGTAGCAGCTAACACTGATATTGAAGGAATTCGTTCGTGTGGACTGAGTAGAGGCGTTGTAACCATTCAACGTTTGTGATCGCTCCGTAGATCTGCATCAAAGGTTTCAATCGCCACAAGAGGTAACGATTCTATCACTGATCATGCCCATTCGTAAGGATCACTAAAGGAGATTTTTTTTTAAATTCCGCTGCATTTTGGATCGCTCTTCTCCTTCAGTGGTATCAGAGTCACTTACGAAACCATGCATCTGATAGCTGTTTATTTTCTATATTTTTTGTATTAATACGATTAAAAGACAGAATGATTCAAAGAATAAATGAGTAATTAAATTTGGCATCATGTGTGTACGATTTGGATGATTGATGTTGACTATGCTTCGGAATCCGACGTTAGTATGGTGAAGCAGCGATACATCGATCATCCATAGGTTACACAATTGAGATCAATCAAGTTATATATATGATATAAGTGATCCTGATGCAAAATACGGTATATATGATATACTGTTTCTGTTTCGTTCATTCAAACACTTAATGGTTGTTTTCCTTTGAGCATAAATGGTCATTTGCTTCTTGATCCGACATTAGTATGGTGAAGCAATGACGTGTTGATCAATCATACTGAATTAACAATCGAGGTGTGTTTAACAGTCTGAAATTGGTGCATTAGGGTTCATGACGGCATAAGGGTTGTGCGGTCAAAGAGTTATGCGATTAGGGTTGTGACTGCGCAAGAGTTGTGCTTTAAAGTATCAAGTGTTGATGCGAAAAACGATGTCGATTTCAAATAATAATGTGTTTATTATTATTGTCTTGTGGTGATCAATTATGGCCTTAGTTTAATTTGGTCACCAAAATTTAATTTGGTTTTAATTAATTAACATAATTTAAATTAATAATAATAATGTGTTTATTATTATTGTCTTGTGGTGATCGGTTATGGCCTTAGATTTCCTTTATTTTGTTTTGGGATTTTAAAATACGACTTGCGTGTCGTGCCTCTCTTTTAATCTCTTAATGTAACTTCTTTTTTCATCTCACTCCCTCGTATGTAAAACGATATTCTTTTATGTAATGTAATGTTATAAAGAAAGAGAAGAATACAATATCAAAGGAGGACAACCTTGAAGATCTTGCTTGGAGAAGATTAGATCGTTATTAGGTTAGCTTAGTTCTCTCATTGGCTTGGGAGAACAATTGCGCTAGGGGCCATAACTATTTCATTATGTATGTTGATGCATGTGAATGTATGTTGATGCATGTGGGAGACGATTTATATGATAAATAAGTCGGTGAGATCAAAATAATTGCAAATTCCCTCAAATTAAATATTAAATTAAATATTAGCACTCATCAAGACTAGTATTGAATAATGTAGGTTTCGCCTACACGAGGTGCATATTCTATATTAGTAAGGTGCGATGGGATAATTGTAATATCCAATTGCTAAAACAATGTGTCAAACTTAACTAAACAAATTATAATAAGATTATATATGTTTAGAAGCAAGAGCTAGAAATGATCCATGTGATGGATTGGAATAAGGAGTTATTCACCCAACTAAAATATTCGAGAGTTGTATTAGATACAACTGGAAGGAGTTCCTACCTAAATAACCTAGTTTTGTGTAATCCGCCTACGCGGACTTAAAACAAAGTGAAATGTGGATCTCGACCCACTAGAAAATCTTCCAACGGGATTTTCCGAATCAAATGGTGAGGGTCATTTGTTTTGAGTAAAATAGTGGGAGCATATTTAATTAGAGGCCTAATTGAATATGTTATTGATACTTATATTTTCATTATTTTCATGTAGATTACCATGACAGCAAACACCTCTAACAACATTTTGCGATCAATCCTTGACAAGGAAAAATTATGTGGGACAAATTTTCTAGATTGGCACCGAAGTCTGAGGATTATCCTTAAACATGATAGAAAGTTGTATGTCTTGGAGAAACCTGTTCCTGAAGAGGAACCTCCTAGTTCTGCACCTAAGGCAGAAAGAGATGCTTATAAGAAGCATGTCAATGATGCCAATGAAACTGCTTGCCTCATGCTAGCTTCCATGAACTCAGAGTTGCAAAAGCAACATGAGAACATGGGAGCGTTCAATATGATTGAACACCTGAAGATGCTCTATCAAGAGAAAGCAAGGCATGAAAGGTTTGAAGTTTCAAAAGCCCCTTTTCAAGGCAAGTTAGTTGAGGCATCCCTTGTAGGTCCCCATGTGCTCAAGATGATTGGGTATGTCGAGAACCTTGAGAGGTTGGGTTTTCCCCTCGGAAAGGAACTTGCGACTGATTTAATCTTGCAATCGTTGCCAGATAGATTTAGTCAATTTGTCCTTAATTTCAATATGAATGATATGGACAAATCTCTTCCTGAACTGCTAGCCATGTTAAGAACTGCTGAGCAAAATTTGAAGTCAAAAGGGAAGTCCATTCTGATTATTGGAAATGGAAAGAGACAAAACAAAAGACCTACCAAGCAGGGTGATAAAGGGAAAGACAGGGAAGTTACCAAACCCAAACCCACTGCTCCTTCTTTGAAGCCTAATGGAGGCATAGCAAAGGAAGGCACCTGCTTCCATTGCGGTAAGACCGGACACTGGAAGAGAAACTGCCCAAAGTACCTGGAAGATAAGAAGAATGGAGTAGAGACTTCAACTTCAGGTATTTTTGTTATTGAAATTAACTTATCTACTTCTGCATCATGGATATTAGATATTGGATGCGGTTCTCACATTTGTACCAATGTGCAGGGGATAAAAAGGAGTAGAGATTTGGAAAAAGGTGAAGTTGACCTACGAGTTGGCAATGGAGTAAAGGTTGCTGCTTTAGCCGTAGTAACTTATGCATTAACTTTACCTAGTGGTTTAATAACTCAGTTAGAAAACTGTTATTATGTACCTGCAATTAGCAGGAATATTATTTCCGTTTCTTCTTTAGACAAGTTTGGTTTTTCATTTATAATAAAGAACAATTTTTTCTCCATTTATTTGAATGATATATTCTAAGCTACTGCACAAATGAACAATGGACTATATGTCTTTGATCTTGAAATGCTTATTTATAACATTAATACTAAAAGGATGAAACCTAATGAGTTAAATCCAACTTACCTTTGGCATTGTCGATTAGGCCACATAAATGAGAAACGCATTTCCAAACTCCATAAAGATGGACTCTTGGACTCTTTTGACTATGAATCATATGAGACATGCAAATCTTGTTTAATTGGAAAGATGACAAAGTCTCCATTCACAGGAAAAGGTGACAGAGCTAATGACCTTTTGGCCCTCATACATACTGATGTATGTGGACCACTGAACATACCAGCCAGAGGAGGTTTTCAGTACTTCATCATATTTACTGATGATTTCAGTAGATATGGTTATGTGTATTTAATGAAACACAAATTAGAGTCCTTTGAAAAGTTCAAGGAATTCAAGAATGAAGTACAAAATCAACTAGGTAAGAATATTAAAACTCTTCGATCATATCGAGGTGGTGAGTATTTAAGCCTAGAGTTTGATGACCATCTGAAAGAGTGTGGGATCTTATCCCAACTTACTCCTCCTGGAACACCCCAATGGAATGATGTATCTGAGAGAAGAAACCGAACCTTGTTAAACATGGTCCGATCCATGATGAGTCACGTCAATCTTCCAAACTCCTTTTGGGGACATGCACTATTGACAACAGCTTACACACTTAACCGTGTTCCATCCAAAATGGTTGAGAAGACACCATATGAGATATGGAGTGGTAAGAAATCACATATGTCTTACATAAAGATTTGGGGTTGCGAAGTTTATGTGAAACGACAAATTTCAACTAAGCTTGAGCCAAAATCTGATAAATGCTTATTTCTGGGGTATCCTAAAGAAACAAGAGGGTATTACTTCTACAATCCTTATGAGGGCAAAGTGTTTGTCGCTTGAACTGAAGTTTTCTTATAAAAGGATTTTATTTCCAAAGGAATCAGTGGGAGGAAAGTAGAGCTTGAAGAAATTCAATAATCACAAAGCATTGATACACCTATGGAGGAATTAGAGCAGGAAACACAAGTAGTTGTGGAAGACCAACCTGCTCAAGTAGAACAAGACCAACGTAGGTCAAGCAGGATACATCACCTACCCGAGAGATATGGATATCTCATAACTGATCAAGGTAATGTATTACTCATGGATCAAGATGAGCCTGTAACCTACCAAGAGGCCATAACTGGTCCCGAGCCTGAGAAGTGGCTAGAAGCCATGAAATCTGAAATGGATTCCATGTACACAAACCAAGTTTAGACCTCGGTAGAGCCTCCTGTAGGAGTTAACCCTATAGGATGCAAGTGGGTCTTTAAAAAGAAGACTGGCATGGATGGTAAGGTACATACCTATAAGGCGAGACTGGTTGCAAAAGGATATAAACAAATTCATGGGGTTGACTATGATGAAACCTTTTCACCAATTGCAATGCTTAAATCTGTTCGGATTTTACTTTCTATCGCTGCATATCATGATTATGAAATATGACAGATGGATGTCAAAACTGCTTTCCTTAATGGGAATCTTCTTGAGGATGTGTACATGACACAGCCTGAAGGATTTGACATACCATAAGAAGCCAAAAAGATATGTAAGTTACAAAGATCAATCTATGGATTGAAGCAAGTTTCCAGAAGCTGGAATCTTTGTTTTGATGAAACAGTAAAACAATATGGATTCATCAAGAACGAAGATGAGCCTTGTGTCTACAAGAAGGTTAGTGGGAGCATGATCATTTTCCTGGTATTATATATAGATGACATATTACTCATTGGAAATGATGTCCCTACCCTACAACAAGTAAAGTCTTGGTTGGGGAAATGCTTTTCTATGAAGGACCTAGATGAAGCAGCCTATATATTAGGAACCAGGATCTATAGAGATAGATCACAAAAACTGTTTGGCCTAAGTTAGATTACATACATAGACAAAGTGCTGAGACGCTTTAATATGCATGATTCCAAGAAAGGGTTCATGCCTATGCAACATGGCTTGTGTCTATCAAAAACACAATCCCCTTCAACTAAGTAAGAAAGGGATCGCATGAATAAGATTCCATATGCATCTGTAATAGGATCTATCATGTATGCCATGTTATGTACTCGACCAGATGTCTCGTATGCTTTAAGTGAAATGAGTAGGTACCAATCTGATCCCGGTGATGCTCATTGGGTAGCTGTCAAGAATATCCTTAAGTATTTGAGAAGGACTAAGGACTCATTATTGATATATGGAGGTCAGGAAGAACTTGTTGTAATTGGATATACCGATGCTAGCTTCCAGACAGATAAGGATGACTTTAGATCGCAATCTGATTATGTGTTTTGCTTAAACGGTGGCGTTGTAAGCTGGAAAAGTTCAAAGCAAGATACAGTTGCTGATTCTACAAGTGAGGCTGAGTATATTGCTGCCTCAAGTGCAACAAAGGAAGTTGTTTGGATCAAAAAGTTCATTACTAAACTTGACATAGTTCCTAGCATTGTGGATCCCATTGGTCTCTATTGTGATAACAATGGTGCTATCGCACAAGCTAAGGAGCCTAGATCTCACCAACAATCCAAACACATACTTAGACGTTACCACCTCATTCGAGAGATAATAGATAGAGTAGATGTGAAAATATGCAGAGTACCTACACTTGACAATATTGCTGACCCACTGGCAAAGCCTCTTGCGCAGCAGAAGCATGATAGCCATACTAGATGTATGGGCATTAGGGGTATGATTGATTGGCTCTAGTGCTAGTGGGAGATTGTTGGTGTAAGCCCTAGAGGTCAATACTTTTGGTACTTGTACCGAATTATTTATTAATAATAAAAGGATTTTTCTTTATTATGTTTGTTTAATAAACTCCTTAGAATAGCTAGTCCGTTTAATGTATCAAGTGTGACTTAATCATGAGATCCCATTAAACATAAGGACACTATTCTTAAAGTATCTATAGTCGAGCTTTGTTGTGAAGTGGGATAACATTAAAACATTAAGACTATTATATATATAGACTGATGATCACATCTCATGGATCATGGATAAGGAGTTATCAAGTCTTAAACATAAGTATGAATATTGAGAGTAATATTTATACTGGATTGACCCGCTATGAGAATACTATATAGAATGTTATGCTAAGTGTCATAAGTTATTCTCATGGTGATAATGGTGTATACCATCCTTTGACCTGAAAACACTATGTACCCTAGATGTAGAGTCGAGTACCTTATTGTTGATCAAACATTGTCCGTAACTGGATGACTATAAAGACAATTGATGGGTACTCCACGAAGCATGCCGAGGAACATGAGTGACCTAGATGGAATTTTCCCATCGTGCATAACAAGATAAATGTCTACGGGCCTAATATTGAACTAGACAAGGATGACACGGTCTATGCCTTGTGTTCAATATAGACATAAGGGCAAAAGGGTAATTATACACATAGGTATTATCACAAAAGGATTTGTCAGATCACATGACATTTTCGTATCTTTGGTAGCAGTGATGTGTTACTAGATACCGCTCACTGTTTATTATGTTAAACACGTGATTTAATATAATTGCTAATATCGCGAAAACCTACAGGGTCACACACAAAATATGGTAAGGTACATCGTAAGGTACGGTGCACTTAAGTGAATTATAGAACATCGTAAGGTACGGTGTATTTAAGTAGAATACAAAATATGGTAAGGTACCACACGCTTAAGTGATTTTGGCATATCATAAAATATGGGCCACATACACTTAAGTGGGTTTTTTAGCTTGTAGCCCACACAAGTGGTTCTATAAATACAACCCTTGTGCAAAAGAATTTGTGAAGTTGTAATTTTGTTTCTCTCTTTCTCTCTCTCTCACTCAAATCCTTCATTCGTAGCAGCTAGCACTGAGATTGAAGGAATCTGTTCGTGTGGACTGAGTAGAGGGGTTGTAACCATTCAACGTTCTTGATCGTTCCATAGATCTGCATCAAAGGTTTCAATCGCCACAAGAGGTAACGATTCTATCACTGATCATGCTCATTCGTAAGGATCACTAAAGGACAATTGTTTTTTTAAATTCCACTACGTTTTGGATCGCTCTTCTCCTTTACGTTTTTCTTCTGTCTGACTTGTTTCGGGACGTCGCCACGAGTTTTTTCTAAAGTAAATTCTTGAACTATATTTTCGCAGAGGTATATTTTTGAAGGATTTCTTCAAAGGAGTTTGAACCTTGTTGTCGAACGATGTTAAACATATTGTTCATTAGTTCATTAGCACCTTGCATACCGAGGTTTTCTTGGAGAGTGTGGAGGCATGGTAGATCTTCAGGTAGAACAATCAGAGGTGGAACAAGAGCCTCTATCAGAGTTACTTGAATAGACCATACAAATTGTGACGCTCAAACTAAATCTGGATGTAATAGAATAACCATTTTGGGACCTACAATGCTCTGCGGTGGAGAAAGAGGTGGTAGATTGTTTGCTGCTAGAGCATTGGCAGTAGATTTTAACGCTTCGATGGATGGTAGCCTTAGATCCATCCATCATCAAATATTTTAGGAATTGAATATCAAGAAATTTGAGGAAATAAAATTGAAATTATGCTTGGATGAATCAAGATGTTATGGATCCTCGCTTTTAATGGCAAACACTTTCATTATGGTGATTGAAGGCAGTTGTGAACTGAGAAGTTTGAGACAGGGAGAGAACGTGAATTCATGGAAATCATAGGGATCAGAAGTCAATTCCCATAAACTGCATCATTTTTCCATTATAGAACTAGAAATGACAAGGTAAATAGAGATGATGGCAGACCGTAACTTCTGGTGCAATGACGTGAGGGAACCTGCAAGATTAGCACTCTAACTCTCAAGTGAGTATATGAGTAAGAAGAGTGAAATGAATTTGGATTTGAAACTTGTTACCTCGATTTGGCGAATTTGGATTTGAAACTTGCTACCTCAATTTTATATATATATATATATATATATATATATATATATATATATATATATATATATATATATATATATATATACTGGAATTCCTTGAAGCCGAGTTGGTGAAAAAGTCGAGTATGAAGAGGCAAGTAGGTCGAATGATCTTAGTCATACATACAAGTCGGAGTCCGGTTATGAGCACTAAAACAAGTACATCGGGGCCGACTTCACACATACAAGTTAGATTCGATGTCAATTCTATTATACCATATGAAGGGTCACAAGAAACAATTATAGAATGTTCCATAATGAAGTGAGAGTTACAGATATTGATGGGAAAGATGTTACCTGAAAATTATAGGGGCGACAGACGTTATCTAAGGTTGTTTGACAGATAACTGGAAAATCAACCTTTTAGTGTTTTTAGCAAGAACATTTGGCACCCACCATGGGGCCTCGATAAAACTTGCCCATGCCACACAGAAACCATCATCAAAAATACTAATAGTCCAGATGTGCAATGTCTGGATCATTTCCATCTGAAGTGATCCATCTCCGCTACCAGAAATAACTCAATTGCTTGTAGTGGTGGAGGTTCTCCGTCAACAGAATGAAACCTTACAAGATAGTGTTCATATTTTGCAAACACAAAGTCAATAAGAGGGGGGCATAGAGGAGGAGCCTCTAGATTCCAAACCTTTGTCCGTGGATATCTGGGATGATTAAGTCCCAGAGAACTTCAAACTACCATTGCTGGTGTCTTTTGATGGTAAAATCGACCCACATGAGCATATTAGTGCGATCAATAATCAGATGGCAATAGTAGGGGCTTTAAACTCCCTTAAGTGTAAACTCATGGTCAATACCTTTAAACAAGGAGCTATGCAATGGTATATGAGCTTACCTCGATTTTCGATCGTTAGCTATCAAGACTTAACTAAAAAGATGGTACAATACTTTTCAGCAAGCAAACATAGAAAGGTGTCGAGTACCAGTTTGTTTAATGACCGACAAGGATACTCAGAATCCCTCAGTGAGTATCTGGGGAGGTTCAATGAATAAAAAATTAACGTGTCTCATCTGAATCAAAAGATGTTCATGGGAGAATTTCAACATGACCTCAAAGTCGTGCAATTCAATGTATCCCTAGCTCAAAAGTCGGCATCCAGCATGGATGAAGTTATTACCAAAGCGAAATGCTAGATAAAAGGGGAGGAAAGTAACATGGAAAAAAGATACTGAGATGTCAAGGAAAAAATATGAGTTAAAGAGGAGGGATATGGGCATAGGAAGGACTATCCTAAGTCCGGACTTAGAGACTAGACAAAGATGAAGCCATCTCGGCGTCTATTTGATAAAGAGGCTGAGTATACACCACTGAATGCTAGAAGGGAGGGTATCTTGAGAGAAGTATACCATCTCAAGTTACTTCCCATACCAGGGCATCCAAAAGGGGTCCATGCTATGATGGAAAAAGATGAGAGTGCATGATGTGCATACCATAGACGTCATGGTCACCATACATAGAATTATTATCAGCTAAAAAAAAGAAACCGAGATCTTATTTCAGAAAGGTCATTTGTTGTCCTATGTTAAAGACGTCAGAGGACAGCCAGAAAAGAGAAGTCAACCCCGAGAAGATACCATCTCGGAAAATCCTATGCATAAGAAGAGGAAGACACAAAGGAAGTTCGCAAAGCTCAGGTGACTCATCACACGTTGAACACCATTGCTGAAGGATTCACATGAGGAGGAGAAACCAGTTCAGGCAAGGTATGCCCCGAAAGTGATGCATGTCAAGAAGAAACCACCTTCAGAAGAAGAGGAAAAACCGATCATAATCAGTTTCTCTAGAAGAGATGCTGAAGGATTATTAGCCCACGAAAATGACCAGATGATGATCAAAGTGAAAATTCGGGACTGAAGCGTGAAATGAGTCTTAGTAGATTCGGGAAGTTCAAAAGATGTTTTATATTGGGATGCATTCAAGGGGATGAATTTTGATATTACTGAGCTTTTACCTTTAAAAGTACTTAAGTTGAATTCTCAGGAGAGCAGCTGTTAGGGCATTTTCCCGCAATAACGACTTTTGGCAGTGGAGACAACATGAAAAGTGTCAAGGTGAGGTACTTAATTGTCAATGTTGCATCTCCCTAAAATATTCTTATTAGTATGGCGTCAATCAATTCCTTGGAGGCGTCGTTATCCACTTTACACCTCACACTGAAATATCCTCTCAAAGATGGTCAAGTAGGAGTAGTAAAGGGTGATCAGGGGTTAGCAAGGAAGTGTTATAAAGATAGTCTGAAACTCAAAAGAAAAACTCAAACTGACAAACCAGTAAAAGATGGTCATTTAAAGCTGAACCTAGTTGTTATTGATCTAAGAGAGGATCCGGTAGAGGATAGCCTGACACCCATTGAGGATGTAAAGATGGTACATATTGGTATCCAATCATCACAGAAAACTCAGATTGGTTCTACTCTATATTTGGAGGAGGAAGTTGAGATCATTAGAATATTGAGGGAGAATGTAGACTTGTTTGCTTGGAAACCGACTGATATGCCAGGAATCGACCCACACATAGTTTGTCACCATCTAGAGCTTGATTTGGCTGTCAAAATGTTATTACTGAGAAAATGGAAGGATGGCGAGGAGAAGAGAAGGACCGTAGAAGATGAGGTCGGAAAACTCGTGAAGGCTCGTTTCATTCAGGAGATCAGGTATCTGACTTGGTTAGCTAACACAATTATGGTAAAGAAGAAATCAGGAAAGAGGCGAAGGTGCATAGACTTCATTTAATTGAATAAATCATGTCCCAAATATCCTTATCTGCTTTCTCACATTCATTAACTTATCGACGGGGCTTCTGGTTTCCTTCTTCTCAGTTTCTTAGATGCCTACTTGGGTTACAATCCGATACGAATGAATCCATTGGATTCACCCAAAATAGTGTTTATGACGAACATGAATAATTATTACTATGAGGTGATGCCTTTTGGGCTAAAAAATGCAGGGGCTACCTACTAGAGACTGATGGATATGTTATTCGCTTCCCGGATAGGGCGAAACTTGGAGGTGTACATGGATAATATAGTGGTAAAAACCTTGAAAGACCCGAAGCATGTCCAAGATTTATAAGAGACATTTGCATCAATCAGAAGAGTCAACATGAGACTAAACTCGGACAAGTGTACTTTGGGGGTACAAGCGGGAAAGTTCTTTGGGTTTATGTTAACCAGCCGAGGAATTGAAGAAAACCCGAATAAATGCCAAACAATCATCGATATGAGATGTCCATCAACAGTAGAAGAGGTACAATAATTGATGGGACATTTGGCCGCTTTATCTTGTTTTTTTGTCTTGTGCAGGAGATAAGTCAATCCATTTCTTCACCATAGTGAGGAAATCGAAGAAGTTCTAGTGGATAAAAGAGTGTTAAGATGCTTTTAAAAAAGTAAAGTTTTTCCTATTTGCACCTCCCATCTTGGCATGACGGAAGAAGAACCAACCTCTTATCATATACTTAGTTGTATCAGACAAGGCTATGATCTTTGTGTTAGTTCAGGAGACAGAGGAAGGAGAAAATTCGGTATATTTAGTAAAGTTCTAAAAGAAGCGAAGTTGTCTTACTAGAAGATTGAGTGTGTCGCGTTAGCAGTAGTGATTACAGGAATAATGTTAGAAGGACCGGATCTGGTCCTAAAATATTCTTTGTGCTTTAATTTTCAGGCTAGTAACAACTAGGCAGAATATGAAGCTTTGATTGCAAGAATAAGGTTGAAAAAGGAATTCAGAGTAACACATTTGTTGGTTCAAACGGACTCTCAATTAATCGCTAACGAAGTCAGGGGAGAGTTTCAAATGAAGGACCCATCGTTGGTCAGATACTTGCAAAAGGCTCTCAAGATGTCTCAAACATTTTAAGAATTTGAGATAAACCATATCCCTAGGGAGGATAACGTTAGAGCCGACCTCTTTGCACGGTTATCAAGCACTAAATGTGTCGGGTTAAACAAGACAGTAATTCAAGAAACTCTAGAATCACCGAGTACAAAGATCGAGGAAATTATGACATTGGATAGTGCAAGGGGCTGGATGGCACCTATCGCTCGGTATTTAACCCAGACTGAGCTTCCTGGAGAAGAGGTGGTAGCCAGGCACATTAAAAGGATATCTGCTAGATACCTCATCGTGGCCGATAGTTTATACAAGATAGGAAGGTCGGCTCCCATGCTTAGGTGCATTTCAGAAGAGGACATGATGTTTGTCATGAAATAAGTACATGAAGGTATTTGTGGCAGTCACATCGGAGGTAGAGCATTATCAGGAAAAATACTTAAATTATTGGTCGAGCATGTTGCAGAATTGCGAACAATTTGTAAGTCGGTGTGAGAAATGTCAAGTGTTTTCTCCTTTCATCCACTCGTCTACATAATTATTGCATTTGGTATTCTCACCATATACACTTTATCAATAGGGTTAAGAGATTCTGGGTTCATTTCCATGGCAAATGGACAACTGAAGTTCTTAATGGTGGTTGTCGATTACTTCACTGAATGGGTAAAGGCAGAAGTAGTGGCACAAATCACAGCGGAAAGAGTATGTTGATTCTACTAGAGAAACATAATATGTCGATTCGGAATTCCTGGGGTTATTGTGTCAGACAATGGCATACAATTTTCTATTTCATCAGTTATAGAGTTTTACAAAGATTTGAGAATACAAAATTGGTTTATTTCAGTGGAACACACTCAAGCAAACGGTCAAACAACGGCGGCAAACAAAATCATGTTGTCCGGGATGAAAAAGAAGTTGAATGAATCCAAAGGGTTATGGGCCGAGTACCTGCATGAAGTTTTATGGTCTTATCATACTACGCCTCATCCAACTACTCGGGAAACTCCTTTCAGGATGGTTTATGAAACTCCTTCGCAACCAAACAAAGAATTTCTAGGAGGTTTAATATCAAAGTAAGGCAAAGGGGATTTCATAAAGGAGATCTGGTGGTAAAGAGGGTGACTGACCCTAAGAAGAAAGGAAAGCTAGCTCCAAATTGGGAAAGACCTTTCTCTATTTGTCAGAGATTGAATAACGGAGCTTACATGTTAGAAAGCTTAGAGGGTGATAAAATACCTAGGACCTGGAATGTAGCTAGTCTTAAGTTTTATCTTAGCTAGACTATGTAATAAGAATCATAAATAAAATTATGGGAATGCACTATTTTCCCTTGCAAGGGTAAGAGTTTTTAATGAGGCACTCATAGTTAAAACAAATGTATTGTGTAAAGTAGGTAAAGAGGTCCTAAGACTTGATCCAGGATGAAGTCCAAGCTACTTGAAGCCTTTGGCATAATCTGATGCGGCCGAGAAACATTAAGAAAGCCTCTGGCCTAATTAAAGTCCAAGCTACTTAAAGCCTCTAGCATAATCGGCTACGGCCGAGAAATGTAAATAAAACCTCTGGCCTAATTAAAGTCCAAGCTACTTAAAGCTTATGGCATAATCGACTGTGGTCGGGTAAAGTCAATAAAACCTCTTGCCTAACTGAATCACAAGACACTTGAAGTCTCTGGCATAATCGATTGTGGTCAAGCAACATTAATAAAACCTATGCCCTAACTGAAGTCCAAGCTACTTGAAGCCTCTGACATAATCGGTTGTGGCCATACAATATTAATAAAACCTCTGGTCTAACTGAAGTCCAAGCTACTTGAATCCTTTGGCATAATCGGCTTCATTCGAGTAACGTCAATAGAAGCTTTTGGCCTAAAGAAATCATTTATGCCCAAGTTAGGTAAGTGCGCCAACCTATGAGGTCGGCTAGAAGTCTGTGACTCAAATAATAAGGCAAACAAGATATTTAAAGTCAAAGGAAACATGCAGGAGGATAAAGAAATAACATCATCATAAAAAAGATCATTTAAATGACTTAATTGTATGGTAGGAAAACAAAATATTGTTCAAAAAATACAAAGTGCACATCACTATTGATGGACAACAACAAGACTTAAGTAAATTTAAATTTCATGCTCTTCTGCTTGAGCTTCCGATGTCAGATTATCCATGGTCACGTACTTCAAGCTTTCTTCTTCAGGAGAAGCTTCTTCCATGTCGACTAGATGCCCGTCCACCATAACTTTGAATAAATCCATCCTTGACACGTCCAGGTCTAATACGATGCATAAATCTTGGGCTTTGGCCCTCTCAAAGTCTTCATCACCAGCGACAAGTAAGTCCACATGAGCATCTTGCAGAGATTTATTTAAAGTCTCTTTAAGAGTCATATATTTCTCTATTTCTTGGGTTAAGTCGACATTAGCCACTTCCAGTTCCGAGCACTTGGTCCCTGCAATTTCTTTCTGCTTAGTCATTTCCAATAGTTGGGATTCCTACGTTTCCTTCTGCTTCTTCATCTCCAAAAGTTGCTTGGTTAATTCCTCTACATGTGTAGTCTAGACCTTTAAGTCATCCCTTGATTGAGTTAGCTCTTTATTAAGGCGAATCTCACTCTGTTCGTGTGTGTCACACACTTCAAATAAACCCCTAGTCATGACAACACATTTCATCAAATATGCCCTAAGATTTTGGGTCTATTGTTGAGCACCTATTGATTTCACTTTCTCAACATCTTCGGTCGCGTTTATATAGTCATAAGGATGAAAATATTTTGATATTGGGAAGATTCTAAAAGAAGTGAGACCCCTTCTTGGTGGTCGGCCCAGAAAGGTTTGGGGTTGATCTGGTCAGGTCAGAACAGTACCCAAAATTTCTTAGGTCCCGGTGTGTTAGTAGTTCTAAGAGGTATATGGTTACTACCTTTAGGCCTTCTCAAATTTTCAAAACAAAAAAACTTCAAATGGCCAAATCTTTGTAGTGAGAACATTTATAAACATGTCAGTTCACTTTCTTCCTATTTAATTTGTTACTATGTGTTCTACTAGACTTAAATCCTAATCTAGTTTTATTTAAGGGAGGCCTTTGACTTGATAGAATCAAGTCATGGTATTCTTTCCCTTAGTAAATTTATTGAGAGTTTCATGTAAATTTATTACTTCCTATTTCATCGAGACACAAGTCTCACATGTTCCAACTAGGTTTCTAATATTAGTTATTTCATACTTAAGCGTTTAATTACTCTTCTCTAGAAATTTAATTTAATCCTTGAGATCTAAGTTACACTTTTTAATATAATCATTTTCTCAATTAACTTAGCATTTAATCTAAACAGTTTCTTTATTGGACGAAGATTCTTGGAAAGTTCTACCTGAGGTTGACTCTTCGTTATTTGTATAAACTTTATTCTCCTTTCTTCCCTCGAAGATTCCACTAAACAAGGTTTCTTCTTCATATCCTCTTATAAATGAAGTTCCTTCATTTGATTTTGAAAATTTTGAGGATCGTTCAACTAGAGAGATTGTTCTTTCAAAGGAGAGCACATGAATTGTCTTGTTTTCATTGGAATTTATTGACGAAGTTGCTAAGGGTTCTTCTAGACTTGAACTCATGCCTACATCTCTTAGTAGTTGTATTAATTGATTCATTTTCTTGATGATTTCCTCCTTTTTGGATATTTCCTAAAACTCATAAACACTCCCATCTCTTGATTTAAGGATTGAATCAAATTTTTAATTCTAATTCTTAATTCTTAGATATTTATTAGTGACAAACGTTCTAAGATTATTTCAAACATTTCTAAATTTAAAGAAGTATTTATAAAGTATTTCCCTTATCCGATACTTGGAGAAAATTTCAAAAGTGTCACACATCTCCTTAGTGAATTTACAGTTTTGAACATAAAAGGATTGAGTACCGACTAAAGACATAACTAGGAAATTCTTTGTTTTGAAATCAACTTCCAACTTCCTCTTTTCCTCTATGGTCCAAAGGGAATATGGTTTATCTGGTACTTCTTCATTTATATGGCGGGTAGAAATAAACTAGCCATTAATTATCATTTCTCACAATATAAAATAAAAACTTTGAATGAGGATTTTAAATATGGCTTTCCATATTTTAAACCTATCACCATTGAATGGTGGAGGTATGTTTAGGAAAGATCTATTTTTAAGAATGGTGTTACAAGCCATCCTCCCCCTGAGACAATAAATCTTTAAACAGGAATTAGGCTCTGACGCCACTTGTTGAACATATAACTCCACACACAAGAATGGGTTAATTGCAGGGGTTTGAAAAACGATAGTTTGGAACAAAATTATTTTCCAAATTAGAGTTTAAAAATCTTTTCTAAGAAATGTTTAGATACTTAGCAGAAAATCAATGTAAAGAAAATAAGCAGAAAATAAAAGAGTTAAGGGAAGAGAGATGACACCGAAGTTTTATAGAGGGTTTGTCTAAAATAAGTGACCTACTCCTCTTTTCAATAATTGATCTTTAGAGTTTGCGATAATGCTTGTGATATTTTAGAAGGTTAAGCTCATGAACCCCCTTATAGAATGAAAAGTGAAGTTTTAGGTTTACTTCCAACCAAATAGAGAGCACTGGAATGAAGAAGTTATCCTTCACACTAAACACGAACAAAGCTTTGAGTGGTTATTCTCTAATCCAAACCAAGATTGTGTAAGAACTTATCTTGAACCAAGGTGGAGTTTTGAATTGGCTATCCTCCAAGAAAGAATTAAGTTTTTATACTAGGATAACCATAAACTGAACCAAGATTTTACACTAGGTTGATCTTGAACCAGCTGAGCTTTTATATTATACTGAGATCAAGAACCGATACAAATATTTTTCATTGGTTATCTTCAAAAACTAAGAAAGAGAACTTTTCCTTAAGTGAATGAACTCACAAATCAAATAGAGACTTAACACTAAATCCCCCAATAAGAGATTTTAACGAATTTGTCCCCAAACCTAAACTGACATTTCCTAAGGAAGAATCATTCACTTCAAGTGGAAAAAGAGCTCTTGCTGAATTTACAACAATACCCCTTCCAGAACAACTTCCTCACTTAAACACAAGAACATTTCTCGAAGCGCTATGGCTAAATTTTATGTGAGAGAAAGAATAAATATTTTAGGGAGAGAATGATAGATAGGAAGACGATAATTATCTCACGTTTATGGATGTGAAAAAATGAAAGAGAATGACTATATTTATATGCCAAAGGATGGTTCAAAAAAGGAAATGATCCATGGGAAAAATTGATTACCTAATCGATTAAGTGTTGAATATAATTGATTAGGTGCCACAAATAATTGATTATTTGTGCCCATTTTGCAATGTTTTGATAGAGATATGTTAGCATTCATTAAGACACAGTCATAATCGCCTATAGACTCATTTCCCTTATATAATTGATTAGGTATTTGATCTAATTGATTAGGCAATTCAAAAACTTGCCTTAATCAATCTGATAGTTTCTAATTCATTTGGCTAGACTCTAAAATATTTTTGGCTGACTTTATTTGAAAAACAGAGGCTTCAAATATATTTTTAGAGAGTGTGTTATTTAGCTATATTAGTTATAACAATGGCTTTGCCTTCTTACGAAACACTGATCAATCAGACATGACTAAGAGAGCTTTCACACTTCCTCTCTTTCACACTTTGAAGTTGCAATCTTTGCCGGATAAACCAATCACGTAAGCATTTTACTTGAATCTTCTTGGAGATGAGGCTTGAGATATCTTCAAGTCATACACCATCATTAGAGGATATCAACGATGATCATTAAACCTTAAATATTTATATATCTTGATCATATGTCTTATGCACCTTTGATATCTTGAGATAAATTTAGCATTTGCTTGTGTTCATGTGTTGTTGTCATCAAGGTCGTGTTAGATCTTCATGTGTTTTCATCATCAAAACCACGTTGTTGATAGGTCTAGGAACATCATGATTAACTTTGACCATTTCATGATTAAACCTGTAAGCACATAGTACCACAAAAAGCTTTATTGGTTTGCGATCAACTTAGTGTAAAATCTCACTGGGTTTTAAGTCCAGTCCTATTAAAATTTTAGTAGGTTGAGATCATCCCACTAAAAATCTCGATTCATTTTTGGTGAGCCCATATAAAACCTTGGCTTAGTTTGTAGGATGGCTAACTCAAAACTCCGTCTTGGTTCTAGATCAGCATGTGAATTTTTTTTGTTTGTATTAGAGACTAACTGCTAAAAGCTCTAATCATTGTCTGGTTTTAGAGACTAATCGCTTCAAGCCTCTATTTGTTATTTCGATATAAGTTATCCTGAAAATTTCATTTCCTTGTGTAAGGGGGTTTGTGGGCTTAACCTTCTAAAAGCTTTCAAGCTATAGTGGATACTCTCAAAATAAATTTTTAGGGAGATGAGTAGGGAATTTCATTATGTTGGATGAGAATATGGATTAAAGAAATGGTCTAGAGGGGAGTGCATAGACCGATTTCAAATTGAATGATATGACTTTTTCGACGCAGAAGTCTTATTGCGAAAATTAGAGACTTTATGATTGAATTGAAAATTAATCAAGAAAACATTTATGCAATTAACAACTATCTCAGATTCATTAGAGATTATATCCAAAGAGTTACAAACTACAATGAATTGACAATTCACAAGCTAAACGAGATGTGTTTTTTTTACAAAATCCAATTGCTATAGGATTATAACACCACAGTTTGCAGATTTTAATCAGCACTAAAACACAAATAAGTTCCAATTCTAACAAAACCTACACTTATGTAATAAATCGATACCAACAAGAGTTAATGATAAACTACACTAAGAAACTTTACATATTATAAAGAAAACATTAAAAATGCTCGTTACAGATGGTGTTGAAGGGAAAAGTATGGTTCAAAATGCAGCGAAAAACAATTTTTTTTACTTTAGTTGATCCTTACAAATGATGCATGATCAGTGATAGAACAATTACCTCTTGTGGTAATTAAAAACTTTGATGCATATCCGGATGAATAATCACAAGCGATTAACGATGATCAACACCTCTACTCAGTCCACACGAATAGAGTTCCTTCAATCTCAGTGCTACCTGCCACGAATGAAGACTTTGAGAGTGATATATATATATATATATATATATATATATATATATATATATATATATATATATATATATATATATATATATATATATATATATATATATATATATATAATATATATATATATATATATATATATATATATATATATATATATATATAGAGAGAGAGAGAGAGAGAGAGAGAGAGAGAGATTACAACGAGGTTTCAAAACTTAATTTTATCAAGTGTTTTATATTCTACACAAGGGCTCTATTTATAGAACCACTTGTGTGTGTAATAAACTGAAAAAGCTCAACTTAAGTGCACTATATAATAATAATAATATTATATTATTATAATAACTCTTACTATAATAAACACATTTTTATATTTATTATATTTAATAACTATAATAATAATAATACTATTATTATTATGTTATACGGTGTTCCATATTCCACTTAAGTACATTGTACCTTATAGTGTCTCATGCTCTTTTCAAAGGATTCATATTTATGTTTCATTAAATATACATAACCATATCTACTGAAATCATTAGTAAATATGATAAAGTATTGAAAAACTCCTCTGGATGGTATGTTTAGTGGTCCACATACATCAGTATGTATGAGGGCCAAAAGATCATTAGTGCTTTCACCTTTTCTTGTGAACGTGAACTTTGTCATCTTTTCAATTAAACAAGATAAGCATTTATCATATGCTTCGTAATCAAAAGAGTTCAAGAGTCCGTCTTTATGGAGTTTGGAAATGTGCTTGTCATTTAAGTGGCATAAGCGACAATGCCAAAGGTAACTTAGATTTAACTCATTAGGTTTTATCCTTTTAATATTAATGTTATAAATTGGAATTTCAAGATCAAGGACATACAATTCATTGTTCATTTGTGCAGTAGCATAAAATACACAATTCAAATAATAGAGCAATGATTGTTCTTTATTATAAATGAAAAACCAAACTTGTTCAAACAAGAAATGGAGATAATATTACTGTTAATTGCAGGTATATAATAACAATTATTTAACTGAATTATTAAACTACTAGGTAAAGTCAATACATAAGTTCCTACGGCTAAAGCAATAACCTTTGCTCCGTTGCCAACTCGTAGATCAACTTCACCTTTTGCCAATTCTCTACTCCTTTTTTAACCCTTATACATTAGTACAAATGTGATAACCACATCCAATATCCAATATCCATGACACATAAGTAGATAAATTTATTTATGTAACAAAAATACATGAAGTTGAACTTTATACTCTATTCTTCTTATCTTCCAGGTACTTAGGAAAGTTTCTCTTCTTGTCTCTGGTCTTACCGCAATAGAAGCGAGTGTTCGCCTTTGTTATACATCCACTAGACTTCAAATCATAAGCATTAGGATTGGGTCTGGAAAAATCCTTGCCTTTTTGTTTACCATCCTGCTTGGAAGACCTTTTATTATGTTTCTTTCCATTACTGACCATCATAATGGACTTTCCCTTTTGACTTCAGATTATGCTCAACAGTTCTTAACATGCCTAGTAACTCTAGAATACTTTTGTTAATATCATGCATATTAAAATTAAGGACAAATTGGTTGAAGCTCTCCAGCAACGATTGTAGGATCAAATAATTCACAAGCTCCATTTTGAGGGTAATATCCAACCTTTCAAGGTTCTTCGCATACCCAACCTTCTTGAGGACATACCGAGGATTCCACAACTAGCTTTCCTTGAAAAAATGCTCTTTAAACTTCAAATCTTTCATGCATTGTCTTCTCTTGATATCGCATCTTCAGGTGCTCGATCATATCGAACACTGTCATGTTTTCATGTTGCTTTTGTAATTCAGAATTCATGGTAGCCATCATGAGGCAAGCAATTTCATTAGCATCATCAACATGCTTCTTATAAGCATCTCTTTCAGTCTTAGGAGCATAAATATGAGGCTCCTCCACAGGAAGAGGTGTCTCTAAGACATACAAATTTTTATCATGTTTGAGGATAATCCTCAGGTTTTGGTGCAAATCTAGAAAACTTGTCCTCGACAATTTTTTCTTATCAAGTATTGATCGTAAAATATGGTTAGGGGTGTTTGTTTTCATGATAATCTACATGAAAAATGTGAAAATATAAGTATCATAAAACCAACATATTCAATTAAGCTTTTAATTAAATATGCTCACACTATTTCGCTCAAACCAAATGACCCTCACCATTTGATTCGAAAAATCCCGTTAGAAGATTTTCTAGTGGATCGAGATCCATATTTCAGTTTGTTTTAAGTCAGCGTTAGGCTGATTACACAAAACTAGGTTATTTGGGTAGGAAGTCCTTCCAATTGTATCTAATACAATTCTCTAATACTATTAGTTGGATGGATAACTCTTTATTCTAATATATTATATGGATTGCTCCCAACTCTTACTTCTAAACGTATATAATCTTATTATCATTTGTTTAGTTAAGTTCGACCTAATACTTTAGAAATTGGATATTACATTTATCCCATAGCACCTTACTAATATAAAACATACACCTCGCATTAGGCGAAACCTACATTATTTGATACTAGTCTCGATGAGTGCTATAATTTGGAAAACTTAAACTTAATATTTGATTTGAGAGAATTTTGATTAGTTTGATCTCAGTGGCTTATTTATCATATAAATTGTCTCTCACATGCATTAACATACACTCATATGCATCAACATACATATAAAATTAAAATGATATGCGGCCCCAAGCATAGTTGTTCTCTCAAGTCAATGAGAGAACCTAAGCTAAACCTAATAACGATATACACTCCTCCAAACTAGATCTCTATGGTTGTCCTCCTTTAATTTTGTCTTATTTTTTTTCTTCATTACATTATATTACATCAAAGAATACTCATTTATATACAATGGAGTGAGACGAGTAAAGAAGTTACATAAAGAAAGTAAAGACAAAGGCACGACACGCAGGTTGTATATTAAAAAATTCTATAAAAAAATAAAAAATGAATAAAGACTAAGGTCATAACCGTTTATCACAAGGCAATAATAATAAACACATTTTATTATTATTAATTTAAATTCTATTAATTAAATAAATTAAATTAAATTTGATAAATTGATCACATCATTCAGAATTATTTGAGGTTTCAATGTATGGTTATAATCATATACTAAATTATTTAAAATATATAATAATAACTATTTATTATTATATTAATTAAATATTAAAATAATATAGATAATACCATGTATGTTTCTTCGACATGTTTCATTATGACACTCTAGCTAATATATTTCATTCATGTACTGTTGGTACCACTACACATCATTCAGAATTATTTGAGGTTTCAATGTATGGTTATAATCATATACTAAATTATTTAAAATATATAATAATAACTATTTATTATTATATTAATTAAATATTAAAATAATATAGATAATACCATGTATGTTTCTTCGACATGTTTCATTATGACACTCTAGCTAATATATTTCATTCATGTACTGTTGGTACCACTACACATACAATAACCATCTTATTTGATATATGTTACGAAAAGGAAAGTACGATGACAATAAGCCGTATTATTCTTTTACAATGATAGTAATTATTATTTTATAAAAATAAAATTTATAATAATAATAATAAAAACAATTATTATTATATTATAAAACAACTCCTAAAAGCACAACTCTGATGCCGTTATAAGTCCTAATTTTATAATTCTTGGCAACATATCTCTTGTGTTATCATAAACTAATGCAAAAAATTCATATCATCAAAAATGAAATAATTGATTATTCAATTCAGAGGATCGAAATGTCATTGCTTCATAATACAAACGTAGAATTTCGAAGCAGAATGAGCATTGACCATTCATATGAAACATAATCATCACACTATTGAATCGATGAAATAAAAGACAATTTGTCGAACACCTATTGTACAATTGATATTGTTTAGAATTTTATGTGGTATTGTTGATCTTAAAATCCAATCACAACCTAAGGAATTGTGATCAACTCAACAACATCAATTTTAAAATGTGTTCAAAATTATTATCCAAACAATTTGATCGCACGATCGATAAAATCGACAATTTACAACACAAAAATAAAAGAGAGAGAGAGAGAGAGAGAGAGAGAGAGAGAGAGAGAGAGAGAGAGATTACAACGAGGTTTCAAAACCTAATTTCATTAAGTACTTTAGATTCTACACAAAGGCTCTCTATATAGAACCACCTGTGTGGGTAAGAATCTGAAAAAACTCAACTTAAGTGCACCATATAATAATAATAATATTGTATTATTATAATAACTATTATTATAAAAACACATTTTTATAATTATTATATTTAATAACTATAATAATAATAATATAACAATAATATTAATAATAATAATAATTATTATTATTATTATATTATATGGTGTTCGTTATTCCACTAAAGTACATTGTACCTTACAGTGTGCCATAATTCTCTCAAGTACACCATACATTACATTGTTCCTTAGTTATTCTATCTATCATCAATATATCCTTATGCGTGTGACCCTGTAGGTTCTTGTGACGTTGTCAATTAAATTAAATAAAAAATTTAATATAATAAACAATGAGCGGTATCTAGCGACACATCACTTTTATCCAAGTCACAAAAATGTCATGTGATATGACAAAACCTTTTTGTGATAATATTATTATGCATAATTACCCTTTTTTCCCTTATGTCTATATTAAACACAAGGCATAGACCATGTCACCTTGTCCAGTTCAATATTGGGCCCTTAGACATTTATTATGTTATGTAGGATGAACAAATTTCATCTAGGTCACTCATGTCCCTCAACCTGGTTTGTGGAGTATCCATCAACTACCTTTATAGTTATCCAGTTACAGAAAACATTTGATCAATAATAAAATACTTGACTCCTACATCTAGGGTCCATAGTCGTTTCAGGTCAAAGGTGGCATACATCACTATCACCATGAGAATAACTTATGACACTTGTAGCACCTCAAATTTGCACCCTACCTTTTGTGCATACATTTTCATTTTTAGGTCATTAGCATAACAAAGTTCATTGCATAGCATTGCATTGCCTTTTGCCCAAGTGCAAGTTCAATTGACAAATTAGGTCAAACTGGTCAGGAGATCAGGTCAAACAAGCAAGCTTGTGTAATTTTCATTGAGACAAAGCCCTAGGGTTGATTTATCAAGTTCATATGGTCTAAGGATCATTTTGAAGTGATTTGGCCAAAGATTGGATGTTCAGAAGTCATCAGTCAAGCTGAATTTCAGCTGAAACCATAAAAAGTCAATTGTGGTCAACTGTGGTCATCTGTGCCTGATTTTATGGATTGGAAGGTGTGAGATGGTTTGTAAAGCCTCATTCATGTCCACACAAGTCTCATTTGACATACCAAAGGTCAAGGTGGAAGAAAATAAAGTCAGACAAGAAGTTTCCAAAAATGGCAGGTGACCTGTAATTTCAACTGCCCAAAATGGAAAGTTTTGCTCCTCAAAATTACTTCATCATACAAGCTTCAAATAAAATTTTGTCCAACATGAAAGTTGAATATCTTGATCTCACCATTCCAAAAAGTCCAAGAACTTGAGATTCCCATGTGTGGTTGGCAAGATATGGTCCATTCATTTTCAGAAAATGCCCAAATTCAAAGTGCCATAACTTTCACATGGAAAGGCCAATGTGGCTGATTTTTCTTTGAGAAAACCACATTTCATATGATCTTTCATGGTGCATAATCACATTTTACCAAAAACTCTCATAGCAAAATGGCATTTTTCAAGTGAATTCATTTGCATTTTTGGCATGACATAGTGATTTTGAGAAATACATGGCCTATGCACATGGGACCTTTTGCAACACATTCCAAATGACATTTTGGACTTGCTTGAACCAAATTTGGACTGATAAATTGGCTGCACAAGAGAAAGGGTATTTTGGCCAAAGCATGAAAATGCACTTTGTACTAATTACTTCCATTTGCTTAATCTTGATTAAATTTTGGATTAGGCATTGGTATAAAGAGATAATTATAACAGAATATCATAATTACATTTCATATTCTCAAATCCAAACAGAAAATCACAAGAATTCTCTCCAATTTTCTTCACACTTTCACACACTTTTCTTCACAATTTCATCGAATCTCATCATTGTTGGCTTGGTTCTTGCTTGCATCTCCATTTGCAGGTGAAATTGTGCAGCTGTTTCATGAAATCGTGGCCAAAGCTAGAAGAAAACACAACTGTCCAAGCTAGCTCAAGTTCATGACAGTTTGGAGATTCAACCACCTGGAGTATAATTGAGCTACAAAACGTGTTCCAATCCACTCCTACACCATCGAGCATCATCTATTTTGGTAGTTTGCACCTCGAATTCACCCGATTCCGCATCTGCTATCATCCAAGGTTAGAACTCGATTCTCACCGTTCTCAAAATTACGATGTGCTTTTGGTAGAGTGTAGATCATAAAACACGATTCCGCTTGTGGTTTTGAAAATCGTTGAGAATCGCATGAGAAATCTTGAATCAAAGTTTTGATGTGAAACCTATTCTTGATCGATCCGTCCAGTACATTAGGAATTAGGGAATTTCATGATGATATTATGCTTGTGCTTGCTTAGACGGTTCTAACCATATAGGATTTGTCACATTTGGTTAAGATTTGTTCTTCACGAATTTTCTGGAGATTTGTTTGTTGAAATGATGAAGAACGCGTCCAGCTTCTGGTTTTGATCCGTTTTGCTGCTTACATTTTCAAATTCGGTGTTTACCGCGCGAACCAGCGAATCATGCATTGCCACGCCATTTATTTAAACTCAGCGTTTTGGCCGCGCCTCTCATTATTTACCAAATTGCCATTCAGCCTAATTATTTCATTTTTGGTTTTAAATAATTATTTCAATTTCTAATCAAACTTCAAAAAACCATAATAAATCCAATTTTCACCCAAATTGAATGGGAATTTTTGCATCCATCTCCAAATTGTCTCTAGTTTGTTTTAGGCATAGTAGTCAAAGTTGTGCCTGGTGATTTTGTTGACTTTGCCTAATGCCTTTGACATGTATACATTTTGTGTATGTTTCACCATTTTTAACATGAAATCTTGATGCCTTAGCCAAAATGCATGAAATTTTATAGGCTTGTTCTTGACTCTTTTCTGGTGATTTTGATGTGTAGTTTGTGAATTTTGGATTTATGGTTTGCAAGATATGATGTGCTCAAGTTGAGTGTGACAATGTGTGTCACACTATGTTATGCTGTCTTCATGAATTTTGTTTCCCTGCTTGTGCTGTACCAATTGTTCTCAATTTTTGCATGTGATACCATCTGTATGTCTAGTTTTGCCATGATTTTTTGTAGGAATTGTTGAGCCATTTCCTATTTGATTGGGATTTTTGTTTGCTGTTTAGACATTTTAAGGGTTTTCTTGAGTGATTAACTTCCATGCCTTGTGAAATTCTCATACCTTATCATATGAAGATGAAATTTGGTGGAGTGATTCCTAACATGTTTAAGTTCATTTTGGCTTTGGTCCCATTCATTTCTCATTTGTTGTCACTGTTTTACATTTGATTGAAGTTGATGTATGCTTGGTGACCTAGTTTGGATTGATTTTTGCATGTCCTGACTTGTTGAATTTAATTTCCCTACTTCCTCTTGTCTAAATAGCATGAAATTTGATATTAAGCTCATTGAATGTGTTCTGTTTTGACTTGAATTTTTGTGGAATTTATTGAGTTGTTTTGGTATTTGTTTGAGTGTGATCATTCTGTTTGCTCATATGTGGTTCATACTTACTTAGTTTGACTTAAATTGTGCATGAAATGAATTTGGTGCATAGTTTTGATATGAGACCAATTGGAGTCTCTTCTTAATTGATTTATCTTGGTTTTGATAATTTTTCACTTGCTGTTTTGGATTTTTCATCTCCTTTTGACCCTAGTCTTGGACTAGTGGTTTGTGATCTCACTTTTGAGTTATGTTTCAGGTTAATAGCACAAATGGCCTTTGCTTGATGGTGTGCTTCCATTGGACTTGATTTGTGACTTGTGTATAGCTAATTTTGACTTTGTTTTGCAGGGTTTGATACTTGAGTTTGAGCCTTAATGGCTTGCACCCTTGTGCATTGGCTTGTGTTTGTCTGTATAGTTAATTGTGAACCATTTGCTGTTTAGTTCTGTGATTGGTATACTGATTGTATTTGATTGATTTCAGGTACATTAGTTGCTAATATTGCTTTGCTTTGCTTGATAAGAAATTTGCACTGAGGTATAACATTCTTGTCTCCATGTAGTCTGGAAGACCTGGCTTGTTACCTAGCCAGGCACCTGTCTGAAGTCCTCCTTAAGAGGCAATGTTTGTGCTTGTTTATTTTTGTCCCCAAGCAGGTAAAGACCTCTATGAGGCAATTGGCGGATAAGAGAGATATGCAATCTATCTCCCGCTCTTCTGTTGAGTCATCCCTCTGCTCACACCAATGTGTTGATGCATTGGGATACAAACCCAAGATCTTGTACAGTGTACAGTTGTGTCAGTGTCTTAAGTGTAGAAGGGTTCCCACTTTCTGGACCCACACTTCTTTGTCTATAGCTCTCCCTGACCAGGGATAAGAGCTGTGAAGTCTTATCTTCACTCACCTTTCATCTAGCTTCACCTTGACTCTCAATGTCAAGGTTAAGAGCTACCTTTACCCCTGTACAGATGACTTGCTCTTGCAGTCTTACCCCTTGATTGAGCCCCACTTGTGTGTATATAGTGTGTGCTACTTGTGAATGCTTGATTTGCTGTTTACCTGTGTTGGTTAAGATAGGCTTGCTTCCTGTGCAAGTTAGCTAGAAACCTTAACTTAGGGATGATTTTGCATGATAACATCTAGGCTCGAGTCGTAGTCTCCCTAGTTGTGTCTCCCTCTGTTATCTGGTTAGGCTAATCCTGTATCCCTCCGTAGGGGAACTACGTCGCCCTGATCCTCATACCAGATGAGGTACGTAGGCAGGAGATGAGCAGATCTCTCCGGGCGCCCGTTTTGTTTTGTGTTGTGTGTGTCAGGAGATGGATGTAAGCCCAGCGATTGGCATTCCGTATCCTCTTGTTGTGTGCTTGGAGTCCGGTATAAGTCCATCAAGTGGCATCTGGTTTCCAATGTGGGTGTGTTTGGTTCGGAAGCTGATGTAAGTCCAGCGATTGGCATTCGGGTTCCATGTTTGCCCATTTTGGTGTGGAGTTTGACGTAAGCCCAGCGATTGGCAGTCGATTTCCTGTGTTGCTTTGTCTGTGTGCGTGTTAGCCGAGCTACGAATGCTCTGATTCTCCTTCATCCAAAGGAGATACGTATGCATAGGATGCGACATCCTAGCGAGCATGTGTCGTTTCCCCAGTCCGAACTACTTTGACTCTGATGTCTATGCTTGATAGGCTAAGTAGGCCCAGGATGCGATATCCTGCCGAGTCAGTCTTATTTGTTTCCTTGTGTCTCTTTCAGCCTGTGTAGATGTTTGTGAGCAGTGTTTTAGCAACCACTTCCCTTCCTTTAGTGCGTGGATCCCGTCGAGTACGACGGATGCGTAGGGGTGTTAATACCTTCCCTTCGCATAACCGACTCCCGATCCCATTCTCTTTGGTCGCGAGACCATGCTTTTTTCCAGGTTTACTCTGAGTGTTTCCTTTCCCTCTTTTGGGATAAATAACGCACGGTGGCGGCTCTGTTGTTCTTGTTTTCCCGCCGGTTTTTCGCGTAATGCGACAGCTGGCGACTCTGCTGGGGACAGAGAGAAGTTGACCTCTTGCTGGTCCATCTTCCCTAAGCGAGTCTCTCCTAGCGTTCTCTAGGTTAGGGCTTTGGTTGCTTTGTGCTGTTATTTATTGCATTCATTTCATTTATTGTTTGCATTTATTATTTGCATTAATGTTTGCATTCATTCATATTCATCTGCTGTGCTGGCTGTGTTTCTCTGTTTGGGGGTGGGAGTTACTCGAGGTAAAAGGCCCAATACCCAGGCTATGAGTGCAATCTAGGAAACCTAGGGATAGAGTGATTCATGGGAAGCGGGTGGTGTACGCCACTTAGCGGAACATTGATATCACGAGTAGTTCAGACTCTGATGGGGTATTATCGGTGCATACATCTGGTGTGCACGGGATGATATTCTTGAAAGGGTTGTTTATCCTGCGTTTCTCTCGACCTTACCCTGGCCTAGATGACACCCGTGAGTGGGGAGGGAATGATCATTTTTACAGGTACTGTAGCTGACTTGTTGGTGACTCTGGGTACTGTTGGTGACTGAGAATTATGGACATTTATTTATGGGACGCCGGAGTTCTGTCCGCGGTTTATCAGCGGGTTCCGTTTATTTCGGATCCCCGGGTTGAATTTGAGAGTACTTGTTCAGAGGATCTGGCTGTCATCCGTTCGGTGGATGTTCCTGTGATGATATTGATGTAATCTCCAGTTCCGTTTATTTCGGAACTCCCCAAGTCGGATTTATGGTGACTCGGGTCTCCAGATTTGGGTTCAGATGACAGTTTATCAGTTGACTTTGGGTTTCAGATGAATGGCGGTTCCGAGTTCAAGCCGAAGCTTCGACCTTGTGCCTTGAGACGCACAGCCTGACCAGTCATGTTCGCATCATTTGCATCATAGCATGTTTATTTTTCAAAAAAATAATAATGCATGGAAAAAACCGAAAAAAGTTAACTCGCATACGCATATCTTTTATCAGGATCATTCATGATAAAATAGCATTCGCATCCGCCTCATGCATATCATGCACATTGCATCCTTGCATTACAGACATGTTTGGAGAGGCTTCTCACTTTGGTTCCTGACTGAGACAGGATTGCTAACCGTCGACCGCATCGTTACTCAACTAGATTCAATCATCAGAGGGTTATGGATCAAGTCCAGACCGAGTTGGCTGAGATGAGGGCGAACATGGCCCAGTTTATGATGATGATGCAAGGGGTTGCGCAAGGTCAGGAGGAGCTTAGAGCCCTGGTTCAGAGACAGGAAACTGTGATTCAGACGTCCAACCATGCTTCGCCTGTTGTTGCACCTGCTTATGAAGATGTCAATGCTGCTGCTCTCGCCAACGACTATGCCGTCGGGGATGAACTCAGAGGAATAAGAATCAATGGACAGCCTCTCGCTGCAGAGACTGTCAATGCCAGAGCTACCCGGGCTCCGGTGCGTCATCCAGCTCCTATTGTCGACAGACAAGAGGACATGTTCACCATGCAGAGTGAAGATGAGGATGTGGTCAGGGATGTTGTCAGAGTTGAGGATAGGGATAGAAAAGTGGATGCCCTTGCTGAGAAAGTCCGTGCCATGGAGTGTCAGAACTCTCTGGGGTTCGATGTTACAAATATGGGGCTAGTAGAGGGTTTGAGGATCCCCTACAAATTCAAGGCGCCGTCCTTCGACAAATACAACGGCACTTCCTGTCCTCGCACCCATGTGCAAGCTTACTTCAGGAAGATCTCTGCTTACACTGACGACGAGAAGATGTGGATGTACTTTTTCCAAGACAGTTTGTCTGGAGCATCTTTGGACTGGTACATGGATCTGAAGAAAGAATCAGTCAGAAGCTGGAAAGATCTGGGAGAAGCCTTTCTGAGGCAATACAAGCACAACATGGACATGGCTCCGAGCCGAACCCAACTGCAGAGCCTGTGTCAGAAGACCGGTGAGAGCTTCAAAGAATATGCTCAGAGATGGCGCGAGCTAGCCGCAAGGGTGCAACCTCCGATGTTGGAGAGAGAGCTGACTGACATGTTCATTGGAACCTTACAAGGTGTGTTCATGGACCGCATGGGGAGTTGCCCGTTCAGTAGCTTTTCTGATGTTGTTGTCTGTGGGGAAAGGACCGAGAGCCTTATCAAAGCGGGAAAGATACAAGATCCTGGCTCTTCAAGTTCTTCGAATTCTAAGAAGTCATTCTCTGGGGCACCCAAAAGGGGAGAGAGTGAAACAAATGCTGTGCACCGTCGAAGGAGTGCGAACGGAGGACCATATCGTCAGGTCGCTGCTGTGACTATCCCAGCAACTCAAACTCCACAGCAACAGAGAAGACCAACTCAGCAGTATCAACATCAGCAACATCATCCTCAGCAGCAGGCTTACCAGCCCCCCAATGATAATCAAGCCAATACGGGTAACGAGAGGAAAAGGATCATTTTTGACCCAATACCTATGTCGTACTCAGAGTTGTATCCCTCTTTGATAGAGCGGAACTTGATTACTCCCAGAGACCCGCCGGCTATACCCGTCAACCCTCGGTGGTGGTATAGGCCTGAGCAGCATTGTGAGTATCATTCGGGTGCTCCTGGTCATGATGTGGATAGTTGCTTTTAGTTGAAAATGAAGGTTCAAGATCTCGTAAAGTCAGGTATTCTGAATTTTGAAGACTTGGGTCCCCATGTTAATCAAGCTTGAAGATAACAAGTCCCGGGCTGGCGCTGACTTGTCTTCCGAGGTCTTCGACAAAGAGGGTTGTTCAAAAGCAGAGGCTGCTGATGCGAAGAATACTGACAGTTGTCATCCCTGGCGGGATCTATCACAATTGGGTCACTGTGGGCGTTCCTACAGTTGTTCAAGTCAGAGTAATAATCACTTTGTTTAAAAACCCTTCTCCCATGCCAAAAGGAGAAGTGATGACATTGTTGGCAACATTTTGTGCAATGATATTTTCATTCAAATAAATGCATGTTAAAACATTTGTTTTCTAATTGTTTTCCCTTTTCGCTTTTTGCATGAAATTGGTGATCACAAAAAACCCTAAAAACAAGAATAAAAGCAATCTTTTCATCTGCATAACGATTGTCTTGGTTGTTTTCCAAAAAGCTTTTCATATCAAAATCTTTATGCAGGTTGTTTCTCAAACCCATTGAACATAATGATCTGACGTCATCTCCCAATTTTGAATTCCCTGTATTCGAAGCGGAAGAAGATGATGTTGAAGGGATTCCTGACGAGATTTCCCGACTTCTTGAGCAAGAAAAGAAGATCACTCAGCTGCATCTCGAGAATCAGTAGAACAGCCAACTGGGGCATATATACAAAGAAAAAAAAAAGAAAAAAAAGGGAGGGTGCAAAACCAAACAAAAAAAATCAAAAGAAATCAAAAGCAAAATTAAAAAAACAAGAAAGAAAAAGAAACAAAAAGAAAATAGCACCCTCAAAGTCCCAAGTTGACTGATGCTGAATTCGATCGAAAAGAAGAGATCAACTGCCATGTGTCGTGGTCAGTCATATCAGCAGAGAGTGAAGAACTCATTCGACTAGAAGGTCAAGCCTCGTGTGTTCCGAGGGACCTTGTGCTCAAGAAAGTCTTGTCTTTCGCGCCCGATTCCAGGGGCAAGTGAACCCCAAACTGTGAATGTCCATATGTTGTCAAGAGAGCCTTTTCAGGCGGTGCTCTAACATTTGCAACAATGGATGGAGAAGTTCACTCGTCCTGTGAATCCTGATGCAGTCAAGAAATACTTCGCCTAAGATAAAAAAAAAGAGGCAAAACAGCTCGCTAAGTTGAACACCCCAGAGGGCGACTTAGGCAAAAAGGAGCGTCTCGGTGGATTGAAAACCCGAAAGGGCGATCCAGGCAAAAGTTAGAGACCTTGAAAAAAAAGAATTCGCATCCCGCTAGGTTGAACACCTCACACTGGGGCAATCTAGGCAAAAATTAGGGATTTGGCAAGTAACTGCATCTTGACAAGACTATGCTCTACATCTGTTATCCGTCAGGGATTCTCGATTCGTCGTTGACTGAAGCTTTGAATACATCGAAAATTCGGAATGGTAGAGGAAAGGTCATTATGTTCAATGTAGCCCTCCTCCAATATATATCATCGATTTCAAACTTGTACAGATCTATGGAGTCCCGCCCTTTGCAGACTACCATTCCATCACATCAATTTGAGCTTTTATCCAATTGTTTGCACTCTTCTTTGTTTCAACTCAACAAATGTTTTGCATGTTTTAATTGACAAAGTATCATTGTTTTCAAAATAAACAAAAATTTTCACAAAATTGTTCTTAAACAAAGTGAACATTCACACTGATGGAAGGATACTTAGGAGATCCGCAGTGCTCTCCCAAGGGTGGTACGATTACCAACAGGTAAGACATTTGTTCGTATCTCGAGCATGACTGTATCTTTTTCCTGTAGAACCTCTTATGGTTTCTCCTCAGCGAGGTTGCTCAGTGCAGTGATTGAAGTTGTTCATCTTCATGACCCCGACAGTGCAACATTCTTCCTCCAGGTCCCTATTAGCACCTATGGTGGGGCATCCCCAGTAGAGTGCTGTTGGAGCCCTATCGTGGGGCATCTTTAGCAAGTTTGCTATTTGAACATTATTGTGGGGCAGCTCCCCTGGCAGAAGATGTATTGAAGACTTCAAACTTTCGCCTCTCCAGCAGAGCAGTCTTCTCCTCACCCCGGCACGGGTGTGTTTCTGATAAGATTCAGTATTTGATGGATTGACATCCCAGTACTCTGTCATTCTCTCAGATAGATCCTCAGCAGAGTTGTTGACATGGTGAACTTTATCAATGCCTATCTATTTTCGCCAGAGATCTGGTTGATCTTGGACATCTCTGTTCTCCAGCAGGAGTGAGAAGTCGGTGCTCTCCCCGCAGAGTTTTCCTCAAGCAGATTTCTTCAAGCAGAGTCTCCCCACAGAGTTGGAGTATTTGATCAGTTCGGCTCCCTAGTCGGAGTTCATTTTGCATTTTGCATATAGTGATCATTGCATCCTCAAAATTGCGTAGCATTTCCATTCGATATGGAGCATTACGCCATAGAAAAACTCAAACATATGCATTCATGTGTTAACCCAACCAAACCGTATCCCCGGCAGAGGCGGATCATGTGGTTCAACATCGGTACAGCACGTCCGCTACAGTTGCTCCTGACGGCATTCAGGATTGATACCCCTATAGAGGTTTATTTCCTCATCCGTTGGTGAAAGAAAAGCCTGGTTCTACCCAGGGATCTCCTAACAGATACAGGTGTGTCTGATCTCTCCATGTAGAGCCAACCCCTTAAGCAGAAAGTGTCTATCCTTTCCTGCCATTTCCCCACTGAGATACATCCTCGTGGATGACGGTTGTTTCCGTTTCCTCCCTACACGTAACGGGATGGTTTTTCCCTATTGAGTTCTTTCCTCATTAGGATGAGTCTTGATTCAGTTTGCCTTTTTTTGGATCGATCCTAAACTGGCCTCCTTGTGACTGTCTCTTGTGCCTCCCTGGGGCATAAATGAATAGTTGCTCACTAACCGGCACTCATTCATCTTATCCTCAGCGGAATTTGCGGTTTTCTACCTACTACCCGGTAGTTGTAAATCCTTTGTTCTCACTCTGTCCCTCACCAGATTGTTTGTTGGCTTCTACCTACGAACCGGTAGTTGTAAGTCCTATTGTTGTGGTTTTCTACCTACTACTGGTAGTTGTAAAATCCCACTTGCACCCCCTAGCAGAGTTAACCCTTTGTGCTCATCCTATTGATGACTGGTTACTTTTTCGTGGTTTTCTACCTACAAACCGGTAGATGTAATCCCCTCTTTGCAGTTATCAGTATCCCGTTTGCGGTATTGATATTCTTTTCCCCCTTGGATACTGGCCTTGATCAAGCAGTATTGTCCCCAGTGGGTCTTCCCCTTCCTTTTGGATACTTGCTCCGAGTAAGCAATTCTATCCTGGGTGGGTCCTCTTTCATTCACCATTCGCCGGTAGTGTTTGTAGTTTACCCCTTTTGATTGGTTATCTTTGCATACCTATTTCTGGTACCCCGATGCCTTTCTGTTTGGTCGTTTATCCATTTAACAACCTGCAACCCGGTTATGGATAATCTTCCGTGCGAGTATATTATCTACGTTTTGACGGCTATAGATGATATATCTCATGCACTCGTTGGTCAGTCTTTTGATTGTTTTCTCCAGCTGAGTAAGATTCGTATTCCTTGTGGAATCGAATGTCCATCCTTTAACGAGATTGCTTTCGCTCTCTTCAGGATGATGTCGGTCGTTTATCCATCTAACAACCTACAACCCGGTTATGGATAATCTGCCATGCGAGTATATTATCTATGTTTTGACGGCAATAGATGATAATATGTCTCATGCGCTCTTGGGTCGAAGTCGTCCTCCCCAGTCGAGTAAGATTCGTATTCCTTGTGGAATCGAATGTCCATCCTTTAACAAGACTGCTTTTCTAGCCCTCTTCAGGATGTTGAGTGTTTTTGAACACAAACCAATTCACGTTGTGGTCGGTCACCTGTTTTTTGCCTACAACCCGGTATCCATTGGTGTTCCTTCCTGTCTACTCTCTGTCGTGATCTTGATCCCCAGTGAGTTTACTCCTCTCCGTTGGTGTCGATAAACGTCGAGTTTTTCCTATGCGTCCGTTGGCGTATAGTTGATATCTTTCCCCACAGGGTTGTCCCCAGAAGAGCTCCTCCTCTCCGTTGGTGTCGATAAACGTCGAGTTTTTCCTAGTTATCCGTTGATAACTAGTTGTATCTCCTTCCCAGGTCGTCCTTCGTCCGTCGATGTCTGGTTACCTCTCCGTTGGTTTCGATAAACGTCGAGTTTTTCCTAGTTATCCGTTGATATCTAGATGATTCCCCTCAGAGTTCCTCCTCTCCGTTGGTGTCGATAAACGTCGAGTTTTTCCTAGTCGTCCGATGACGTCTAGTTGTACCCTTCCCCATGCGGATTTACCTCTCCGTTGGTTTCGATAAACGTTGAGTTTTTCTCATTCGTCCGTTGATGTTTGATTGTATACCCTATTTCCCAGTCATTCATTAATGTCTGGTTGATTCCCAGCCAGAACCCCCAGTAGACGTCCTATTCGGTTTCGGATTGTGGTGCCTTTCCCTCGTGAAGTGGCTTTCTCCTTCTCCGTTGGTGTCGATAAACGTCGAGTTTCTCCCTTTCGTCCTATGACGTCTGGTCGAGTCTTCCCAGTTCATCCGTCGTCCGTTGATGTCTGGTCTCCTTCTCCGTTGGTGTCGATAAACGTCGGGCTTCTCCCTTTCGTCCTATGACGTCTGGTCGAGTCTTCCCAGTTCATCCGTCGTCCGTTGATGTCTGGTCTCCTTCTCCGTTGGTGTCGATAAACGTCGAGCTTCTCCCTTTCGTCCTATGACGTCTGGTCGAGTCTTCCCATTCATCCGATGATGTCTGGTTACCTCTCCGTTGGTTTTGGTAAACGTTGAGTTTTTCCCATGTCGTCCGTTGACGTATGGTGGTATCCTTTCCCAGTCATTCACTAATGCCTGGCTACCTCTCCGTTGGTCTTGGTAAACGTCGAGTTTTTCCTGGTCGTCCTCCAGTAGAGTTACCTCTCCGTTGGTTTTGGTAAACGTCGAGTTTTTCCTAGGTGTCCGTTGGCACCTAGTTGTGATTCCTATTCCCATTCGTCGTCTAGATATGTCTGGAGGTGGTTGTACCTTTGAGAAGAAAAAGAATCAGAAAATCAAAATACCCAGTGAATAAATATCAGATCCCAGTGGAAGTTTCCATTGGTGGATTCTCAGCATTGTGAAAATTCTACGGTTCTTGGTATTCAATCCCTGTTTACCCTGAAAGTCTGATAGCCGTTGCTCTCATCCGTTCGGGTTCCCAGTTGATTGAATAGGGGCAGCTGTAGCACCTCAAATTTGCACCCTACCTTTTGTGCATACATTTTCATTTTTAGGTCATTAGCATAACAAAGTTCATTGCATAGCATTGCATTGCCTTTTGCCCAAGTGCAAGTTCAGTTGACAAATTAGGTCAAACTGGTCAAGAGATCAGGTCAAACAAGCAAGCTTGTGTAATTTTCATTGAGACAAAGCCCTAGGGTTGATTTATCAAGTTCATATGGTCTAAGGATCATTTTGAAGTGATTTGGCCAAAGAATGGATGCTCAGAAGTCATCAGTCAAGCTGAATTTCAGCTGAAACCATAAAAAGTCAATTGTGGTCAACTGTGGTCATCTGTGCCTGATTTTATGGATTGGAAGGTGTGAGATGGTTTGTAAAGCCTCATTCATGTCCACACAAGTCTCATTTGACATACCAAAGATCAAGGTGGAAGAAAATAAAGTCAGACAAGAAGTTTCCAAAAATGGCAGGTGACCTGTAATTTCAACTGCCCAAAATGGAAAGTTTTGCTCCTCAAAATTACTTCATCATACAAGCTTCAAATGAAATTTTGTCCAACATGAAAGTTGAAGATCTTGATCTCACCATTCTAAAAAGTCCAAGAACTTGAGATTCCCATGTGTGGTTGGCAAGATATGGTCCATTCATTTTCAGAAAATGCCCAAATTCAAAGTGCCATAACTTTCACATGGAAAGGCCAATGTGGCTGATTTTTCTTTGAGCAAACCACATTTCATGTGATCTTTCATGGTGCATAATCACATTTTACCAAAAACTCTCATAGCAAAATGGCATTTTTCAAGTGAATTCATTTGCATTTTTGGCATGACATAGTGATTTTGAGAAATACATGGCCTATGCACATGGGACCTTTTGCAACACATTCCAAATGACATTTTGGACTTGCTTGAACCAAATTTGGACTGATAAATTGGCTGCACAAGAGAAAGGGTATTTTGGCCAAAGCATGAAAATGCACTTTGTACTAATTACTTCCATTTGCTTAATCTTGATTAAATTTTGGATTAGGCATTGGTATAAAGAGATAATTATAACAGAATATCATAATTACATTTCATATTCTCAGATCCAAACAGAAAATCACAAGAATTCTCTCCAATTTTCTTCACACTTTCACACACTTTTCTTCACAATTTCATCGAATCTCATCATTGTTGGCTTGGTTCTTGCTTGCATCTCCATTTGCAGGTGAAATTGTGCAGCTGTTTCATGAAATCGTGGCCAAAGCTAGAAGAAAACACAACTGTCCAAGCTAGCTCAAGTTCATGACAGTTTGGAGATTCAACCACCTGGAGTATAATTGAGCTACAAAACGTGTTCCAATCCACTCCTACACCATCGAGCATCATCTGTTTTGGTAGTTTGCACCTCGAATTCACCCGATTCCGCAGCTGCTATCATCCAAGGTTAGAACTCGATTCTCACCGTTCTCAAAATTACGATGTGCTTTTGGTAGAGTGTAGATCATAGAACACGATTCCGCTTGTGGTTTTGAAAATCATTGAGAATCGCATGAGAAATCTTGAATCAAAGTTTTGATGTGAAACCTATTCTTGATCGATCCGTCCAGTACATTAGGAATTAGGGAATTTCATGATGATATTATGCTTGTGCTTGCTTAGACGGTTCTAACCATATAGGATTTGTCGCATTTGGTTAAGATTTGTTCTTCACGAATTTTCTGGAGATTTGTTTGTTGAAATGATGAAGAACGCGTCCAGCTTCTGGTTTTGATCCGTTTTGCTGCTTACATTTTCAAATTCGGTGTTTACCGCGCGAACCAGCGAATCATGCATTGCCACGCCATTTATTTAAACTCAGCGTTTTGGCCGCGCCTCTCATTATTTACCAAATTGCCATTCAGCCTAATTATTTCATTTTTGGTTTTAAATAATTATTTCAATTCCTAATCAAACTTCAAAAAACCATAATAAATCCAATTTTCATCCAAATTGATTGGGAATTTTTGCATCCATCTCCAAATTGTCTCTAGTTTGTTTTAGGCATAGTAGTCAAAGTTGTGCCTGGTGATTTTGTTGACTTTGCCTAATGCCTTTGACATGTATACATTTTGTGTATGTTTCACCATTTTTAACATGAAATCTTGATGCCTTAGCCAAAATGCATGAAATTTTATAGGCTTGTTCTTGACTCTTTTCTGGTGATTTTGATGTGTAGTTTGTGAATTTTGGATTTATGGTTTGCAAGATATGATGTGCTCAAGTTGAGTGTGACAATGTGTGTCACACTATGTTATGCTGTCTTCATGAATTTTGTTTCCCTGCTTGTGCTGTACCAATTGTTCTCAATTTTTGCATGTGATACCATCTGTATGTCTAGTTTTGCCATGATTTTTTGTAGGAATTGTTGAGCCATTTCCTATTTGATTGGGATTTTTGTTTGCTGTTTAGACATTTTAAGGGTTTTCTTGAGTGATTAACTTCCATGCCTTGTGAAATTCTCATACCTTATCATATGAAGATGAAATTTGGTGGAGTGATTCCTAACATGTTTAAGTTCATTTTGGCTTTGGTCCCATTCATTTCTCATTTGTTGTCACTGTTTTACATTTGATTGAAGTTGATGTATGCTTGGTGACCTAGTTTGGATTGATTTTTGCATGTCCTGACTTGTTGAATTTAATTTCCCTACTTCCTCTTGTCCAAATAGCATGAAATTTGATATTAAGCTCATTGAATGTGTTCTGTTTTGACTTGAATTTTTGTGGAATTTATTGAGCTGTTTTGGTATTTGTTTGAGTGTGATCATTCTGTTTGCTCATATGTGGTTCATACTTACTTAGTTTGACTTAAATTGTGCATGAAATGAATTTGGTGCATAGTTTTGATATGAGACCAATTGGAGTCTCTTCTTAATTGATTTATCTTGGTTTTGATAATTTTTCACTTGCTGTTTTGGATTTTTCATCTCCTTTTGACCCTAGTCTTGGACTAGTGGTTTGTGATCTCACTTTTGAGTTATGTTTCAGGTTAATAGCACAAATGGCCTTTGCTTGATGGTGTGCTTCCATTGGACTTGATTTGTGACTTGTGTATAGCTAATTTTGACTTTGTTTTGCAGGGTTTGATACTTGAGTTTGAGCCTTAATGGCTTGCACCCTTGTGCATTGGCTTGTGTTTGTCTGTATAGTTAATTGTGAACCATTTGCTGTTTAGTTCTGTGATTGGTATACTGATTGTATTTGATTGATTTCAGGTACATTAGTTGCTAATATTGCTTTGCTTTGCTTGATAAGCAATTTGCACTGAGGTATAACATTCTTGTCTCCATGTAGTCTGGAAGACCTGGCTTGTTACCTAGCCAGGCACCTGTCTGAAGTCCTCCTTAAGAGGCAATGTTTGTGCTTGTTTATTTTTGTCCCCAAGCAGGTAAAGACCTCTATGAGGCAATTGGCGGATAAGAGAGATATGCAATCTATCTCCCGCTCTTCTGTTGAGTCATCCCTCTGCTCACACCAATGTGTTGATGCATTGGGATACAAACCCAAGATCTTGTACAGTGTACAGTTGTGTCAGTGTCTTAAGTGTAGAAGGGTTCCCACTTTCTGGACCCACACTTCTTTGTCTATAGCTCTCCCTGACCAGGGATAAGAGCTGTGAAGTCTTATCTTCACTCACCTTTCATCTAGCTTCACCTTGACTCTCAATGTCAAGGTTAAGAGCTACCTTTACCCCTGTACAGATGACTTGCTCTTGCAGTCTTACCCCTTGATTGAGCCCCACTTGTGTGTATATAGTGTGTGCTACTTGTGAATGCTTGATTTGCTGTTTACCTGTGTTGGTTAAGATAGGCTTGCTTCCTGTGCAAGTTAGCTAGAAACCTTAACTTAGGGATGATTTTGCATGATAACATCTAGGCTCGAGTCGTAGTCTCCCTAGTTGTGTCTCCCTCTGTTATCTGGTTAGGCTAATCCTGTATCCCTCCGTAGGGGAACTACGTCGCCCTGATCCTCATACCAGATGAGGTACGTAGGCAGGAGATGAGCAGATCTCTCCGGGCGCCCGTTTTGTTTTGTGTTGTGTGTGTCAGGAGATGGATGTAAGCCCAGCGATTGGCATTCCGTATCCTCTTGTTGTGTGCTTGGAGTCCGGTATAAGTCCATCAAGTGGCATCTGGTTTCCAATGTGGGTGTGTTTGGTTCGGAAGCTGATGTAAGTCCAGCGATTGGCATTCGGGTTCCATGTTTGCCCATTTTGGTGTGGAGTTTGACGTAAGCCCAGCGATTGGCAGTCGATTTCCTGTGTTGCTTTGTCTGTGTGCGTGTTAGCCGAGCTACGAATGCTCTGATTCTCCTTCGTCCAAAGGAGATACGTATGCATAGGATGCGACATCCTAGCGAGCATGTGTCGTTTCCCCAGTCCGAACTACTTTGACTCTGATGTCTATGCTTGATAGGCTAAGTAGGCCCAGGATGCGATATCCTGCCGAGTCAGTCTTATTTGTTTCCTTGTGTCTCTTTCAGCCTGTGTAGATGTTTGTGAGCAGTGTTTTAGCAACCATTTCCCTTCCTTTAGTGCGTGGATCCCGTCGAGTACGACGGATGCGTAGGGGTGCTAATACCTTCCCTTCGCATAACCGACTCCCGATCCCATTCTCTTTGGTCGCGAGACCATGCTTTTTTCCAGGTTTACTCTGAGTGTTTCCTTTCCCTCTTTTGGGATAAATAACGCACGGTGGCGGCTCTGTTGTTCTTGTTTTCCCGTCGGTTTTTCGCGTAATGCGACAACACTCTGCATAACTTTCTATGTAGTATTCTCATAGTGGATCAATTCATTATAAATATTACTCCTAATATTCATACCTACATAAAGACTTGATAGCTCTTTATCCATGTTCCATGAGATGTGATCATCAGTCTATCTACATAAAAGTCTCAATGCTTTAATGTTATCCCACTTCACAATAAAGCTCGATTACTGATACTTTAAGAATAATGTCCTTATGTTTAATGGGATCTCATGATTAAGTCACATTTAACATTTCATTAAACAAACTAGCTATTCTAGGAACTTTATTATTTTATAAAAACAAACATAATAAAGAAATGTCTTTTATTATTAATAAATAATTTAATACAAGTACCAAAACTATTGGCCTCTAGGGATTACACCAACATGTGTAACATCCCATCAAAGAGTTTCATGTCCCAGAATCTAGTGGCTGGGTAGGGACACATATTGCAAACTAATTTGTAGCTGCTTAGTTTTGATGATGATAATACTTGAAGTCAAGCAACTACTAAAGATATCTCAAGTGGTCAAAGATGCATAGTATGATTGATCAAGATATCATTATGAATTAAGTTAGACATTTGTTTAAAGTCAAATTTCACTCAAGTGAAAACTCAGGCTTACTGATGGTTTAACCTTTCAAACTCTCATATGATGGTAATAAAAATAGAGATATCTCAAGCCTCATCAAGAAGACTCATGGTTCTTTTGTGATGATAAAGGCAAATATAATGCTGTCAAGACTTGAAGCTTTAGAGTGTGAAAGATAGGAAGTGTGAAAGCTCGCCTAGTCATGTCCGTTTTAGTGACCAGTGTCTTATAAAGACACAAAGGGATTTATGGAAGTATTATGACTAAATCACAAACACACTAAAACCATTAAGAAGCATATCACTTTTAAATTAAATCACCAAAAAACATTTAAAAGGCCTAGCCAGTTGATTAAGGGAGTGTTCAATTGATTATGAGACGTTTTGTAATTGTCTAATCGATTTGATCTTTTGCCTAATAGATTAGAGGATGCCTAATTGAATCTACAATTGATTGTGACAGTCTCTTAATGATTGATGACGACTATATATCAAAAACTTCCATTTTGGTCCTTAACAAATGATTATTTGGGGTGCCTAATCAACTAGGTGAGTTAAAAGATCCTTGAATTGTTTCCAAATTTATACCATATATTGACCTATAAATAGATAGCTTCTCTATCACTTTTTCACATCTAGAAAACATGAAAAAACTCATTTTTCATTTCTCTCATCACCTCTATAAATCTCATATTTTCTCACATATTTTAGCCATAATGCTTTAAGAGTCGCGTGAGGAATATTATTCAAGGTGAGGGAAAATTGTAAATTTACCAAGAGTAGATTTTTCTCTTAAGTAAAGTATTATTCCTTAAAACGTTATTATTTTGGTTGAAATCTAAACCATTTTAAAAGCTTTTGTTTGTATTTCGGGAATTGTCTTAGTCTCTACTTACTTCGTGTGTTCCACCATTGAAGAAAAAACTCTTTTTTTGGTTCGTGAAAACCAACAAGTAGAAATCTCCACAACGGTTCTTAAGCTCAACTTGGTTAAAAGCTCTATCTATTTGGGATCAACCCGTGCTAAAATTTTGTTAGACATAAGACTTCAAACACAAGCCGGGGGGGGGGGGGGGGATTGTGTGGATTGGAAAAACTTGGTATTGAAAAAGTTTTAGAAATGAAATCAAAGTTTAAAAACATTTTAAAAAACTTAACAGCAAAAAATAAAGTGCAGAAAATAAATTGCATAAAAAAAGGGAGTTAAGGGAAAAGAGGAACGCCAAGAATTATAAATGTTCGGTCAAAATTTCTGATAACACTTTCATGGTCAGTGTAACGCCACAATTTTTTTTAGAGTTTCTAATGACACTTTGAGAGCTTTTAGCAGGAAACTCATAAACTCCCTTATACAAGGAAATATTGATTGCTCTTCAATCATAATATACAAGACGATGGATGTGTGCGTTTGTATCTTTTCTTCATAATAAACTTGAGAGTGAAGGGACCAATCTTCCTTCCCAAATGATGGATTAAAGCAGTTAGTCTTATCTCCACAGACACATACCTTGGAGCGGTTAGTTTTCAAGTTCTAGACCTTTGAGATCAATACCTTGGTTTTACACGGGCTAACCAAAAACCTGTGAGATTTTAACACCTTTGAGATTAATATCTTGGTTTATTAGCAGGCTGACCAAGAACCTAGTAGATTTTATCATAGGTTGATCCCCAAACTAAACTAAGACTGAAATACCCAATCTGAAACTAAAGATTTTTACAAGTTTAACTTTAACCCAAAACAAATACCTAATTGGACAGTATTCAACCAAGTTATACACAAAAGGTTCCCTTGGTGAATTTTACAATTCTACCCATTCCTGAGTTACAAAAATAATCTCACTAAGAAAAGAATTTTTCTCATAAAAGCACTTAAGCTAAAAACATTGTGGGAGAAAGTTAAAGAAATGTTCAGAGAGATATAGTGAGAGATGAAAGTGTCAAAGCACAATTCTGGATGATTTAAAATGAGAATACAACCTCTATTTATAGGCCTGAGGTTGGCTCAAAAATGAATTTAGAAAAATTCATTTTACTATTATCTAATCGAATAGAACTTATCCCTAATCGATTAAAAGTTGAAAATAATCGTATGTAAGTTCCATAAAAGGAAGGAAAATATTTCTAGTCCTTACATATCATTAAGGCGTTGTATAAATTGCTTGGGGCATAAGTTTGAAATAATCTAATCAACTAGACAAATTACTTAATCGATTACATAAGCTAGAGTTTCCCCTCTAGCTATTTTAACAGCTCCTATATCATCGAGCACAACTTCAAGACATTTTTGAAGGTGTTTTATTTGATAAAAAGGTTTGAAAAATAGTTTTTTATGTGTGATTTTAGCCTTATAGTTTACAATAAAGTCCTTTTGCCTTTACAAGCGTTCACTCATTACTAAAATAGGATATCACCATATATTTCTTCAAGCCATTGTTTGATACTTCTGTTTATGTTGACACATGCTTGAGTGGCTTTGAGATGAGGCTTTAGATTATTTCATTTTTAGTTTCCCTGATCGGATAGTCAAGTTTATCAAACCATAACACCTAGGTTTGCATCTTTACCCGTTTAATCGTTCATGCTTGATTTATCATTAGTTGTCATCATCAAAAGTTAATGCCCTTGTTAAAAGCATATCACCTGCATAAAAAAAAGGTTCCACAAATTTCACTTGGTTTCTGAGTTCAACCTTGTGTAAAAATTCAGTTGGTTCGAGATTATATCGATAAAAATATCAGTTCATCTCATGGTCAGTGTGACGCCTCAAACTACTTTTAAGATTACTGATGTTAGGTTGCTTGTATTGTGATTGACAACATTTTGTTAAAATAAGTGAAATAGCAAGATGTTGGACAAGATGTGTTGACATGCTTATACGACATCGTGGCATGCTGTGGTTTTACATTTTTGGAAGTTTTTTTTAGCATGAGATTAGTGAAGATTCTTTGATGATTTGATTCACGCATTCCGCGGTTTAAAGTGCTTATTTTAGAATCTCAAAGATCGGTTCCAACTGTGCAATGTTTCCTAAGAATGGTTGTCAAAACATTTAAGGATACATTATATCAAATTTGATTTGATTTTGCAGAAGATTATGCAGAATAAATGTCTAAACATTTGATTTGATTCTGCAGAAAATTATGCATAATGGATGTCAAAACATTTAAGGAAACATTAGATTTGATTATGCAAAAGATTGTATATAATGGATGTCAAAACATTTAAGGAAACATTAAATTTGATTCTACAGAATGAATGTCAAAACATTTAATGAGACATTATATTTGATTTAATTTGATTTGATTTATTCTGCTGATTTTTTAGCCCGAAGCGCATGCTTTTCTGGGGCTCTTTAAAGGACGATTATAAACCTAAGACAACTAAGGTGTATATGTAATAGTCTCTGTTAGGGTTTAGTTTGTTTATTGTTATTTGTGATCCATTCTTGCATCACTTAGATGCTTGAATTGGACTGAGTTTTTGAGTTGTAATTGTGAATCACTCATAAGCTTTTAGGCAATAGTGGATTATATTTCATTGGAAATATGTCTTCCATTTATTTTTAGAAGTTATTATCATTGTTGTGTGATTGAAGGGAAGTGATAAAGGTTTCATATCTAGGAGAGTCATAAACAAAAATTCCAAAGGTATTGATTAGGTGAGAAGTTTGTAAAACCAGAGGTTGTTTAGAACTTAAAACTAATACTATTATAGTGGATTTTCTTCCTGGCTTGGATGCCCCCAGATGAAGGTGGCGTTGCACCTAACTGGGTTAACAATTGACCCGTGTTATTTACTTCCTGCTATTTACTTTAACATTATAACTATTTTTGGTTTGACATGTCCTGATCCTGGTGTCGTGACATCGTATACGATATTTGTTATCTGCATAGCATAATTTTAATTGGCATCAGAGCAGGCACCCTGTTCTGTTTGGGGTGAGCTCTAGGGAGATATTTTATGGTACTATGAACAAGGAAGGAAGATTTATCAACATACCACCTATTATGGATGACACCAACTATGATTACTGGAAGGTGCGTATGATGGTTTTTCTAAAATCTATGGATAATAGAACTTGGAAAGCAGTTATCAAAGTTTGGGAACATCCTGTGGTGCAGGACAAAGATGGGAATGGCGCAACTAACTTGAATCCTGAAGAGGACTGGTCAAATGAAGAAGATGAACTTGCTCTTGGAAACTCCAAAGCTTTGAATGCCTTGTTCAATGGAGTTGAAAAATATATATTTAGGTTAATAAATACTTGTACTTTGGCCAAAGATGCATGAGAAGTCATCAGAACCACTCATGAAGCCACATCGAAAGTAAAAATGTCTAGGCTTGAACTTCTCACCACCAAATTTGAGAATCTCAGGATGAAAGATGATGAGTGTATTCATGATTTCCACATGAATATTCTTGATATTGCCAATTCATCTAGTGCCTTGGGAGAGAAGATGTCATACGAGAAGCTGGTTAGAAAAATTCTCATATCGTTACCAAAGAAGTTTGACATGAAGGTCACAACTATTGAAGAAGCCCAAAACATTTGCATCATGAGAGTGGATGAGATTATTAGGTCACTTCAAACTTTTAAATTGGCTATCAATGATAGATATGAAAAGAAGAACAAAAGAATAGCTTTTATCTCCAATATTGAGGATGAAGAGGATCAATGTGACTTGGAGACTGATGAAGCAATTTTTAATGCCATTGTGCTTCTTGGGAGGCAATTCAATAAGGTGTTAAAGAAAATGGATAGGAAGTCAAGACCTGATGTCAAGAACATGTCATTTGACATCAGTAAAAGCAATGATTCTCAAAGAAAAGCAAGAACAGAAGAAAAGCCCAATCAAGGAAAAGTATTCAGTGTCATGAGTGTGAGGGTTTTAATCACATTATATCAGAATGTCCCATGTATCTCAAGAAACAAAAGAAGGGCTTGTCTATTTCTTGGTCTGATGATTCTAAAGGTGAAACTGATGATGAAAATGATAAGCATGTTATAACTTTCATTGACAAATATGAATTTGATGAAGATTATTGTGATGATGATGTCTCTTATGAAAAATTGGTTTCTTCATACAAAGAGCTTCGTGTCAGAAGTGAAGAGGTGTGTAAGATAGGATAAGAGAAGAAGATAATCATATCTCAACTAATATTTGCCTTGGAAATGTCATTACTATGGTAAATATGGACATATAAAACCTTTATGCTACATACTATATGGTTATCCAAAATATCCAACATATCCTAGGGCTAATCATGTAATGATTAAAACTAGAAAGGAATGGAAACCTAAGGTTGTTATCTCTAGTCTTATAACCCATACTTCTCTTAGAGCTTCATCTAGACAAGATTGGTACTTTGACAGTGGTTGTTTAAGACACGTGATAGGGGTCAAGAAGTATTTGGTGAAATCAAGGGTATAGGAAAGTTGCACTTGTCTTCCTAGACTAGATAATATTCTGCTTGTGAAAGGATTGACTGCAAATCTCATCAGCATTAGTCAGTTATATGATCAAGGTTTAAAAGTCAATTTCACCAAGTCAGAATGTTTGGTTACAAATGAGAAAAATGATGTTTTTATGAGAGGAATTAGATCTAAAGATAATTTCTATTTATGGATACCACAAGAAACTACTTGTTTTTCCACATGCATAATGTCCAAGGAAGATGAAGTCAAGTTATGGCACCAGAAGCCTGGACATCTGAATCTTAAAGGGATATCTCTTGGTTACTCTGCAAACAACAGTGCTTAGAGGGTATTTAACTCTAGAACCAAGGGAATGATGGAATCCATTAATGTTGTGGTTGATGATTCAATTATTGTAAAAGGGACTGATGTCGATGAAGATGTTGGAACATCATCACAGTAGCCTGATGCTTTAGAAAATATGGAAGACATTGAGTCTAACATTGAGCCAACAAGGACTAAATCAGATAACTCTCAAGCCAACAAAGGTCCCTATATCAGAATTCAGAAAGATCATCCAAAGGAACTCATTATTGGAAATATTAATGAAGGGATCACCACTAGATCCAGAGATGTAATATACAATGCTTGCTTTGTCTCAAAGTCTGAACCTAATAATGTGAAGAACGCCTTGACTGATAACTTTTGGATTAATGTTGATGAGAGAAAAAATACTTATGGAGGATGTGATCGGGAAAATAGCAAGTGTACTATTTTTACCGATGTAATAATGAAAAGGAATTATCCTGAGTATCGATCTCGAGGACTGCGTAGGAACTATCAGTGTTGGTAATGATTCAATTGAACAAAAGAACCTTTGGTTGGTAAGTGAAGAGTGAATTTGCTCTGTAAAATATAAAGGAAAAATAGAGAATTTTGAATGCAGAAAAGTTAAGCATGCTAGGTCCGGGGTGTATGAATTGCTCTGAAATAAACTTAATCCTTATTTTATGACATCTATGTTAGAATGATTCAATATGATTCTCAAGAGTAGTTTCCCCTAATTCCTTAGCCAGAAACCATTAACATTCAATTTTAAATCCCAATTCCTTAGCCATTCAAAAGAATATTAATCCCATGTATGAATATCAAGAATTTCCCATCATCACTATTAGATCCTCATTCCTAAGAGAAATTAGCGATGTTATTATACACATAGTGATAAAGGGATTTGTCAGACCTCCTTTACCTCCAATTCAATACCTAATTTTCCAATACGGCAAGCATTACACTCGTGTTATAACAAATTGACTTCATAAAAACATAAACATTCATAAAATTGTAGGAAAAAGGTTCATTACAAAAGCAATTCAGGGACACCCCCTAGCATCGGGGGGGTTTAGCTCATCATAATATTCAAAGAAAGTACAAATGTAAGGTTAAACATTACAAGAGATTGGATAGCTTCGATCTTCAATTGCTTCCGCGCTTGATGATCTCCGTTCTCCAAAAACCTTGATTGCTCTTCTTTTCTTCCTAGTCCCCTTTTTCTCTTCTCTTATTAGGTCTAAATAGTACAGTACACATTACAACCAAGCCAAAAAGTCAAAATTGCCCTTCGGGATCACTTCATGAGTGAAAATAGGAAATCTGAAAAATTCAGCGCGCCAGCCAACACGGGCCGTGCCAAGCAACACGGCCGGCCGTGTTGGCTCTCTGGTTTTTGTATGGGAAGAAGTTGAGCTTGCAGCACGGGCCGTGTCAGGAGACACGGGCCGTGTTTGGCTCCAGGATTTTTTTTATTATATTTTTTATTTTTTCTTTAACTCTTCCATTATTGCCTTGGCACTTCCGACTCTTCAACTACTTCTGAAACATGCACAATACCATGGAAACGACATCAAACGCATCTAAAAACTTAAATTAACACCAAAAGCAAAATAATCATAAAACTACTCAAATATGAAATACTTAAAACTCAAACACTAAAACTCAAAATAAAGGGTTACCACATTGATGAATTTTGGCCGAGAACATGATGAAAATCAAGTAAAATGGTGACCGATCACAACCCCAAACTTATCTCATTGCTTGTCCTCAAGTGATGCAAGAGACAACAAACAGAGGTCACCCCAGAATTCCTTTTCACCACTATACAGCCGATGTTATTCGCACCGAGTTTCCTACCTTCATGGTCAAGATGTTGGCCACCCGATCCGCACTATCCGCTACACCTCACAGTCCAGCACCTCTTTACCTGCAAGCTTTTCATACATCTCACACAATCTCTCAGGGTTAGCACTAAAGACTCAGTATATGCAATATCGACTCTTAGCTTTTGAATAAATTCTACTTCTATTGCACAAACATAATTCACACACTTTAGGAGGACTTAGGGTTGTAACGGGGCTTAGGACAGGTGGGATAAACAACAAACAGATACACAAGGGGTTTTTGGGCTCGGCACTCATGTTATTTTTCTCGTACCTGTGCCTTTTTGATATAAAGGAGTTCGACATCGACTATTTAACTTTACTCAACTGATTGAGTATTTCAAATGTAATCAAGTCGTTTAATTGGGACAGGTGCGTTTTTATGAGTTCTATTTTTCTTTTCTCTTTTTTTTTTCTTTTTCCGGAGCATTCAAAAAGCCTCCAATTTTTTTTTTCTTTTCTCTTTTCTTGTAACAATTTTTCGCACACTTGTCCCTTTTGTATTAGATTTACCACCCCAAACTTAGAATTCAACACAGTTTCCAAAATCCACAACATTTATGCCGAGCAAGGGTAGAAGAGATTATTATATTTTTTTCTTTTTCTGGCCATAGGGTAACATAAGTGGTTTACAAACAAACAAAATGGTTAAAGGCTCAAAAGGGGTTCGCAACGGATAAAACGTACAAGGGTGGCTGGAAAGGCTCGAGGTTAAACAACAAAAATGTGCCTCAGTGTGTGTCATAATGCAGTGCTATGTTAGTAGAACGTACGCAAAACCAGAGCGATAGAGTCATACCTGGATTAACTCTCATGATGATCTCTTAGTATTTGGCTTTTTGTAATCTCACCATGTGGGGTAAACTTGCAGGTTCCAAAGCACTCTCTGTGTAATGTAGCTTCTTTTTGGTTCAGGTGTACCATACTTCTATCTCAATCCAGCTTTCATCCCACTGTGTCCAACAATAGTTTTTCTTCGGCTGCATAAATTTCCAGGGTGCCTCGGGAGAGTAAGTTCGGGTTGTGTCTTTCATGCACTAACCATCCTTCCATCACGCCTCTGGTTTTTATCCATCAATCTGTAACCCAACATCCAAACAGTTGAAAATAAAAGAAATCAAAGTTAACTTAAAAAAATGAAAAACCAAAAACGGAAAATAAATTAAAAACAATGAAAGGAACCCCCCCCCCCCCCCACACTTGAACTAAACATTGACCCCAATGTTTAAACCCAAATGCAAGAGGGACTTACAGTGCCTACTGCGGAGGAGGGTGCTGTGGAAATTGCAACATCATCTGTTGCATCATCCTTTGAATATCATCAATGGCAGCCCCTTGACGGAGCTGCTCTGTCACGATCCGATCATCTCCGCTCCCTGGCGAGCCTGCTCGACAAGGAACTGATCCATGTCCATGGGTGTCCATCCAGCAGAGGAGGCTCCCATACCTCGGTGGTGAGAGGTGTGAGGGTGAGGAACACCCCTCTCCTTTGCCGGTGCATCTTCCTCCATCGTTTCACCTGCACGAAAATCATCTTCTCCCGCCTCTTCGGGGTTAACAGAAGTATACAACCAATTCTCATTGTTATCAACATTAGTTTTATCAGTGTTCGGTAAGCGGAACAGACGGCGTGTCCGGCTTACCAACACATACCCATGACGGCTTTGTTCGAGCATTCCTTGCGTGCACAGGGCATTGAGGTCAAGCTTACCCAACGCCTGCATCGGGGTCTCTCCGTCCAACACCGGCCTACACCCACACCAGTCAGCAATTTGTGTTATCATACCACCCACAGAAATGGCTCCTGAGCTGGCACGCCCCATGGTACCTAAATGGTCGGCGGCGAATGCCGCCACATTCACTGGTTCCTCATTAACCATGGCATGCATAAAAAATAACTCCCGCTTTGCCGCTACACCTGTACTATCTCCTCGTCCGAACAAGGTGAATGCTAACCCTTTTTGAGCATATCGGAAGCACGGGTTTTGAATCCATGATGCCTTTGCACTCCGGGGTTCGTACTGTGGTAAACCTGTAATAGAGGACCAAAAGGAACCTTCAGAAAAGTCATTTGGCACTGCCCCGGATCCTACCAAAGGTAACCGGAGGCATTGCCCAAGCTGAATAACCGACATCAAATAATCTTCGTTATAAAGTCAGAAACTCATAGTACCAAAATATTCATAAACATGACCAGTCCAATTCTTTTCCAATTTAAATTTAACAGTGCTTAGGAACTCTAGAGTGATGCGTTCATAGGAAGGCACATCAGCATGCATAAATTCAAAAATACCTAAATTGTGGAACATTTGAGATACATCATCTAGAATTCCTAAAGCACTCATAGTATCATCACAAACATACCTTGTAGGTACAAGCTTCCTTTTAAGGTGAGTCTTGTACCTTTCAACATTATCATCATCCTCAAAAATGATTCCGTGTGCATTTGGCATCCTCCGGGACCTTTGTCTCGGTCTTGAGGTCTCTACCACGACCTTTCCTCGGTCGGCTCTTTTCGGGGGCATAATGGTCACCTGAAAAAGTTAGCAGAAAAAATAGTGGAGATAGAGAAAAATAATACCGTCACGGTGTAGAGTGCGAGAAACGGCCCAACTTTTGTGAAGGAACTTTGAAAAACAATGGTTGGATGATGATGAAATATGAGGTTTAAGGTGAAGGTGGTTATGGAGTTTAAGAGATATGAGAGAAAAATATGGTTGGAGGAGATGAAGTGGCTGAAAAGTGAGTGGGGGAGAGGTAAAAGGTATTTAAAGACGTGTGGGCCCCACTCCAACGTCTCTAAATTTTAAAAAAAAATCTGAGTTACGCACTGCAACACGACCCGTGCTAGACCACACGGCCGGCCGTGTTGCACCCCTGGAAAATGTAAGGGAAAAATGTAAGCATGCAACACGCCCCGTGTTGGCACACACGGCTACCCGTGTTGCTCCTCTGGAAAATGTATGGGGAAAATGGTACGCACTGCAACACGGCCCATGCTAGCCCACACGGCCGGCCGTGTTGCCTTGTTTTGTCTTGCATTTTTCTCTTTACACGTCCACAGTTGAACACCTTAGTTGTTACCCCATTCGAATTTTTCACCTTCACCAGTAACACACTGCTCTTACCTACAAACATTCAAACTCAAACAAAAAAATAGAAACACACAAAAAACCATTAGAGAGAAAAATTGAAAACTCGTGGGTTGCCTCCCACGAAGCGCTTCGTTTAACGTCGCATGGCTCGACGGTTGTTCCTCTCATCCTGTGAGACGAGCAACATGTATTTGACCAATTTCTTGTCCTTGGTAATACGGCTTTAACCTCTGACCGTTGACTTTGAATGTATCCCCGTTTGCTTGATTCTTTAATTCAATCGCTCCATGAGGGAAAACTTTGTGAACAACAAACGGGCCTGACCATTTGGATTTCAACTTCCCAGGGAATAACTTTAATCGAGAATTATACAAAAGGACCAGTTGTCCTTCATAAAACTCTTTTTTCACTATCCTTTTATCATGCCATTTCTTTGTTTGGTCTTTATAGACCTTAGCATTCTCATACGCACGATTCCAAAATTCTTCTAATCCGTGGAGCTGAAGGATCCGAGAACTTCCTGCCTTGGATAAATCCATATTCAAAAATTTTGAAGCCCAAAATGCCTTGTGTTCTAATTCAAGCGGCAGATGGCATGCCTTGCCGTAAACTAACTGGTACGGTGACATACCAATTGGCGTTTTGAAAGCCGTTCGGTAAGCCCAAAGTGCATCATCCAACTTGCTTGCCCAATCCTTGCGGGATGAGTTTACAGTCTTTTCAAGGATTTGTTTGAGTTGCTTGTTTGACACTTCCACCTGCCCACTAGTTTGAGGGTGGTACGGAGTCGCAATTCGATGCTTCACATTATATTTCAAGAGGAGCTTCTCCATTAGATGATTCAGAAAATGTGTTCCTTCATCACTTATTAAAGCTCTTGGTACTCCGAACCTAGCAAAGATAGTATCCTTTAGAAACCTAATCACCACTCGAGCATCATTAGTTGGTAGGGCCACGGTCTCCACCCACTTTGAGACATAATCCACCGCCACTAAGATGTACTGCTTCCCAAAAGATGGTGGGAAGGGACCCATGAAATCGATACCCCACACATCAAAGAGTTCAACTTCTAACATGGCATTTTGGGGCATCTGATTTCTTTTTGAGATGTTGCCCGTTCTCTGGCATTTGTCGCACTCTTTAATTATTTGTTGAGCATCTTTGAATAAAGTTGGCCAGTATAACCCAGATTGGAGAACTTTGGCGGCGGTTCTGTCACCACTAAAGTGTCCTCCATAGTCGGAGTCGTGGCATGCTTTCAACACATCCCTTTGTTCCTCCTCTGGAACACATCTCCTGATAAGTCCATCCACTCCTCTCTTATACAAGAAAGGATCGTCCCACAAGTAGAACCTGCAATCATGCACAAACTTTTTCTTCTTGTTAGCATCAAAATCATCGGGGATTACCCCACCGACCAGATAGTTTGCATAATCGGCAAACCAAGGCACTCCGTTGATAGCGAGGATATGTTCATCGACGAACTCGTCCTTTATTGGACGCTTGTCTTCTGTCTCTTCGATAGGTGATATTCGGGAGAGGTGATCGGCAACAGTGTTTTCACATCCTTTCTTGTCACGAATCTCCACATCAAACTCTTGAAGGAGTAAGATCCACCTAAGAAGTCTTGGCTTAGAGTCCTGTTTAGCAAAAAGATACTTCAAAGCAGCATGGTCAGTATACACAATGACTCTAGAACCCAGCAGATATTGCCTGAATTTATCAAAGGCGTACACTACGGCTAACAACTCCTTTTCAGTCGTCGCATAATTCATATGTGCGGGGTTCAACACATGACTAGCATAATAAATGACATGTAACAATTTTTCTCGACGCTGCCCAAGAACTGCCCCCACTGCAACATCACTTGCATCACACATTATCTCAAAAGGAAGAGACCAGTCCGGGGCTACAACAATAGGTGCTGATACTAATTTTTGCTTTAGTGTTTCAAACGCCACAACACACTCTTTATCAAAAACAAAGGTATTATCCTTAACTAAAAGAGTCGTTAAGGGTTTTGCTATTTTAGAGAAATCTCTTATGAACCTACGGTAAAAACCCGCATGCCCTAAGAAACTTCTAATACCTTTTTCATTCATCGGTGGGGGAAGCTTTGAGATGACTTCAATCTTTGCTTTGTCCACTTCTATTCCTTTGTAGGAAATTTTGTGACCCAAGACTATCCCTTCACGTACCATGAAGTGACACTTCTCCCAGTTCAGGATAAGATTTGTTTGTTGGCACCTTCCTAACACCAGAGCAAGGTTAGTCAAGCAATTATCGAAGGACTTACCAAAAACTGAGAAATCATCCATGAAGACTTCCATATGCTTCTCAAGCATATCTGCAAAGATTGATTGCATGCATCTCTGAAAAGTTGCTGGTGCATTACATAACCCGAATGGCATTCTTCTGTAGGCAAAAATACCAAAAGGGCATGTAAATACGGTCTTCTCCTGATCCTCTGGTGCAACAGCTATCTGATTGTATCCCGAGTAGCCATCGAGGAAGCAATAATAGTCATGACCGGCTAACCTTTCCAACATCTGATCAATGAATGGTAAGGGAAAATGGTCCTTCCTGGTGGCAAGATTCAGTCTTCTATAGTCGATGCATACCCGCCAACCAGTGACTGTCCTTGTTGGTATCAACTCGTTCTTCTCATTTTTTATCACAGTAGTTCCACCTTTCTTTGGCACCACATGAACTGGACTTACCCACGAACTATCAGATATGGGATAAATCATCCCTACATCCAACAGTTTAACCACCTCTTTTCTGACCACTTCCTTCATTGTTGGGTTAAGTCGTCGCTGAGGTTGGACAACCGGCTTGTGATCATCTTCCATGAGAATTTTGTGCATGCATATTGTAGGGTTTATTCCCTTCAAATCTTCAATAGACCAGCCAATAGCACTCTTATGTTTTTTTAAAACTTTGACAAGCTTATTTTCCTGAAGAACTTCTAGATGTGAACTTATGATGGCCGGGCACTTACTCTCTGTGTCTAGGAAGACATATTTGAGGTTTTCCGGTAGTTGTTTCAATTCGGTCCCCTTCTTTTGTTCATCTTTCTTTTCTTCCACTAAGGGTTGCCTTAAATCTTCCCACCGGTTGTGTCGATACCCTTTAAAAGGTTGTGATGCTTCCATCATGGCTAATACTTCCATATCTTTCTCGTTAACTACTTCCTTTTCATTAAAAATTGATTAGCTCAACACCCTTTACAAGGGTAATTTTTATGTTGTCAAGCTATTTTCCTTTTCACATATTTGATCGATTGTCTCAATATGTTGACTAGTGGCAACCTCATCCTTGTACTTCATGGTGTTTCGCACATCAATTTTTAACTCTTCATCATACACTTTCAGAGTCATCGTGCCTTCTTCTATGTCGATCAAACATCTCCCGGTCTCTAAAAATGGTCTCCCTAAAATGATTGGTATCTCTTCATCTTCCGGCATTTCCAAAATGACAAAATCCACTGGAAACACAAACTTGTCGATCTTCACAAGCACATCTTCTACTATCCCATAAGGTCTCTTCACAGAGTGGTCAGCAAATTGGAGTGTCATTCTTGTATCTTGAATTTTTCCTATCCCCAACCTCTTATAGATGGACAGCGGCATAAGACTTACACTCGCTCCCAAATAAATTAGAGCTTTCTTGAAGGATCTATCTCCAATGGTACAAGGAATAGTTACAGAACCTCGATCCTTCTTCTTCACCGGAACCTTCATACCCTGCAAAATGGCACTACAAGTTTCCGTTAGAATGATCGGGTTAGTCTCTATGGTCCGCTTCTTCGAGATGATGTCTTTCATGAACTTTGCGTAGGTAGGCATTTGCTCAAGCGCCTCCAAGAACGGAATGTTTAGCTCAAGCTTTTTAAACATCTCCAAGAACTTCTCAAAGTTTTTCTCATGCTGCCCTTTCTTCTTATTTCTTGTTGGGTATGGCAGTTTGACGGCCGGTTTTGGATCAATAACTTTGTCTTTGACCACTCTTTCATCACTAGTGACCTCTTCATTTGCGACCTCATTTTCTTTTATCTCTAGATCAACTTCAAGCAATAAGTCTTCTTCTTCAGAACTCTTCTCAGGTACTTCTTTCGACTTACCATTCCTTGTGGTCACCGCATTCACATGATTATTTTCTCTTGGATTAGTAACCGTAGAACTTGGTAACACGCCTTGTTGTTGAGAACCCGCTAGTTGTTGGGCTATCTGACTCATCTGTATTTCAAGATTCTTAATTGAAGCACCTGTGTTTTTTAAATAACTTCGAGTCTCTTCTTGAAATTGAGAGCTTTGAGCGGCCATCTTTTCAATGGCAAGCTCCCAATCAGCTTTTCTTGGTACCTGTTGCTGAAACTGTTGTTGAGGTTGTTGATATGGTTGTTGTTGCTGAGGTCGAAATTGTTGTTGCTGTGGTTGGTTCTGCACATGTCCTTGTTGATCCTTCCATGAGAAATTTGGATGGTTTTTCCAACCCGGATTGTATGTATTTGAATAAGGGTTGTTCTGCCTTAGAAACTTGATCTCCTCAATTTGTTGTGCGGTTGCAACGCAATGTGCAGTAAGATGAGGTCCTCCACAAATTTCACAATTACTAGCTTGCGTTGGTTGAACCGGTTGAACTTGTGCCACAGTTTGAGTATCGATAGCCATCTTCTTCAGTCTTCTTTCTACTTCAGTTGCTATTTGATTTTCCATCTTCACCACTTGATTTGCCAATTTCAGGTCAATTATCCCTTCGGGTTGACTAACACTGCGGTCATACAACTCCAGGTGCTAATTGGCTGCAATGGCTTCGATAATCTTTTTAATACCAGTGGCTGTTGTAAAGTTGGTTGAGCCACCCAGCTGCTGTGTCAATGAGTTGCTTAGTCTTCATCCAAAGACCATTTACAAAATTCTGCATTTGCTCCGTTGCATCCATATTATGAGTAGGACATGCAACCAACAATCGTTTAAACCTTTTATACGCATCTCCAAGTGACTCTCCTTCCTTCTGTTTAAAATTCACTATGTCGTACCTCTTTCGGATGTACACAGAGGCCGGAAAGTACTCGTTGAGAAAAGTTGTCTCCATCTGTTGCCAAGTTGTGATGCTTCCAGCAGGTAAAGAGTAGAACCACTCTTCAGCATCTTCTAACAATGTAAACGGAAACATGACCAGCTTCTTAGCTTCCTCAGAATGCCCCTCAATCTTTAACGACGTAGTCATAGTCAGAAACCTTTGCAAATGCTTGTTGGCATCTTCGTTAATTTTTCCTGAGAAAGGTCTCCTTTCCAGTTGCCGTATCGTTGAGGGGTGAAGTTGAAAGTGGGCAACATTGACTGGTTGATTCATGATTGTCATCCTTCCAAGCGGGGCATTTGCTCCCCCGTAATCACCTAATAGTCTCTCCATAGGAGGTGGGTCAGCTGCCATAGTTTCAGGCTCGGTATCAGAATTTCCAGAATCAGAGTGTTCCGAATGAATTGAAACGGTTCCCTCCTTCTCGGAATCAGAAACTATCGGCGGTTCTTCTGGCGCTTCCAGTCTGTCGTGTCTGGCTTTTCTGATTCGTGCTTGCAATGATCGTTCTGGTTCTGCGTCAAAAAGAAATTCAGCTGAGGCCTTACCTCGCATAAAAATATTAGACAGTTGTTAGGATAGGCAAAGTGAAATAAACAATTAAAATAAAGTAAAACTTTAGTTGCAGAGCAACAAAATTCCAATTGAATAAATAATAACAGATAGTTTGGCATTCCCCGGCAACGGCGCCAAAAACTTGATCGGGAAAATAGCAAGTGTACTATTTTTACCGATGTAGTAATGAAAAGGAATTATCCTGAGTATCGATCTCGAGGACTGCGTAGGAACTATCAGTGTTGGTAATGATTCAATTGAACAAAAGAACCTTTGGTTGGTAAGTGAAGAGTGAATTTGCTCTGTAAAATATAAAGGAAAAATAGAGAATTTTGAATGCAGAAAAGTTAAGCATGCTAGGTCCGGGGTGTATGAATTGCTCTGAAAAAAACTTAATCCTTATTTTATGACATCTATGTTAGAATGATTCAATATGATTCTCAAAGAGTAGTTTCCCCTAATTCCTTAGCCAGAAACCATTAACATTCAATTTTAAATCCCAATTCCTTAGCCATTCAAAAGAATATTAATCCCATGTATGAATATCAAGAATTTCCCATCATCACTATTAGATCCTCATTCCTAAGAGAAATTAGCGATGTTATTATACACATAGTGATAAAGGGATTTGTCAGACCTCCTTTACCTCCAATTCAATACCTAATTTTCCAATACGGCAAGCATTACACTCGTGTTATAACAAATTGATTTCATAAAAACATAAACATTCATAAAATTGTAGGAAAAAGGTTCATTACAAAAGCAATTCAGGGACACCCCCCTAGCATCGGGGGGGTTTTGCTCATCATAATATTCAAAGAAAGTACAAATGTAAGGTTAAACATTACAAGAGATTGGATAGCTTCGATCTTCAATTGCTTCCGCGCTTGATGATCTCCGTTCTCCAAAAACCTTGATTGCTCTTCTTTTCTTCCTAGTCCCCTTTTTCTCTTCTCTTTTTAGGTCTAAATAGTACAGTACACATTACAGCCAAGCCAAAAAGTCAAAATTGCCCTTCGGGATCACTTCATGAGTGAAAATAGGAAATCTGAAAAATTCAGCGCGCCAGCCAACACGGGCTGTGCCAAGCAACACGGCCGGCCATGTTGGCTCTCTGTTTTTGTATGGGAAGAAGCTGAGCTTGCAGCACGGGCCGTGTCAGGAGACACGGGCCGTGTTTGGCTCCAGGATTTTTTTTATTATATTTTTTATTTTTTTTCTTTAACTCTTCCATTGTTGCCTTGGCACTTCCGAATCTTCAACTACTTCTGAAACATGCACAATACCATGGAAACGACATCAAACGCATCTAAAAACTTAAATTAACACCAAAAGCAAAATAAGCATAAAACTACTCAAATATGAAATACTTAAAACTCAAACACTAAAACTCAAAATAAAGGGTTACCACATTGATGAATTTTGGCCGAGAACATGATGAAAATCAAGTAAAATGGTGACCGATCACAACCCCAAACTTATCTCATTGCTTGTCCTCAAGTGATGCAAGAGACAACAAACAGAGGTCACCCCAGAATTCCTTTTCACCACTATACAGCCGATGTTATTCGCACCGAGTTTCCTACCTTCATGGTCAAGATGTTGGCCACCCGATCCGCACTATCCGCTACACCTCACAGTCCAGCACCTCTTTACCTGCAAGCTTTTCATACATCTCACACAATCTCTCAGGGTTAGCACTAAAGACTCAGTATATGCAATATCGACTCTTAGTTTTTGAATAAATTCTACTTCTATTGCACAAACATAATTCACACACTTTAGGAGGACTTAGGGTTGTAACGGGGCTTAGGACAGGTGGGATAAACAACAAACAGATACACAAGGGGTTTTTGGGCTCGGCACTCATGTTATTTTTCTCGTACCTGTGCCTTTTTGATATAAAGGAGTTCGACATCGACTATTTAACTTTACTCAACTGATTGAGTATTTCAAATGTAATCAAGTCGTTTAATTGGGACAGGTGCGTTTTTATGAGTTCTATTTTTCTTTTCTCTTTTTTTTTCTTTTTCCGGAGCATTCAAAAAGCCTCCAATTTTTTTTTTCTTTTCTCTTTTCTTGTAACAATTTTTCGCACACTTGTCCCTTTTGTATTAGATTTACCACCCCAAACTTAGAATTCAACACAGTTTCCAAAATCCACAACATTTATGCCGAGCAAGGGTAGAAGAGATTATTATATTTTTTTCTTTTTCTGGACATAGGGTAACATAAGCGGTTTACAAACAAACAAAATGGTTAAAGGCTCAAAAGGGGTTCGCAACGGATAAAACGTACAAGGGTGGCTGGAAAGGCTCGAGGTTAAACAACAAAAATGTGCCTCAGTGTGTGTCATAATGCAGTGCTATGTTAGTAGAACATACGCAAAACCAGAGCGATAGAGTCATACCTGGATTAACTCTCATGATGATCTCTTAGTATTTGGCTTTTTGTAATCTCACCATGTGGGGTAAACTTGCAGGTTCCAAAGCACTCTCTGTGTAATGTAGCTTCTTTTTGGTTCAGGTGTACCATACTTCTATCTCAATCCAGCTTTCATCCCACTGTGTCCAACAATAGTTTTTCTTCGGCTGCATAAATTTCCAGGGTGCCTCGGGAGAGTAAGTTTGGGTTGTGTCTTTCATGCACTAACCATCCTTCCATCACGCCTCTGGTTTCTATCCATCAATCTGTAACCCAACATCCAAACAGTTGAAAATAAAAGAAATCAAAGTTAACTTTAAAAAAATGAAAAACCAAAACGGAAAATAAATTAAAACAATGAAAGGAACCCCCCCCCCCCACACTTGAACTAAACATTGACCCCAATGTTTAAACCCAAATGCAAGAGGGACTTACAGTGCCTACTGCGGAGGAGGGTGTTGTGGAAATTGCAACATCATCTGTTGCATCATCCTTTGAATATCATCAATGGCAGCCCCTTGACGGAGCTGCTCTGTCACGATCCGATCAATCTCCGCTCCCTGGCGAGCCTGCTCGACACGGAACTGATCCATGTCCATGGGTGTCCATCCAGCAGAGGAGGCTCCCATACCTCGGTGGTGAGAGGTGTGAGGGTGAGGAACACCCCTCTCCCTTGCCGGTGCATCTTCCTCCATCGTTTCACCTGCACGAAAATCATCTTCTCCCGCCTCTTCGGGGTTAACAGAAGTACACAACCAATTCTCATTGTTATCAACATTAGTTTTATCAGTGTTCGGTAAGCGGAACAGACGGCGTGTCCGGCTTACCAACACATACCCATGACGGCTTTGTTCGAGCATTCCTTGCGTGCACAGGGCATTGAGGTCAAGCTTACCCAACGCCTGCATCGGGGTCTCTCCGTCCAACACCGGCCTACACCCACACCAGTCAGCAATTTATGTTATCATACCACCCACAGAAATGGCTCCTGAGCTGGCACGCCCCATGGTACCTAAATGGTCGGCGGCGAATTTCGCCACATTCACTGGTTCCTCATTAACCATGGCATGCATCAAAAATAACTCCCGCTTTGCCGCTACACCTGTACTATCTCCTCGTCCGAACAAGGTGAATGCTAACCCTTTTTGAGCATATCGGAAGCACGGGTTTTGAATCCATGATGCCTTTGCACTCCGGGGTTCGTACTGTGGTAAACCTGTAATAGAGGACCAAAAGGAACCTGCAGAAAAGTCATTTGGCACTGCCCCGGATCCTACCAAAGGTAACCGGAGGCATTGCCCAAGCTGAATAACCGACATCGAATAATCTTCGTTATAAAGTCGGAAACTCATAGTACCAAAATATTCATAAACATGACCAGTCCAATTCTTTTCCAATTTAAATTTAACAGTGCTTAGGAACTCTAGAGTGATGCGTTCATAGGAAGGCACATCAGCATGCATAAATTCAAAAATACCTAAATTGTGGAACATTTGAGATACATCATCTAGAATTCCTAAAGCACTCATAGTATCATCACAAACATACCTTGTAGGTACAAGCTTCCTTTTAAGGTGAGTCTTGTACCTTTCAACATGATCATCATCCTCAAAAATGATTCCGTGTGCATTTGGCATCCTCCGGGACCTTTGTCTCGGTCTTGAGGTCTCTACCACGGCCTTTCCTCGGTCGGCTCTTTTCGGGGGCATAATGGTCACCTGAAAAAGTTAGCAAAAAAAATAGTGGAGATAGAGAAAAATAATACCGTCACGGTGTAGAGTGCGAGAAACGGCCCAACTTTTGTGAAGGAACTTTGAAAAACAATGGTTGGATGATGATGAAATATGAGGTTTAAGGTGAAGGTGGTTATGGAGTTTAAGAGATATGAGAGAAAAATAGGGTTGGAGGAGATGAAGTGGCTGAAAAGTGAGTGGGGGAGAGGTTGGCTTTGGAAAGAGAACTTGGGAAGGATGCCCTTGAATGTAAGGATGTAGTAAGTATTATTGAGAATGCAGGATTAATAAAGAGTGTTGCTGGATTTGGTAAGTGTTATGAAATGCCAGTAAAGTAGTTCATTATGAACAATCATACGGATTGTGACAAAAAGAAGAGTAAGGAGTACAAAAAGGTGTATATGAGAGATGGATATGTGGAATTTTCTCCTAAGGTGATTAACATGTTTATAGGAAGGCATGAGGATGAGAAGGCTAAAGTAGAAGTAACTAATAACATTGTTTGCAAAGAACTCACTGTGAAACAAGTGTCCCAATGGCCAAGAAAGGGCAAGCTATCAGCTAGAAAATTGAGTGTGAAGTATGATGTGCTTCATAGGATATGAGCTGCCAATTGGGTTCCTACAAATTATACTTCAACCATAGATACAGGTTTGGGTAAATTAATTTACATTGTTGGAACCAAAATCAAGTTTGACTTTGGGTCTTATGTCTTTGAGCAAACCCTGAAACATGCTAGTACTTTTATTATGAAAATGTCTATTGATTTTCCCTCTCTAATTTATGGAATAATCCTGAGTCATCACCCTGGGATCTTGATCAGTTCTGATGCTGCAAGTAAGAGGGAATCTCCTATGTCCTTGAATTATAGGTTGTTTGTAGGGACACATGTCCCAAACATTGTCATGACATCTGGTAAGGAAACTGTCAGCTCAACCTCAAAGGATGAGAATGCTGATGCTGATGCTGCTACTGAAACAAATGCCAGTTTTGACATCTGATATGGTTTGATTATTGCTTTTGTATGTGTTTTATGGGTTATGCCCTGCATATTTAAGCTCTTTTAGTGCTTTTAGTATGTAACATGATTTTTTCGTATGCTCTTCTACCTCTATTTTCAGTTTTTCTCTACTACTTCTATGGTTGTTTGTCAATTTTTTGGCTAAAAAGGGGGAGTAGTGGTGTGGTGTGGTTATTTGGTATTTTGCTCTCTTTTGCTTATGCCTAGTTATGCCTTTTGTCCCTTAAGGTGGAGTACTAATGGAGGGGGAGTAGTTCTTTCCTCTGTTCTAGTGTTTAGGAGGAGCATGATGTTTTGATGTTGTCATGACTATGAGATGCTTTAGGGGGAGCAGGATGTTTTGATATTATCATGACGGTGAGATGCTTGATGTTATACCTGATGTCTTGACATCTAGTCTAGGAGAATTTATTTTTCTCTGCAAAAAAATTATGTTGTGAGAGTTTATTTCTCTCTGATGTGACATTCTCTGTAAGATTGGTTTTATCTTGTTCTACTGTGTATGCCTCTGATGTATCTTAAGGAAGTTATCTAGAGTTTATTAGTTTTTTCAAGATTTGTTTTTCAAAGGTTATTTTAGCAAAATTTTTCCAAAGGGAGAGATTGTTAGGTTGCTTGTATTATGATTGGCAATATTTTGTTAAAACAAGTGAAATAGCAAGATGTTGGACAAGATGTCTTGACATGCTTGTACGATATCGTGGCGTGCTGTGGTTTTACATTCTTGGAAGATTTGTTTTTTAGCATGAGATTAGTGAAGATTCTTTGATGATTTGATTCATGCATTATGCGGTTAAAAGTGCTTATTTTAGAAGTTCAAAGATCAGTTCCAGTTGTGCAATGTTTCCTAAGAATATTTGTCAAAACATTTAAGGAGACATTAGATCAAATTTGATTTGATTATGCAGAAGATTGGGAAAAATGGATGTCGAAACATTTAAGGAAACATTTGATTTGATTATGTAGAAGATTGTGCATAATAGATGTCGAAATATTTAAGGAAACATTAGATTAGATTATGCAGAAGATTGTGCAGAATGGATGTCAAAACATTTAAGGAAACATTAAATTTGATTCTGCATTATGGATGTCAAAATATTTAAGGAGACATCAAATTTGATTTGATTTGATTTATTTTGATTTGCTAATTTTTTAGCCCGAAGCTGATGCTTTTCTGGGGTTATTTAAAGGACGATTCTAAACCTAAGAAGACAACTAAGTTGCGTATGTAATAGTCTCTGTTAGGGTTTTAGTTTGTTCATTGTTATTTGTGAGCCATTCTTGTATCACTTAGATGCTTGAATTGAACTGAGTTTTTGAATTGTAATTGTGAATTACTCATAAGCTTTTAATCAAGAGTGGATTCTGTTTCATTGGAAGTGTGTCTTCTATTTATTATTAGAAGTTGCTATCATTGTTGTGTGATTGAAGGGATGTGAGAATAATCTCATATCTAGGAGAGTCTCAGACAGAAATTTCAAGGGTGGTGATTAGGTGAGAAGTTTGTAAAACCAAAGGTTGTTTAGAACTTCAAACTAATACTATTATAGTGGATTTCCTTCATAGCTTGGATGCCTCCAAATGTAGGTGACGTTCCCTCGAACTGGGTTAACAATTAGCCTATGTTATTTACTTCCGGCTATTTACTTTAACTGTAATTGTTTATGGTGTGACATGTCCTGATCCTAGTGTCGTGACATCGTATACAACATATGTTATCTGCATAGCATAATTTCAACTTACTGACCCCACAAACAAACATGGGTCATTTCAGCATGCTTTGTCCTCACTCACATACTTTTCAGGAAATTTCCTAGAAGGCCACCCATCCAAATACTACTCCAAGTCAAGCACACTTAACTATGGAGTTCTTATATTTTAGGTTACTAAAAAGAAGATGAATCTTGTTAGTATAGGTAGTACCAATCAACTCTTATAAGTCTTCCTTCAACCATGTAGTCCTATACGTGCATAACCATAAGATCCTTCTTATTTCGATGTGAATTCAAATTTTTCCTAGAAGCTGCCAAGAGTCGCTCATTATCATGCCTTGTGCATCGGCGACCACTCCCTGCCCTCATCAACTTCAGGTGTTAAATGCCTACCAGCTTCCTCTTGGTTTGTCCCTGAACCACATCTTACTAGGAGAGGTCTTGCTATGATACCATTTGTAATGCCCCATACTACTTTCAGGATTACCGACTGACCCCACAAACCAACATGGGTCTTTTCAGTATGCTTTTTCCTCACTCACATGCTTTCCGGGAAACTTCCCAGAAGGCCACCCATCCAAATACTACTCTAAGTCAAGCATGCTTAACTATGAAGATCTTATTTGTTAGGCTACTGAGGCTACTGAAAAGAAGATGTATCTTGTTAGTATAAGTATTAGTAATTAATCCTTATAAGTCTTCCTTCAACCATCAACTCTCATACCTGCACAGCCTCAGGATCCCTTTAATTCCTATGTGAATTCGATTTTTTCCTAGAAGCTTGCAGGAGCTGCTAATTATCACGCTTTGTGCACCGGCTACCACTCCCCACCCTCGTCGGCCTCGAGTGTTATAATCGACCTATTTAAAACTCTGGTTCGGTTTTGAAGATAACCAACTTAAATTTCCGTCTTTGTTCGAGATCATCATGTGAAAAATCCTTGTTTGGTTTGGAGACTAACTATTTAAAACCCTGTTCGCTGTTTGGTTAGAAGTTAGCGTGAAACTTAATTTCCTTATATAAGGGGATTCGTGGGAATATCTTTTCAAAAGCTCTTAAGTATAGTGGATACTCTCAAGGACCATTCTTAGAGACAAGATTAGGTCTTCTTGTTCCAACATGTATAATTGTTTGATGTTATTTCTCCTCCCCTATCTCTTATTTTTTTGTTATTTATCTTTACTTTCAATTTCCATTGCATATTTTCAATTATTTATAAAATGGTTTTAAACTTTATTTTTTAAAATGATTTTGTTTTAAATCATCACTTTTCAAACCTACACAACTCACCCCCATATTGTATATGGAGTCATATGTCCAACACACTCGTCCCTTAAAGTAGAAACGAGGGCTTGAAGGGTAAGTGTTCTTGGTTTCTGCAAAGCCCAAAGACAAAATGCTCGATGGTAAAGTCAAAGTGATAGAAACGCGCAAAACATGTAGGCCTTCTCCTCTCTATAAGCATGTGATTCCGCCTAATGAAGCTTTGTTGGGTGCCCAGATACAATTGATTGCGATCCACGTCTCACTTCATGTTTTTAGTTGTCAATCGCTCCTCCTATTTAAAAGGAAATTTGTGCAGTTTCTCAAATATTCAAATCCATTCTCACACACATCACTTTTTCACTCTCTTAATGACTTGAACGTTGGAACACTAACATTTTAGATCAATATCTTCTCCACCACAGAACCCAAGTCCACCGTAACAAATACCGCTTCATCAACTCACCAATAATTAAAGATAAGCTTAATTGCAACTTTGCTCCTTTTTTTAAATAGTTTTGGTCTCCCCTTTTTTTAATCACTTGCTTGCACTTGTCTCCCCATTTTAAAATTCAGGTTATTAGTCCTTTTTAAAAGTTTTTTTTTAGCATTTTAGCCCACATTCAAAATTGAGATCAAATTTTAATGACATGGAATTGATAGTGATGATGTGTCAATGATACATTGATCAAATTTAATTCCATGTCATTTTTTTAAAAATTTATAATTAAAATATTTATTTTTTAAAATATATTTAATAATATTAATAACTTATTATTATTAAAAATAACATTAATTAATATTTTTCAATTAAATTATTTTGAATTATATATAAAATTTTAAAAATTAATTAATTATTATACAAATTTTGAGGAATTAATGATGAATAATGATAGAAACAAAAGTATGCAGTCCATGATTTTGTGGTGTTAATGATGAATAATGATAGAAACAAATGTAGGTAGTTCGTGTGAGTTTATGTAACACCCCAATTTTAATTTTAATATTATTAGTATTATTTTAATTTTTAATTTTATAATTATTGGAGTGTTGATATGCTTTTATTTAATTAAATAAATATTATAATTGAATTATTTAATTATTGAGTAGTGGAGTTTTTATTGAGAATCAATTAATAATTTAAATTAATTAAGAATAATAGAAATTGTGAGAATAATTAGTTTGAGAAGAAAAATAGAATTTTATTGAAATTAAAGAATAAAATGGTGGAAGTAGTAGAAGGTGGGGTGTGGTGAGATTATGAGATTAGGGTTATTTTTTTTAATAAAGAGAAGTTAGAAGAATTTTTTAGTAGTACGTGAAAAATTGGAAAAAGAGGCGGAAAGAACCTAGGAGAGCGTTGAGAGAACAAAGGGGATTCCAAAAGGCAAAGTTCATCGCTTTGCAATTTTGAGGTATGTGTTATTCATATATAAGTGGCTAAACAGATGGATAATGAGGGTTCATTACCCTTATGTCTTCTTCCTCTTACTGTATATGTGAATGATGTTTGTGGTCAAAGAGGGTTTGGACAAAACCCTTTGAGGCGATCAATTGATAAATGTTTTCTTTTATTCTTGAGTAATATGATATGAACTCTTAGTTTATATGTATTCTGATTTGATAACCCAGTTGATGCCTTGTTGATAATTGTGTCATGTTTGTGTATGACGGTTGTCTGTGAGTTGTAGATCTGTTAAATAGGGTGAATATCATAAAAAGTAAAAAAAAAAGCCATACAAGTTAGTAAATCGGGTCGACGGTCGGTCGGTGATGACAAGTTTCACAATCCAGTTCGACGAGTTTTTAGTAGTTTTGTGATTTCAGTGACTGCTCATTGTCTTTTGATGTGTTTAGAGTCCTTTTGACAATATTAAAGTTGAAGGTAAATAATAATATGTTGTATTGGGTTGTCTGATGGGTTATGCGTTAACCTTGTTGAATGAGAGGGTTGTAGAATATTATTGTTACTCAGTTGATGAGCATACCCTGTTAATGAGTAATGTTGAACATGTATAATAATTTTCTTACCTTGTTGGTGGACTTACATGAGTAATAATATGTTTACTCTATTGATGAGTGTTGCTGAGAACCTATGTTAATATATTTACTCTGTTGATGAGTAATGTTGAACATGTATATTAATTTTCTTACCTTGTTGGTGGGCTTACATGAGTAATGATATGTTTTACTATGTTGATGAGTATTGTTGAACACATATGTTAATATTCTCTATGTTGGTGTGTAATGATGAATGAATATATAATTATATACATATGTTGAGTTGTGATTACATATGTTGTTGAGATGAGTAGCTTATACGAGGAACTATAGTGGTGGCCTGATATTAGCATAGTTGTTGGTTCAGATGAGGAATCATTGTTGAGTAGTATATTGATGTTATGTGTTACATTTAATGCATCATATTCATTGGTGGTCTCATATTCATTGGTGGAATCCTTGGTTCAGATGAGGAACCAGAGACGGGACTCATGTTCATTGGTGGAATCGTTGGTGCAGACAAGGAACAAGTGGTAGACCTCAGATTCATTGGTGGAATCGTTGGTTCAGATGAGGAACCAGAGACGAGACTCAGGTTCATTGGTAGAATCGGTGGTTCAGACAAGGAACCAGTGGCAGACCTCAGATTCATTAGTGGAATTGTTGGTTCTGATGAGGAAATAGAGGCGTGGAACAATCAATAACATAACTGTGAAATCCAAAAATTTGGTACCACATGCATGTTGAGTTAGGAGTGATGAGTCGCATTGCAATACATAAAGTTGTATCTGTGATTGTTCTATGTATGTGAACTATTTTATGTGGTTGTTGAAATATCCTAATTGTTTATATACATCATTAACATTATGAACATATTTCTCACCCCTTTTTTGTTTGTTTGTGTGGCTCATTGTACCAATGGTACATATACTCGGTAGATGAATATTAGTTGCTGTTGTTTAGAAGGATTGATGTAAATGTATATTTTCTTTTATTTACTATTTTGAATTAACTTAATATTTTCGTATTTTGCTCTAATAATGTAACATCGGTGCGGATTTTCAATTGTTTGATGTTTTCTTAAGAGTTTGTTGGATTTATTTTCTTATGTTTGAACTAAGTAGTTTTATGAAAATATGAGATATTTATATTGAATTGGTGATGTTTTAATTTAGAATTTTGGGATTAGAGTGTTACATTTGAACCCATACCCTCCTAAATATTGAGTGGCCATTATGCCAACTAAACTACACTTCAACTTTGATATTAGTTTCCAGATTGTATATTTATCAACACTGAATCTTCTTAGTGTTGGTATTGTAAGTGCGGAAAAAAAATGCATTTTTTCATCCTTAATTTTATAATGCCTCAAACAATCATTTTCAACACATGTTTTCTTCAAAAATTTGGATCACCAGGAAAAGACTTTTTAAACATGTTTTATTCAAAAATTTGGATCATCAGGAGAAAAACTTGTTGCTTGGAAGATAAACATCAAAATCTGACTTCAAATCATTAATCTCCAAGTCACGAAACAATTTATCAATGAAAGTCTACTAATTATTTGTGTTCTTTTATTCCTTCCAGATCCGCACATTTCTACTAGAGATATACTCCTATAACCATTAATGTAATAGATCTAAGGCTTCTAGTTCCATAAGATACATGTTTTAAATTAAAATTTCCATCAACACAAATTTTCAAAACACATTATCTTTGCAAAAAAAATATCAACACAAATTTATCATTTTGTGTTCCTGAAAAAATTCTCATTCCTAGCCATTTCCATTTCTTCATACTATTTGCCTTTTGATTTTGTGTTTCTGGTAAAATTCATCATTTTGAAAACAATACTAAGTAACCAAAACATAAATTTATCAACAACCAAAGAAAACAAAATCATAAGAAATAAGAAATCATTTAAACATAAAATTAACACTTCAAACCTTTCTCGTTTAGGTACAACAATCCTTCTAATAGATACCTATTTATCTTCCTCTCGTTTAGGTAGAAAATCTTCTTTAAAATCCAAGAACAGTTAGGTCCAGCTTTCCATCTCATGATGTCTTATATGTATTTATCCATTTGATCCATAGTTTATCTGCTTTTGTTTGAAAGTTCTACAAAAGCTTATAAATGATTGCTTGATTTCACTCATTCAAAACTATGATATTGAGCCTACCAGCTGATTTCGGAGTACCGATTTTATCCTAAACTACAAGACTTTTTCTTTTAATCTCCTCAATGCCACTACAAAGAAAATTTATTTTCAAACACTCATAAAATTTGTATTAAATATTTAAATTTAAAAATTGATATTAATTTAAATGAAAAAAATTTAGATTTAAATAATTTAGATTAAAATTAAAACCATTTAAAATTGATTTTAAATTAGTTCAAAATCGATTATAAATTTTAAACTGATTTTTATGACAAAGTTATTTAATTTATAAACCTTAATCATAAAAATAGATAGGTTTACATGCAACCCCTATAGGTGCATGCTTTTGTTTCTATCAATATTTAATAATTCCTCAATATTTATATAATTAATTCTTTAAAGTTTATCTAAAAAATAATTCAGAATAATTTAGTCAAAAAATATTAATTTATATTACTTTTAATAATAATAAATTATTAAATATATATATTTAAAATAATTTAATTAAAAGTGATTCAATTAAAAATTAAAAAAGTTATGTGAAATTAAATTTGGTCAAAGTGACATTAAAATGTCGTCACTATCAATGTGATGTTATTAATATTTGGTCTCAATTTAAAGATTTTTTAAAAAATAATCACTCTTTTCAAATTAAATACCAAAATAATAATATTTTAAATTTATTTATCAAATTAAAAAAATTACACAATAAGAACATGCGTCGCGCATGTATGTTTTTTTGTACTAAGGCGCCATTGTAGCGTATGCATGCAAAAAATTAATATTACATGCATGCATCACTCCTCTTGACGTCATTGTTTAATACTTTTTATCAATATTAAATGTATACGTTCAATAGTCTTTTGCATGATAAATAATTTTAAAAAATAAAACAAAGCATGTGTTATATGTGTTATTGACACTGAAGTTTGCTCTTATTTCATCATATCATATGCATGCATGTGCCACTATAGTTGACGTCTTAGTGAAAAAATCATCCATGTATTACAGGCAGTGGCGCTTGCTCTTATCGTGTAAAAAAATTTTTATTTGAAAAGTAATTAATTTGATAAATAGTTTGAAAATATGTTTTTTTATTGAATTTGAAAATAGTGATTATTTTTAAAATAAATTCCAATTTAAAAGTGAATTAAAATGCTGAAATTTTATTTTATAAAAGGATTAAAATCTCAAAATTTTAAAATAAAAATATCAAAACTCAAAATAAAAATAAAGATGACCAAAATTGCAATTAACCTTGAAAAGATAAAAGATAAAGAAGTGATAAGATAACCACGTAGCATGAAAAATGTGCAAAAGTTTGGATTTGGAGTGGTATAAATCTCAAAATTAATGAAAAGCGGTAAAAAAAAAAAAAAAACTCAATAGTATCAAATTTCCAATTGAAAAATTTAAAGTAAAATAAATATTCACATTTACTCCGACACATTTTTTAATAAACAAATTACATATTTTAAAAAACAATAAAAAAAATCCAAATAATTTATTTCACGTCATGAATAACAACGCCAACGCCTATAAATAAATGCGCATAATCAAATGTTACTCTTACCCATCTCTCTCTATCTCTCTCGTTTACAACCTTTTCACGTGTCTCTCCCTTTCACACTTGTGTTCTTTTCTGTCTTTGTTTCTTCCCTCTGTTTTTTCCTAGGAAAACCATTTCAATTGGGGCGGTGGTTAAGGTTAATGTTTCTCTGTTTTCTTGTTGAAACTTCGAGGCGAAATAAATAAATAATGGAAGGAAGAAAGCAATTGGGTTCCTCTTCTTCATCTTCTTCTTTCACTTCTGAACTCTTTGGTTCCATTGATTTTCAACCTTCCTCTGCTTCTTCTGGAATTTTCGATTCCCTTTTTTCTCCTTCTTCTAAGGTTTTAGTTTTTTCATTTTTCATCTGTTTAATGTTATTGCTATTAATTTATTATTCAACAGTTTCATTATCATTATAATTATTTGTATTCATTTTGAGATTTGTTATGATTCAGGTGTTTGGAAGAGAGTCTCTCCATTCTGTACTGAATGGAAAAACTGCTACTGAGGGATCAAACTCCAAAATTGCTACTCAAGGTTCCAATACTCTGTTTAATAATGAAATTATACTATTATAACTTTCGATTAATTTATGAAGAAACAAATAGTAGTGTTTTTTTAGTCGTGGGATTGAACCGTCCATTGTGGTTCTCTCTGGCTCGAGCAATTAGTCTCTGCAGTTGCGCGGAAACATAGAAGTTTTTTAAGGGTTTATTAATGCTATTTTTTGTTGTCTTGTTCTTGTTTGCAATGCAGATTATATGAGTAAGGGAAGTGAGGGTGAAACTGAGAACAAAACAAATAAGGATTTGAGTTATCTTTATCAAGAACAAAGGGTTCAACCATGTCAGCTTAGTTCATCAATCTATTATGGTGGCCAGGATGTATACTTTCATCCTCAGAGTACTCGCGGTTCGGAATCGAACACTATGGTGATTACATTTACCTTTGTCTCAGTGTAGATGTGTGTTTGAAAGCACCATTCAGGATACAAATAATGGAATAATGATACTTTTAAATACTGCTAGGAATGGTTAACTTGATTTTTTTTTCTTTTTCAGTACAAGAAAGATGGTGGAGAAGATGATTCAGGAAGTGCCTCAAGAGGAAACTGGTGGCAAGGTATATGTATGATAGGTTTATGGCATAAACTTTGCTCTTCACCTCTATGTCAGAAATTTCTCACCAATTTTTTTGTAACTTTCTGTCAAATAGGATCTCTCTATTATTAAAAGATCACACACTTTCCGAGGGAAACAAGCTTCTCAAGGTAAAAATGTGTCTGTGTTGTTCGTGTCAGACACCGGCGTCCATGTATCAGTGTCAGACACAGACACAGTGGATCTGTCTGTATTTCATATCTGACTTACTAATAATAAGTTACATGTATAATTGCAGGTAAATAGGAAGATATAGTGTGACATGACAGTGTTGTCCATCTTTTGTGACATGGATACTCTAGTGACAGTTGTGGATGGCTAGTTACTTTCTTCATCCAAACAACAGAATCACAATATGAACATATAGTTATAATATTTCTATACAGAATAACATTACTTAGTGATGGTAATGCATAAGTTGTAGATGGTATAGAATATGCTAGCTTTTAAATCAATGGGGTGAAACTCTATTTTAGTGGTTTGGTTTTTCATTTTATGTAAGGTGACTCATCTATGAACAATGTGATATGCATGTGTTTTTGTTTCTGGACAAGCTTAATCTATCTATAGTTTTTTCCATGATTGTAGATTCTTGTGCCATATTTGGCTACACATTGAGGGGTTGTAGATGATGCAGTACTAGTTAAGAATAATGAAATATTCTTCAAGAGTGTCAAAAAAAGTTTCAGATTCATGAACCAAAATTTCCATACAATGCTATAAGTTAAAAAAAGTTTGAAAGATAAAGTGTGGTCCATACTCTATGAAGCATAATAATCTAGGAACATGTAGATGTAGAAAACAGTTGGTTAACTAGTACTATGTCCACTCAATTTGTTATCCTAGTATTAGTTTCAAGAGTTTGAGCCTATGTTTATTTATTTACTATGTCCAAAACATCATCTGTCTCACCTATATCCTTATCCATCAATGGTGGGACAAGTTATGTTGTAGTCGGTGTGCTTGGTTTGGTTGTTGAGATTTTCTTTTTGTTTTTCTCTTTTTGGTGAAATGTAAAAACGTCTAATTTGCTATAGGGCATGGGGATTCCAATATTCTTCTTTTTGAAGTAAAAGTTGAGGGAAAGAAGATTTGATTTTGTGGCATTGATTTCCACCAACATACTTTTATTGAAATTCACTTTTAATTCCGAAATAAGCTTAAACAGAATTAGAATGACCTTCAAATTTTGACTATTCTCTCAATGCTTCTTACACACTAACAATGCATCATCTGAAAATTGAAGTTGAGAGTTTCATTAATTCAAATCTGACGCTACATGATAACGCAGAATAAACACCAATGTTAACAGTTGCATTCATCATTATACTCAAGATTTCCTATTTTAACAACATTATAAAAAGAGATAATGAATCATATTAGACATCATTGCATCTAAATAATCTCACTCTACACAGTCATAAGTTTTTTCAAAGTTAACTTTAAATAAAATAAGTTTATTTTTCGACTTTTTAGCATCATTCAACATCCCATAAAAAATTTGATGCCCTTCACAAAAGTTGATTGCAATTCCGATATAACAATATCAATAATTGCTTTCAATCTATTAACAAATATTTTAGCAAACACCTTAAACATACACCTAACTAGGGAAATTGGACGAAAATATGACAATCCAAATTTAGGTATTAGCACCATAAAAGTATAATTTGAACATTTCATAAGTTTATCATTCAAAGAAAATTCCAACAAAATGCACATTAAATCTAATTTCAAATCAACCCAAAACTCATTTATGAAAAAAAATTTCCAGGTCATTCATCAAAGAAGCTATCTTAAAGATAAATATGCTTTTGATTATGACAACTAGTTTCCAATGACAACAATTATAGTCAAGCATAAAGCGATTAAAGATGCAACCAAATAATTAGGATTGATAAGTCTAATTATTTCTCTAATGATAGTATCCAAAAAAAAAAAAAAACTCAAGCCTCATCTAAAAGTAAAGATCAAGAAAGTGTTTATAAGAATGAAGTATCTGACAAGACTTTGGTTTCAATGATATAATTCATTCTTGGACCTGAAAGTGCAGTCACGTTATCGTATGTTACTATTTTCTTGTTTTGATGTTTTTGTCAATTTGAATGTATATGTCTATTCGCGTGTTTATTTGTAATTTGCTTATCATTCAATATTCACATATTTGTATCTTATTCGAATTTGAGTTGTATTGCATCCGCTTCGGTTATTTTAGTATTGTACCATTAAGACCCTTCATTACTTAATAAAATTAGAGAGTTGATCCATAATAATGTTTCTTTTTTAGCCTAACAAATTTCTCTTTTGTCGTTTCATCAGGTGTGGCTTGAATGACAAGTTAGAACACTTAAATAAAGATGTTGAGTGACTTGATTTGAATCAAGAACGTTGTGAATATTGGGATTTTCTTATGGATGATTTAATTCGAATCACAAAATAAAATTGACTCGAATCACAACCTCATGTGTCTCGAACCATGTTGTAATTCCGACTCGAATCACAAGTCTCAATGATTCTAGGATTTGTCTATGTTTAAATTGACTCAAATCATGATTTCTTCTTGACTCAAATCATGACTTCACAAAATCAATTTTCCATCTTAGATTTAAATAGTTGTTTCTTTGATGAAAGTAACAAAGGTGTGAAAATGTGGGTGAAATCCATAGAGACAAAATGACAATTTGTCTTCTCTTATTTAGTCTGTCTATTCCTAGCACCTTCAACCATTCTCTTGTTTCTAGAATAATTTCTTGAGTGTTAATTATTGTAAAATTCACTGTTTTGTTGCACTTTGTCCTTGTGTAATTTTTTATTATTTTAAGGGGATTTGAGACACTACAACAAACAAGACCTTAGACAGCGTTTTTTTTAGCCTTAGACAGCGCTTTAAAGCGCTGTCTAAACCTCCGCTGCTAAAGGTTTAGACAACGCTTTTTTAAATCTTAAAAGCGCTGTCTAAGCCCCCCCCCCCCCCTTAGACAGCGCTTTGGCCAAAAGCGCTTTATAAGACCCTCTTATTTTAAATTTTTTAGGTATACCTTAGACAGCGCTTTTGAAAAGCGCTGTCTAAGCCCCACCCCCTTAGACAGCGCTTTGGCCAAAAGCGCTTTCTAAGACCCTCCTATTTTAATTTTTTTAGGTATACCTTAGACAGCGCTTTTCAAAAAGCGCTGTCTAAGCCCCCCCTTAGACAGCGCTTTTGCCTAAAGCGCTTTCTAATCCCCCCCTTAGACAGCGCTTTTTACAAAAGCGCTGTCTAAGGTATATGAAAAGTTTTGAAGCTTTTGTTTTAAACCACATTTTTTCCAGGTTTATAAACCAGAATTTCTACCTGTTTTCAACCAGATTTTGACAGACAATTATCACATTTTATATATGCCATTTTGGCCTTTTTTCTACCAATTTTTGGCTAACAAATATATATATATACCAATTCAAACCAATTTTGCCTTAAATGTATCAAAATATATACAAATTTATGTACACATTTACAAGTCATAACATATACTACAAATGTACACATTAATTACACAAATTTATGAACAAACATTGAGCTTTATCATGAATTGACACCACTCCTCTTTGATTTCGTCCACTTGATCCTTTGTATAAAATGCACACTTGAATTCATCAAAGTACTACATAATAATATAACATATTTTGAATTAATTCCAACTATTTAATTATATGAGATATGTGTAAATATAAAAATAACTCATAAGTTAGAAATACATACATCGGTGGGAATCTTTAATCGGCCCAAAGCAAGAGTATCTCGCATAAACCTCAACATGAAATACCCGCAATCTATTTGATTACGTTGTTGAGGACACTACATATGAAAAAAATATGGATTATAAATCCTAAGTTTTATCAAGTGTCATCACTAATATAATAAAAAATGTGGTAATTAAAAATATACCGCCACTTTAATCCATGTAATGGAGTTGGCGCCCCTCCTTGAGGTTTGGATATCTCGTTGGGCCCGAAAAGCTTGTAGGACGCTAATAAAATAAAAATGAAGCAATTAGAACAATTCACATAAACTAAGAAAATTTTTGAACATTCTCACTTACGTGTCAATTAGGACCTTCATATCCGGGTATGTTGTCCAATCATTTCCTAACGAGTCAAGATAATACACAATTTCTCGGATAGGATTGATTGCGAGCAACAACCAATGTCCACTGTAATGATTAGGCAAATGTTAGATGGTAACTTGGAAAATAATTATAATAGATGAATTTAGAATGAAATGCTAACCCGGTATTAAACGGTATAAAAAACAACTTCTCCGCATCTTTATTGTCCATGAGGATCCGAAGAACGTACTCCGTCACGGTATCCGGTCTACTTAAGATTAAACCTAAGTTGACGGTCGCGGGTGCTAAGAATCCGAATGACACGTCCAAACCATTGGGGCGCATCAATTTGTCATACAAAAACCTAATATAAAAACATCATTAACACCTCTTTTGAAACATAAAGTAAACCGGATTAACATAAAGTAAACATCATTAACATAAGTTGTTTAATTAATAAAACAAAGTAGACCGGATTTACCTAATATATGTATTGACAACGGTGACGCCGATTTCTTCATGACTAAAAACTTGCATGAAGTCTTCATTACCAATCATTTGGTCGTAATCAAAGCCGAAAATCCCTACCTCCATATGTACAGTCCGAACACCTCCGGTCGGTATATCGGTCATCTCTAGAAATGTCCTGAGGCACGACCTATACTTGGTGGTAGGTTTTTTCCTAGCTACGGTCTTCTTAGCACCAGAACTTTTTACCCGTGCGGAGGCGTTGCTAACCTCCTTTTTTTGTTGTGCGGAGGCATTGCTAACCTCATTTTCTTGAAGCTACATGTCATATAAATAGTTAGATCAAATTAAGAATGTAACAACTTCCATGAATATATGTCATATAATTGTATATTACCTCTTTTCTTGAAACCGTGGACTCGGTATGCCGTGGAATCGCATTATCTTTTGATTTGGATTTTGTGGGAGTCTATTTAACATAACCAAGGAAAATATGTAAGTAAAATTTTAAGCATAAATTTTAAACTTTGAATATACACATTAAAGTTAACATAAGTTTTAAGCATACCTCATATCCTACGCATATGAGGTTTGTCGGCCATGCAACAAACGAACCTACTGCTTCGTGCACCGTTGTTGCATCCGAATCATCGCTAGGATATGGTAATGCTGCATTCGGCTCAACTGCAATATCAACTGATACCTTCAAACATCCAGCAGGGAGCTCTCTAGTGTGGAGTAATACTCCGCTAACGTTATGCACTTTTCCCTTGCCAACCATCCGATAGTATGGTGACGACAAATACAGCTGACAATGGGAAATGCCCTAAAACCAATAATGCCCTAAAACCAACAATTCCCCTAATTTTTTTCTTCTCATTACATCATTTGAATCCTAAAGAATTTGTGCTAAGACAGATAAATCCTTAATAACAGTAGTTTTCTCCGCTTCATGTTTATATAACAATTTATTATTTTACAGGATTAATATCAGTAATTATGAGAATATGTGATCAAATTAGTTGGTGGCCAAATTTTACAACAGCTACACCATACTTTCTTACTTTCCCCTTCCCTTATTCATAAAAATTGAGGTCCACTACATATGATGTTACATGGAATAGTGACCGCACATCCAACATATCATAACAAACAATACCAATCTTATTTATCATTACAGTTATTGATGCACTTTGAATTTGCAGGGGGTCTAAAAACCCACAATATCAGCCCACATTTACCATTGTGGCGAGTCTAAAAACTACCTTGTTTATCTGCCATAGCGGTCATTGTGCCACTATTTGATAACACTATGTAGGATTAAGAAGCTAAACAACAGGAATATGATGAAACCATGGAATTAATTGATGCTGGTGTGATGAGTTTCGTTTGAAAATTTAAACCCTTTGACTGTTTGGTTTAATGCAATACAAGACTGGTAGACTAATAATATTACAATAAAGGATTTCAACTAAACACGTGGGGTGCATTATAGCAGACACAGACATATGCAACCGGTTAAATGAGCTATAACTCTATGACACATGGGGTATGTTTCTCATCCACCCTTATAAATCTAAACTAAGCTCTCATAAACAAACACACGTATCCACAACAATGTTCATAGAGGGTTTAATCCGTCTCATGATAATAACATCAGCAATCATTGACATTTTCTAATATCAAATACACACACTTTCTTAATGAACCAAAAAGAGAGAAAACTAAAAAGATTTTGCCAAGAAATAAATTACTAAAAAGATATGCTCAAGACAAAAAGACAATAGAATGATGCAAATCACCAAATAATAGTCATGATTCACACACTCTAGGGGAAACAAAATAACCCTCATAAAATTCATCTATCATTATTTTATTTCAATTAAAAAAAAGCATACCACAAAAATAAAAAGATAGATCTAAAATCTTATACAGAAAAGTTCAGTAACCCATTCCGAAATTGTATCAACTACCCAATTAAAAAAAAAACCTAAATTGAAGAAACGTCACCGTTTAAACGAAGATCATTATCGCAATCGAATCCGCATCCACACTGAGGGCATTCAAGGAAATTCTCAGCCCCAAAACTAGCAGAAGTAATACCCACAGAAAAATCAATATCATCACCACTCCGAGAAACCTCCACAATACTGAGCCACAAAATCACAATCTTGACGGAAATACCCTTGAGTTTATAAAGCTTATTCTCAGAAATCACGCCAGAGATAGTAGACTTGTAACTAAGCGTGTAACTTTCAATAGTGAAACTACAACTTTTTTCGAAGAACACTGAAAATTGCCCCGTTTCTCTGTTCAACGTGTACCCAATCGCGCCTTTCGGAAGAAGACCCATCGGGAAACCGTATTCCATGAGAAGATCATAAGCTGATAGATTGTTTTGTTGAATCAATGCATGCGATGATGTTGATGACGACGACAACGATGGTGATGATAGTGTTAGAGAGATTAACAAAATCAACATCAATTTAATTGAACACATCGTAGCGAAATCGAAAGTTGATTTTGATTTGTAAATTTGGTTAAAGGGGCACTTTAGAAGAGTTCAATTTTTGGGTTGTTTTTGTTTTTGTTGTTTGAAGATGCGGTGGATATCAAGGTGGAGATTCTTCTTATGTTTATGCTTTTGGTAGGTTAGGAAAAGTTTAAAATAAATCAAAAATATATAAATTAAATATGGTTGTTTGTTGCAAGCTTATAAATAATATTTAATTCTTCTTATGAAGCGGAGAAATGACAGCTGAAAATAGAAGTCTGAAATTTAATTTTAATTAGACCTTAGACAGCGCTTTTGTGGAAAGCGCTTTCTAAGATATGCCTTAGACAGCGCTTTCCAAAAGCGCTTTCTAAACCCCCACCTTAGACAGCGCTTTTGGTTTTAATTTTTTTTTTAATTGAAAGACTTTAAACAGCGCTTTCTCAAAAGCGCTGACTAAGGTCTATATTTAAAAGCGCTTTCTAAAAGCGCTGTCTAAGGGGGGGGGGTCTTAGACAGCGCTTTCTAAAAGTGATGTCTAAGACCCCCCCTTAGACAGCGCTTTCATTATTTTTTTAGAACATTTTCCGTGTTTTATTTTTATTTTAACCTTAGACAGCGCTTTCTTTTAAAAGCGCTGTCTAAGATGCGCTGTTAAAAAACCTTTTTGGCGTAGTGAGAGAGTGAGTTGATCAATCTTGTAGTGATTCATGGTTGATCAAGCTTATGATGTCCATCAAGAATCAATATCCATTTATCCCAAAATTTAAGATAACCTTGTGTGTGTGTGTGTTTGTTTTCTTTATTCACCCATATCTAATTCTTTGACTAACACCTTGGGAATTAGCGTGTTTGTGAGATTCCTTGGCATTATTCATCATTTTCATCCTTGACCTTTTTTCCATTGTTAAGGACCTCTATTTTTAATATTGAGTGTTGAGGAAGACTAGTGGTACATTTGAGTATCTAATGTTTTTGTGTGAAGTTTGTTGTTTGTAAAAGGTGCATGTATCATTTCTTGAATGCATTTTGGTTTTTATTGGTATCTATCAAGAAAAGAGATTCATTATACTCTATGAAAGACTTTAGTGAATCCTAGTATAAATTGTCTGTAAGGAAGAGTTGGAAGATGTTCAATTTTGGTGAGATTGTGGAAAGGCTAGTCACATACAAAGTTAGAAGTTGTCCAATCAACTCTTAGCTATGGAAATCACTCGGAAAAGAAATCAATGGGATCAGGTGGATTGCCACACACGAAGACTTGAAGCAGAATTTGTATGGATAACAAGGCTATTTGATCATGATCTTTGGGAATCTTATTTTTGTTAGCAGTTTGAGTGTCTACATCAGCAAACACAATTATTGTGTGATAGTCTGCTGTAATCAAAATACTTGTATCAAACTTATCAAAATAGTGAAAGATCGTGATTATTTTCCAATTTTTTAACACCATTGAAGACTGGAGTATGCAAAGCCAAGACTAACATCAAACCACTATATATCTTTCTGTATCTTTTCCGTATCCCCTTACTTCCTTTAATTTTCTAGTATTCATTAATAACACTATTGTGTTAGTGCATTATTGTATCGTTTGTATGCCATTTAGGTTAGGCCGTACTTATAGTGATTTAGTGTGTAAGTTTAGGTCTGCGATGTATCAATCTTATTGGATTAGAAGTAATCAAATCCTTATTAATATCTTGTAATATTTCACTTGAATCAATTGATTGAGATGCATTAATTCCTTAGTTTGGTTGATATGGTTTAACTGAACTTAATAAAAAACCAAGAGGATGATTAATTCCTTTTCATGTGATGTATGTAGTTGACTAGATTGTTTTTTTTCCCAGAGGAAAATGTCTAATATGAAAAATCACTTACTTGCAAGGTTTTATTGACATAATCAAATGAAAATTAGATGTTTAGAAGGCATCTCCTATTTCTTTGTTAGGAAGAGTTCATTTAGCCAGCAGTATGATTGACAACATGTTTATTTATAGTTTTCACACTTACATTTGACCTTCATCTTTAATCAAAAAGGTGTGCAGGTGGATCAAAAAATTTATTTAGTAGGCAATATTGAGAAACTAAACTTTGTGATATTCTATTGGTCTTAAATCTATAAGAGATATTAATGAAGTTATTATTCTCAAATCTATCCTAATTTGAATAACAAAATGAGCAAGGTTTGCATCTTTATGTGTGATAGTTTTGATCATTTTATTTGGGAGCCCACTTCTTTCGGGAATTTGATCACTAAGTTGCTTACTGGTGGGAATCTTGGAGCTAAATAATGGCATATGATGTTTAGGTGTGATTGATTTTGTTCAGCCTAGATGAGATAAATTGTCTCATATCTATAGGGAGGAATCTCAATGTTCTCATAAGTTTGAACATCTAAGATTTGTTTTGAATTCTTATCATCGGGGAGACACAATTTTTAATTTTTATGAGGTCTATTAATCTTTTAATCTATGTAAATCCACGTATCTTTTATTTTTCTTCTGTATTTTTTTCTTTGAAAATAATCCATCATTTTGATTTTAGTTTTTAAAATTAAAATCCGTAGAAAAATTAATAGAAAAATTCATAGAAAATTTGCTGATTTTAACTTTAGGATTTAAGACCCAATGAAATTCAATATTTAAAGATTTTGTAAAAAAAAATACAGAGACGAAAAACAAAAGCACGTCAACTTAGAATGACAAAAAAATTATTTAAGTCTTTTTAAAATATGCGGATTAGATCTGACTCGACCATAAAAAACCTACCTTTAAGATAAGAATTACTGAGATTTATAAAAATATATTATCCGATGTGAGACTCTTATCCCACTAATACTATATTAACGAGTTTATTAGAAATAAATCTAGGCTATTTTTCAAAACTGTCCTTGGTAATGCTATTTTTCTTCACCACTCTATCCTTTCAATGAAAATATAACTTAAAATTAACCACTATAAACTTTTAGTAGGTAGGTGAAATAAAAACACTGAAAATGCATATTATTCAGGGTGTACACAAATGAGCTGCTAGCAATAAAGTTACATTACAACACAACTATATATAAGTTGTAGCCACCAACAACATTGCATATCCCACTTATCTTTGCTTTCAGCCATAACCTCAACTCTTTCAAGGAAGAGTATAAGCTGCAAAATTCACAATTCCATAACAACAATTAGCATGTAGTGTTCAATTTTAAAATCGACAAATAAATACGAAACAAAAAGTAGTTAGTTAGTTAGTTACTTACGTCCACACTTGTAACCAATGGGACGAGTAGCAATATTGCAACGTTTCGGGATAGTAACAGCAATTTCAGGGTTAGCACCAGACATTTTAGCAACGTTTGATAACATAACAGCACAAAGACAAGCTGGATTCTGACCAAGTTTCTTAACCTGAGCGCAACAGCTTTGAGACACATTAGCATCTTCATCAGATGCTGCATTAGCACAAGGTGCAAGCTTAAAAGCTTCATTATCTGGTGTTGTACCCCTTCCACATTCACCAGCACTTTCAACTCCATGAATCCCTAAAACAAGGACAACAACACCAACAAGACACAACAACTTCATAAGACCCTCCATTTTTTCTTTTCTTAATGTATGTCTATTGTCTCTTAGTGAAATTAATTAGTTCTATGTAAGAATACCAAGCATTTGATGGGATTTTATAGTGATAAGAATATGGTTGGTCTAGTCATTCAACTTAGATTAATGGAGCTTGCACTAGTTTAAATTGGTTAGTTTCTTAATATCTTATTGCACCACTGAGTAGTAAAAAGCTTATGTCGACTAGAATATGTTAATTTTGTTGTACAATATATCAAAGTATAGGGAGAATTGTATTTGTTTTTCTTAGTTCTTGATGTAGTCATTGCTTGATGTGTGTAAATTATGAGGGCTATGTAATGGTGACAACACAGAACACTTGCTTGGAATTAACTTTTAAGCCAACTACTACAAAACACTAGCTCACACACTTAGTTTAATGATACCTCGAAACTAGCTAGGAGTGTTTTGTTATTGTTTTTAATTAAATGTTTTATATAATGGTAGTTAATTTTTTTTTAAATAGGGGTGATTAAATTAATAGTATAAGTAAGTTATTCATATTTTTCTTTAAATTTAGTTATTACAAATTAATAAATTATTAATATGGTTTCAAATCCACATTTTAATATGATGGACATCAAAATTTAAATTTTTAGACATTAAATTTTAAAATAAAACTATATTAGTTTCTACTTTTTAAAAAACACAAAAAATCTTAAATAGTTTATTTTACAAATGTTTTGCTACAAAATCAGAATTGATCGGTGAATAGGCAATGAAGATCATTGTGATGAACTTGAGTTTTCGAAGCGACGGAGAGGGATGATCTGCAAGGTTAACACTCTAACGCTCAAGTCGGTATGAGTGTAAAATAATGTGAAAGTGAGAATTAAATTTGAATTACCCGTAAAATGGTGTGTTTTCTTCATTATAAAGTAAGGAGGTTATAACGCTTGCACAATTGATGGTGCATCATGTTGAGGACCGTTCGATTGATCTGGATTGTGTAGAATGATCGGACGACTGAGATAATCTATCCTCCCGTGAATAGAGGTATACATGTTTCACATGTTACCTAGCGTGTATTTCTCTTTTGGGATTTCATTATTGGGCCTTCCGGACGATCAAGAACAGTTGCCCCAAGCTCTTGCCTCTGCTTTACAAGGCGAGGGTTTGTGGTTCGTATCTTCGAACGACTATAGCTTAGACCGGGTGAAAGGTCGTGATGGGACTCCACTATTATCGGGGACTTGCGCATTAAATTCATTTCACATGTTAAGTGTCTTTTCGCCGAGAAACCTTTAATGTGTGTCCCTTCACTTGCTTAGTATTAACATGAAATTTCAAGTTAGACAAAAAACCAATAAAGAATGATGAATGAAGAGAATGCTAAGTGTTATCATTTAATGACCAGCTTCAACAAGTCAAACATGTCAACTGGAGCGCTTCGACTAACATGTTGAACATGGTTTGGAAGAGTCTCGGGAACAGATCTTGAACATGGTTTAGAAGAATCCCAAGAGTAGATCTAGTTGATCTTTCGACACCATGTCGAAGTCGAAGCTTTCGATAGACGTCAAAGACTTAGAAGACTTTGGAGATTTTAAAGTTTATCTCAACACCCGTTTTTCAGAAAAACTACCTTCGACAAGCAGGCAGTTATATGCTTGGAGCAGTTACGAACGTGTGATAATGGTTTTCAGCAATTTACAAGTTATGACAACGTGGAGATGTTTTATAAGGCTAAAGCACATGTTTTTGAGACATGTCTTTTTTTTCTATGAATAAACTGTCGGAGACGGTTATCTGTAGAGTAGTATAAATAGTAGGCTCATACATTTTAACCAAGGTTTCAAAATTCATATACTGCTATATAGAACTAGAGTACCCGAGTTAAAGAGAGAAACAATTTGTGAGTAACATGTATGAGTCTGCGTCCCTTTCTTTCAATGTCTTTATGTTTCCTTAATTGAAACACTTTTATATTCTTGTCATTTACTGCGTTTTGTTTAATGTTATTTATTACAGTTTTCATTTATTTTAATTCAAGCTTTTATGTCATTAAAGTTTGTCTTCACTTTGTATGCGTACAAACATTCACAGTCACTTCACACACACACACTTTCTTGTACACGTGTTTTGCACAGTTTGCTTCCGAGATTTTTCGAGTTAATCTCAAAATTTAATTAAACTCATGATTGTTCGCTAAAAACACCTTCAAACAAATTGGCATATCCAATGGGACCTTTTGTCTAAATTTTTTACTTTTACAAGAAGTTGTTGCATTTCCTATTTTACATGAAATATTTTTAATGTCTGGAAGTTTATGCGTTTAAGGAGTGGTAGAACTTTGGCTAAAATGGTTCCTCCAAAAATTACTTCCTGCCCCCGAAACGATACTCCAGACACAGAACCACTGGTCACATCCATGATCGGTATTGCAGGGACATCAAACTCTATCGGAGTCATAGGCTCAATCCTCACCCAGTAACGACTCCGACGTTATTACCATGATTGGTAGTTTCATTGCCACCAGTAGCCAATATCCAAACTACCCCCAGGGCTACTTTAGCAGTGATAGGGGACTATACACCCTCTTATGTACCAAGTTTTATGCTACCTCTATTCACTAGGGATTACCCATATGGCATGCCAACTACCATTATGGCAAGCTTGCAAAGTCACACTTTGACGTTTGTAGACAATGTTGCGACAATAGCATCACCCCTAAATCCATATTTGGCGATACGATCTGTCATAAGCAACCCTGATCGAATGGCACAACCACAAGGAGGATTTGGATATGTTCCTCAAGGATTGTCAGCCTTAACTATAAATTCCCTTGTATCTATAAGGTAACAAATGGACGAAAGTAACCACAAGATGGTGAACATGTTAACATAACAGATAGGTATTGTGTTTCACTCATTAATCCAGAACTCAACCCAAAGTTACCAGTAATTAGTCCAACAAATGGGTAGAATTGGTGATTTTTTAGGGCGCCTCCACCGCCAGTTGTGTTGTTACCTAATAATCAGGTGCTTATTGAACAACCTCTATAACACTCCGAGTTTGATTTATTTATTTAATTGGATTTCCCTTGATTTTATTTAATTATCTGGGTGATTTAATATACTTTTAATTATTTATTTTATTGATAACATGTGTTATATTTTGTTGGGCTTATAGGAATTTATTGTAGTTCATTTGAGTCTAATAATAGGGTAATAATTAAGTTATAATAAAATAAGAGAAATAACAGAATTGTAAGTTTTTGGTGGAAATTAGTAATATTGGAAGATGTGGGATAATGTGGTGAAAGTAGTGATAAGTTAAGGGAAAAGGTGGAATAATTAGAAATATGAAAATTTGGTTAATAATGATAGAATGGGTTAGTGGAGCAAAACTTGTAAGTACATAGAAGTTTGGGAATTGAGAAAAAGAGGCAAGTGTGAGAAGAGAAGAATTAGGGCATGACATAGAAGGGGGACACCATAGCTAAAGCTTGAGGAGTTGCTGAAAATTCAGGTAGGTGGGAGCTAGTCTAATCCATGTTAATTGCCATGTTTAATGTTTAATTTCGTGTTCTGAATATTGTTAGAATTTATACATGATGGATGGATATGAACCTGAATATTATAAATGTCACTGTTGTATATTTGGAGTTATGAACATAACCTTTATTTTTCGATAAATTGGTGAAATTGGATGATGATTGATGCATATGTGATGGTTTGATGGTTATATAATAAGTAATCTTTTAATTTTTGTGTTAACTGGGGTATTGGGGGTAAAAAATTAGAGCTTAGAATAAGCTCCCATGGCCAAAACACAGATGTTGCCTTCTGCAACAGCATGACGGACATCACGAGTGTGATGGGTTGTCCGTCATGCGTCTGGGTTGGTTGACGGTCGTCAGCATGGTGACAGGGAGATTGTCATGGTCTCCAGGTGATATTTTTCTATTGGTCGTCATAGTGGTGACAGGTTGTAAGGATATGGGATGATGGGTTGGGTGACGGTCGTCACCCAGATGACGAGTTGGTCGTCATGGCCACCAGGATCCAGTTTTGAGTGATAAGTTCGGTTTTTGATGATGTTTTCTTGTATGGTCAATGGTTGACTATTGTTTTGGTATATTTGATGAATTTAACTGATTAAGGTGAATTATTTAAGTGGTGAATTATGATTATGTTTATGAGTTGTCATGTTGTGAATGTAATTATGTGTTGTGAACATAATTATGGTTGTTATTTTAAGGTGAGTAATTCATAAGTGAGGACTATTGTGAATGGTGTATTGCATTGTGTTTATGGTTAAAAGTTGAGCTTATAAGTGGTTTTTGCACCTTCTTTTACCGTTAATTTCATTTAATCTTTTCACTATTTTTTATCAATTTGTTTCCATTTTATGCATTTTATGCTTTGGTTGTGTTTCTTTACTGTTTTCAGGTTCAAATAAATATTCAAGAAGGTATTCAGCAAAAACTGTGAAGAATCACGAAGAATCGGAAAGCATAGCCCAAGGAACAATGATCTGCTACGACCACCCATATAGCATGTTACGGGCCGTAGCAGAGGTGCAGATGGAACCCCAATTTCAGAGGAAAAAGTCACATAAATAGTGGTCTACTACGGCCACCTGTAGCACCTACTACGGACCGTAGCAGACAAAGCTACCATCCATCTTTGCCAAGCCAAAACCAATGGCCTGCTACGGCCACCCATAACACCTACTACGGGCCATAGCAGGCAGACGTGTGATTTTTGGAAACATTCCCTTTTCGACCAGATTTTGAAATTATTGGTGATTTAGCTATTTTCATACCTGATTCTATTGTCCAATTAAATCTGATTTATTAGGGGAATATGAAAAAGGGATACCTTTTCTATTTAAGCTAGTTTTCTATCACATTTGACGGGACTTCTTCTTGGACGAAAAAAATACAGAGATATATATTGGAGAACACAGAAGCTTTGGTGAAAGGCGAGTTTTCATGAACGAAAGCAATTGAAGATTCAATTTCATCTTAGTACCTGTAATGTCTAAAATTTGTATTTTGTTTTCATTGAATATTATGAGTAGCTAAGCCCCCTAATGCTAGAGGTGTCCCTGATTTGGATATGTAATGACTATGATTCTCTATTTGCAATAACAATGTGTTTTTCATAATTAAATTATTCTCTTGATGTTTGTAATGCTTTCTCTTTCGAAAAAATTGAGATTGATGTATGATTAATAACTAGGCTGGACCATCATTGGTAATGCTTTCATGAGAATATGTTATGGTAGATATCTCCTAGGACTAGGGTTGCCCTGTAGTAACTATATAATTCTTGATATAATAATGCTTAATTACATCAGTAATTATCTATGAACATAGTATTAGGATAAAACAACTTTAAGAACTGAGTTGATTATGTAAAATATGTTGTTGCAATAGTGATTCATAGTTGTTACAAGAAATAATCATACACTCTCCCTAGCATGATGCTCATATCTGTCAAAACGTTTAAATCATCTCTTAGTTTTATTCGCAATTATTTTTATAAATATGCAAAATAAACCCTAAATTTATGTTTTGTTTGATTGAATGATATTTATAACTCATTATTGATATGAAGTGCTTGAGATCGACATTCGAGGAAATCTCTTCATTATTACAACAGAGGCAAAAATAGTACACTTGCTATTTTACCAATCAAGTTTTTGGCCTGTTGCCGGGGAAGCCAAAATATAGAGTTTAAATTTAGTTTAATTGAAATTTTGTCGATATGCAACTAAAACTTAATTTGGGTTATTTTTATTTCGATCTTTATCAACTAATTTATTTCTGATATTTTTATGCGAGGTAAGGCCTTAGCTGATTTTCCTTTTGACGCGGAAATCAAAATAAATTTGCGTGCAAGACTCAGACAAGCTAAATTATCAAGACTGGAATCAAATGAAGAGCATCCCTTCATTCACTCAGGTTCAGAGAAAGAGATTGAAACGATGGCTGAAAATCCACCACCACCAGAAAGACTATTAGGTGACTATGGGATGGCAAATGCACTTGGTGGTAGGCTAACAATTGTGAACCAACCGATGAATGTACCTAACTTTCAGCTGCATCCTAGCATCATTAGTCATCTTGAGAGGAGACCTTTTTCGAGAAAAATCAACGAAGATGCAAATAAACATCTACAAAGGTTTCTGACTATGAGCACCACTCTAAAGATAGATGGGCACACTGAAGAAGCAAAAAAGTTGAGAATGTTTCCTTTTACCTTATCTGAAGATGCAGAAGAATGGTTTTACTCATTATCTGCTGGGAGTATCACCACTTGGAAACAAATGGAAACAACTTTTCTGCAAGAATATTTTCCAACTTTAGTTTTCCTCAAGAAAAGATACGACAATATGAACTTCAAACAAAAAGAGGGTGAATCACTTGGTGATTCATACAAGAGATTCAGAAGGTTACTTGTTACTTGTCACACACACAACTTATATCAGACTGAGCAAATTCAGATGTTTGTCAATGGTCTCCGATTGAAGACAAAACAGTTTATTAATGTTGCAGTCGGTGGCTCATCAAACTTTTTAACAGCCATGGGTATTAAAAATATTATTGAGGCAATAGCTACAAATGAGCATTTAGAGTTGTATGATAGGTGTTCAAGCAAATTTGAAGGGGTTATTGATCTGAAGCTTGAAACAAATAAGATAAGGATAGAAGACACAGTTGCTGCAGAAATTGAAAAGAAACTTAAAGCAATGAATATTGGTACACAACAGGTAGCTAAAATTCAGTCGTCCCGGAATGTTAGTTGTGAAATTTGTGGCAGACCTCATTTGACTGTATATTTTGTTGCAACTGCAAAACAAATACAGGAGATAAATGTTTTGAGGAAGAACAACCCTTATTCTAACACGCATAATCTAGGGTGGAAGAATCATCCTAACTTCTCCTGGAAGCATCAGAAATGGAATGTTCAACAACAAGGTCAAGGTCAATACCAAAATCAGTTTCAACAACCACAACAACAACAAGCTACTAAGAAAGCAAGTTGAGAAATAGCCATTGAAAAGATGGAAGCTCACAATATTCAATTCCAATAAGAGACCAGAAATAATCAGAGAAACACCACAACTTCTATAAAAAATCTTGAAGTTCAAATGGGACAAATAGCACAACAACTAGTCGGTTCCCAAGCACCAGGTACACTACCTAGTGGGACTGTGATAAATCCTAGAGAACGTAATAATGTGAGTGCGGTTGTGGCCAGAAGTGGTAAGTCTGTTGAGAGTGTCATACCCCAATTTTGTCAGGGTAAGGAAAAATCTTCAACCAACATTCACTACCCAATGTTATAAGACATGTATTTTATCTTAAGACATAAGCTTCATCTTAAGGTTTCTCAGCCCTTAGTGACAACAAATCTTCAGTTATATTTTCATTTGTTAAAATCCTTAAGAAGACACTTGTTGCTTTTGTCTATTATGGCTATTAAACTGAAGCATGGGATAGTATGAGCACTTTGAGACTTTTTGGTTAGTAAAGCCCATTTTGGTTTATCCATGAGAACTTTTGGTTTAAAAAAAGGGGTCCATTCACATGATTAACATTGCAAAGTGTGCTGTGAATCTTTTACATTACTAATCCAAAATCCATTTGATTATTAGTAAGTATTAAGAGTCATGGAAATGTTTCTTTTTATGATCATTTGTTTAAGCTCATTTCCACATGTTTAGGCCAAAGTTTCAATCCTTCATAAATCTCTAAATTCAAATTGCATTTTTAAACATATATTTGTTTTAAGCTAAGGTAGATTGTTGAAAAACTATGATAATGGGCAATGTTTTAAAGCTCACTTTGGAATTGTTTCTTTTATTACTTATGATGCACATTTCATATTGTTCATTTAGGGGAATAATAAGCATAATTATAAGTGACCAAGTGGAAAGTCCAATTTTAATTGATATGACCCAATCCATTTTTTCAGTTTGAGTTAGAATTTAGGCATTTTTGGTTAACACATATAGAATAGTTAAGACAAAGTTCAAATGTTAAATGGCATAATTAATTTTAATCCAAATATTACATAATAATCCAAAGGTATCTACATGATTACCCAAAAAAGAGCTTAAAATTAAATTATGCAGATCTTACAAATAATTCAAAAGAGGTTACACGATTAAATCCAAAGTTCCAAATAATCCAAAGTAGTTACATAGTTCTCCAAAAAAAGAAGTTTCAAATTAAATTTACATGTTGAAAACAACCAACACATGATCCAAATATTACAATCCAAAATTCTGTTACATCTAAATAAGTTGAAAAGTTGGAATAAGCTGTAAAATCCAACAATTTGAAGCAGGTTTCAAAGACTTTTCCAAAAGCTCTTTTGGAAGTTCCAGCGCCCCAATCCCAATTCGAAAAGCAACTCTTCAAAACTTTTCCAAAACCTGTTGAATTTGCAGTGCCCCCATTTTTCTAATCAACATCACTTCACCTGCAAAAAAACAATTCAAAGGATTAAACAGCTTATCAAATAAGCACTTATATAAAACTGAAAAATAACTAATAGAATAAACAAATTAATTGGTTACACAATGAACCAAAGTGAGCGCTCAAAAACACATCCCAATATTCAATCCAAACAACCTTAAATCCATAAAGCAAACATCCCACAAAATCTGGAAACGGGATTCAGCAAGTTATCTCAAAACAAAATTCACATATATAACAACAAATCAATTAACAGTAAGACACGTTTTGGAGATCCAAGGAGAAATTATCAAAGATTTTTTTAGTTAAACAGAAAACCAAACATAGAACCAGTTCTGAAGAAAATCCAAGAAAAATTATCAAATATTTTTCTTCTGTTAACCTAAAACAACAAGAACACGATCAAAAATCCCAGAAAGCAACAATAATCCATAAAAAATCCAAAACCCTAGGATTAAAAAAAAACAACAACAGAGTTCAAAACGAAAAGCATAAAAGAAGGGAGCGAAACTTATCTGAAACAGTAGGGAGCGTCGCCGGCGTTGAACTTCACTCAAGTAAATCCTCCATTTTTCTTTCAAATCTTTGGTTCATTATCTTCGCCTTTGCATACTGAGCGAAACCCCTCTTTCAATTTCTTCAAAGGGCTTCTGTGGAACTTTGAATCTTGAATTTTAGGGTTAGGTTTTGGACGGTTGAGTTTTGTCGTTTAGGTTAAGGACGTTAGGGTTTGTTGGCCGCGCGAAAGAGAGAACTCAGGTTAGGGTTTAGGTTTTTTTTATTCCTTTCGAGTACCGATCCGGACGTTTGAGAGGGAGTTTGGAAAAAGGGAGGCCGAATTTGGAATCTCCGGCCAAAATAGAGTAGGTTTCGTGTTTGGTGTTTTGAGATTTAGGGTTGGAGGTCGCCGGAGGAGACGGTGGCGCCGCCGTGGTTGGCCGGCCGCCACCGTCTTCTCCGACAAGGTTGGCCGTGAGAGTGGAGACGAAAGAGTGGAAAAGTTGCAGAGCAACTTGGTGAAAGAAAGAGAAGAGAGAGAGTGAAAACGAGAGAATGATTTCTCTCTCTCAGATTTTGGTTTTTATTTGTTAATGGTGGTAGATGCATGGGCGCCACATGGCACCTCATGCCACCACCACGTGTTTGGTTGACCTCTGAGTCAATTAGGGGATCCTGTATGGATCCCCCCACCACTTGATGGTGTACCCTCACGCACCTCCTTTGATCTTTTGACTAAGTCAAACTATACTGATCATGTGGCTCAGATTTCTCCCTGTTTAGTCAATGTTTGACCAAGATATTTAGGACTTTGGTATTTTCGTTTGGGCCAACTCTGGTTGGGCATCAAAGACCTTTTCTCTATTCAAACCCCCATTTCTATTTCCAGCAGCGCCCAGTGTTGTGCTTTTGTTTTACTTGGCCCATTTTCTTTCATTTTTTAATTGATTTCACTTATTTTATCTTATTTATATACATATAAAAAATATATAATAGATTTTTATGGCTATCAAACAAAAATAAAATAATATTTTATTTTACTTACTTTCTTTCAAAATTATAATTATATTATTATTATTATTATTATTATTTAATAGTAAATATGCAATTATATTGTTATTGTTATTATTAATATTTAATAGTAAATATGCAATTATTTGGTTATATCATCATTGTTTAATTACTCATTATTTAATCAAAATAATCTACTAAATATTTAATTAATTAATTATGTTATTGTTAATGTCATTTATAATTTAGATGTTTGTTTATTTTTGTGGAGTGTATGTGCATGATTATTCTTCATTTATTTATTTATACTGAGCCTTTAGTGCACATGGATGACATGTTATAATTGTGAGAAAATTATGTCGCTTTCATCGATTTAAAATCATTTGAGTCAATTTCACAAATAAATCACATACTTCTCGATTCAAAGTCGAGCCCATTTTCAAAAAACCTTTGTAAGTCGATTACTTGTAAAAGTATCGCCATCAACCTCACATGGCTTACTCTTGGGCCTCCTTACAATGAGACCTATTCGATTTTAATCGATTAGATGAACTATTCACTAAATAAATTCAATTCATTCACTAAAAATACAAATTTTAAAACCTCGATCCAACATCGAGTATTCTTTATTAAGAATAAAAAATACCTAATCACAATCAAATACTATTTCGCTTAAGAATAAAAGAGGTATTGGTTTTGAGTTTTCAACTCCTCTCCTCGACTATTTAAGCACGAACTCTTGTACTCGATTAATCGAACGACCGTCATTTCTAATCCACCTAAGCGCAAATAAATCAATTTCTTTTACATTAAAGAATAAAAAGGGAGATGACTTTGAGTTTTCAATTTTTCTCCTCGATTATTTGAGTACAAGTTCTCTTACTTGTTTAGTCAAATAGTTATTGTTCCTCTACAAAATCTCCAAACCCCGATTAAATCAAATATTTTCACAGTAAGCTAAATGAAAAAGGAGGTGACTTTGAGTTTTCAACTTCACTCCTCAATTGGTCGAATGCGAGTTTTCTTACTCGGTCAGTCGAACAATTGTCATTTCTTCGCAAACATACAACTTAATCAAATCATTTTTCTTAACAAACTATATGAAAAAGGAGATGGTTTTGAGTTTTCAACTCCTCTTCTCAAATGCTTGGATATGAGTTGTCTTACTCAGTCATTCAAGTACTTGTTGTTCATTATAAAAATACGTCAACCATATACAAGCTTATTTTCATAAATGTTCAGATAAAACAGAAAACGGTTTAGAGTCTTCTATTCCCTTTCTCGATTATTAGGATACGAGTTGTCTTACTCGATTATCCGAGTACCCATCATCCGTTCAAAACACCTTAATTATCATCAAATCTTTCCTATAATTAAGGATGAGAAAGAAAGTGGTCTAGAGTCTTCTACTCCCTTTCCCGACTGTTAGGATACGAGTTGTCTTACTCGACTATCCGAATGATCATCATCTAACCAGAAAACATCGCAACCAATCAAAACATCCAACATATTATTCCAACTTGTTACCCTCATGTGATCAAAACTATTTTCAGAAAGAACACCATTTAATCCTTTCTAATGCGCACAACAAACTAGTGCTTAAGCCTCCGCCGAGAGTAGACAAGACAGCATTTAACCTTTAGAACACGATCTAAACAGCTGTTCGGTAAAAGACACCAACCAACCGTAGTTCCCCGAACTACGAATGCTCTGATTTCCTTATTATACCATAAGGATACGTATGCAGAAGATTGATGTATCTTCGCGAGCACACTAATAAAAAAAACCTCCCCTCTCCCTTTCTGAGATTCCCATACATTTCTGTTTTCAGTATATTTATAACCCGAAGATAACAAACAAACATGAATTAACACTCGAAAAAAATATTAGAACTAAAAGGTTCCCGTTGAGTACAACGGACGTGAGGGGTGCTAATACCTTCCCCTTACGTAATTAACTCCTGAACTCGAATATGGTTGCGACGACCATTATTCCATCTTTCAAAGGTTTTATCGATATTTTCCTATTCCTTCATTGGAATAAATAAAGTTCGGTGGCGACTCTATTCGAACACTAATATTTTCCGCTACCATCGCAAGGAATCGTATTTTTCGAGATGCGATAGAGAGTTCTGAGAATAAATAGGTGGAAGAAGACGAGTTCTTGGAAGTGAATTTAGAAATTAGAGATCATGAAAAAAAGCAAGAGGAGGTTGTTATGTTATCAGTGGTTGAGAAAGAGAAACAGAAAGATCCTAACCAACCATCAGACTTCCATATCCCCAAAGAACCAAAAAGAAGAATAATGAGAAAAAATTTGAGAAATTTTTGGAGATGTTCAAGAAACTTGAGATTAACATTACTTTCTCTAAGGCTTTGGAGCAAATACCCTTATATGCCAAATTCATGAAAGACATTGTCTCAAAGAAGTGTCCCGCTAACACTGATCATATTATTTTAACATAAACCTGTAGTGTTATTTTGCAGGGAATGAAGATACCAGTGAAGACGAAAGATATAGGATCAACGACTATTCCTTGCACTATAGGAAATACGACCTTCAAAAATGCGCTTATTGATTTGGGAGCTAATGTAAGTCGGATGCCCTTATCTATTTACAAAAAATTGGGTATTGGCATGGTCCAAGACACTAGAATGACACTGTAGTTTGCTGATCACTTAGTTAAGTGACCTTATGGAGTTGTAGAAGATGTTCTAGTGAAGATAGACAAATTTGTCTTCCCATTAGACTTTGTGATTCTGTCTCCGCCTGTTGAAGAAAGACCTTTGATCATGTATCTGACTATGCTTGATGTAAGTATGGGTGGTGTTCTTAGTCATCAAAATGAATCTGGAAAGAAAGAATATGCAATTTACTACCTCAGTAAGAAATTTACCGACTGTGAGACTCGGTATCCTATGCTGGAAAAGACTTGTTGCGCATTGGCTTGGGAAGCTAAGCGTCTACGCCAGTATATGATAAATCATACTACTTGGTTGATATCTAAAATGGATCCAATCAAGTACATTTTTGAGAAGACTGCTTTAACTGGGAGGATTACTCGTTGGCAAATGTTGTTATCCGAGTATGATATTAAATACCGATCTCAAAAAGCAATTAAAGGTAGCGTCTTGGCTGACCATTTGGCTCACCAACCTATTGAAAATTACCAGTCAGTGCAATATGATTTTCTTGATGAAGAGATTTTATACTTGAAGATGAAAGATTGTGATGAATCATTGCTTGAAAAAGGGCCAGAACCTGATTCACATTGGGGCATGGTATTTGATGGATCTGTTAACCAGTATGGTAATGTCATTGGGGCAGTGATCATTACTCCTCCAGGCACTCATTTTCCGTTTACAGCTAGATTAACTTTCAAGTGTACAAACAATATGGCTGAGTATGAAGCTTGCATTATGGGGCTTGAAGAGGCCATTGATCTCAGAATCAAACATCTTGATGTCTATGGAGATTCAGATTTGCTTGTGAATTAAATCAAAGGTGAATGGGAGACGAATCAACCCGGTTTGATACCATATAGAGACTATGCGAGGAGGATTTCAACTTTCTTTACAAACGTTGAGTTTCATCATATCCCTCGAGATGAAAATTGGATGGCAGATGCTCTTGCAACGTTGGCTTCTATGATCATAGTGAAATTATGGAATGAGGTTCCCAATATGACTGTGATGTGTCTTGATAGGTGTCGCAACTGGATGCGAAAAAAACAACCGGCGAGAAAAAGAAACAGAAGAGTCGTCACCGTTCGTTATTTATCCCAAAGGAGGGAAAGGAAACGATCGAAGAAAACCTGAAGAGAAGGAAAAGACAAGGTCTCGCAACCAAATCTTGGGTTCGGGAGTCGATTATGCAAAGGGAAGGTATTAACACCCCTACGCATCCGTAGTACTCTACGGGATCTACTCTTGTTGTTCTAGTCTAAAGGGTGTAGGTATATCTAAGGTACTATTTACTAAAAGAAGGTTAAAAGAAAATGAAAATGACTCGCAAGGATATCGCATCCACTGCATACGTATCTCATCTGAGTATGAGAATCAGAGTCTTCGTAGCTCGGCTACCTATGGGTTAAAGAGAAGTGTGCTCGATAAGACATCGCGCCTTATGCCTACGTATCTCATCTGGAATGAGAATCAGAGCAAAACGTAGTTCAGCTAACTACGGGAACAAGAGTCTCGATTGCAACTAGGGCAAGAGAAAGGGAAGGTCTCGATCGCAACGAGGGCGAGAGAAAAGAATCGCAGCAAGGGCGAAAGCAAGCAAGGATTAGTTGTTAGTCGTTAGTCAAAACTCGACAAGACATCGCGTCTCGTGCCTACGTATCTCATCTGAACATGAGAATCAGAGTTGTCGTAGTTCGACTAACTAGGGGTTAGGGATTGCCATCTGAACATGGACTTACAAAGGAGGACACCAGTTGTGTCAAAGGAAAGTGGGCAATGTGCTCAACGTCCTAGCAGTAGGTGTCGCAGCTCGCTGAATCGAGTCTTGGGCATTTACCTCTTTGCAATAGAACGGATTGACATGCCACAAGATCGGAGACGCACGTAAGGTCTAAAAGTGGGGAAGCTCTGCCCTAGAGTTGTCATGCAATATGGACCTATGTGTTAGGATTTACATAGGGGAATATCTACCTAATGTTAGCATGCGAAGAATAAGAAGATTCTACCTATGTTATCATACAAAGGGTTCTACCTAATGGGTGCTACCTAAACGGAACAAGAGTCGACAGATGGAGCAAGGAGAGGAGCCACGGATAAGGGTAGACGGCGATGCCAGAAGAAATCGACTTACAGGTAGATGGCGATGCATGAAGCAATCGACTTACAAGAGAAATGGCGATGCCTGAGGCAATCGACTTACAAGAGGATGGATGAATACGTGCTGGTTCTGTTAAGTTTTAAAAATGATTACTCGACGTTGGATCGAGCTTTTAATCTTGTTTTGAAATGATTATCGGATGTTCGTTTTAATTCTTGTATTAACAGATGAATAAAGAATGAAAGAATAAACATTATACACTTCATGGGAGAGGGGTACATTTGTTATGAATGGGGATTGTTCATGGGATTCAAACAATAAGAATATATGCCTCATACATCATACAAGTAGGCAACAGTTATCAATCAAATCAGATAAGCAAACAATGTATAATCAAATCCAAGAATCAAAGAATGAAATAATGGAGCATTAAACAAAGCATGGGAGTATGAACATGTTAAATAAACAAACAATAGAAGCATGGATGAAAGAAACAAAGGCAACAGACAATAGATGAATCAAACAGGTGAAAAGAAATGCACAAAAGGGTTCACTGAATAATTTAATCGAGAAATGAAGTAAGGATCAAATAAAATCAAGATAAAAGGCCCCTAATACATGGCATATGATATGAACAAGGGAGGATCAAAAGATCTCTTCAATTGCCATAAGCAATCCCTAAGTCAAACATCGATCATAAAGAAGTCGACTGAAAATTCAAGTCAACTTAAAAAATATCAAATAAATAGCAAATTTAACAAGAAAATTATGAAAAATTAAACTAAGTAAGGTGGGGTCAGGAAATCATAATCCCCCAAAAATATTTTAAAAATAATGAAAATTAGTGCATAAATCAATTGAAATAAAACAAAGGTCAAACCAAAAGTCAACCAACAAGACTAGGTTAGAAATAAATCAAGAATAAATTGAAAATGGGAAATAAAATTCCAAGAAAAGTTCAGGTTGACCATGAGACATTGGTCAACCTTCATCCCAAAAATCAAAAGCTAAAAATAATTTTAAGATATAAAAATAAAATCAAGAAAAAAATGTGTGTCAAAATGGACCATTTAGAATAAATAATTAAAATAAAATATTAATATTAAATAAATATGAAAATAAAAATTAAATAAAACTAAATAAGACATTAAGAAATGGGGAAAATATTTTTGGGTATTTTTATGAATAAAGAAAGTATTTTAAAAAATTAAAAATTAAAACAGAAAATAAATGGAGATTGAAGAAGAAAATGAAAGGAGAAAGTATTTGTGCTGATGGGCCTTGAAACATGGAGGTGTGAAAAGCAAACTAGTGCTGGCCCAGTCCAAATCATTAAATCCAGGTGTGACACACTAAATAACATTTTATTAAAATAAATCATGTAGACATGTTATCAATTGGTCATGTTCACTTAAGTGACTAGAAGACAAAAAAGGAATGGACAGTCTAGATTAAAACACAAGCCAAGGATCCAAGGGCTCATGAAGCGCCACATAATCATCTGCTTCACAAACCAAAAACCCTAGCCATGCATGCAGAAAAACGTGAAAAACCAGTGGAATTTCTCAAACTTCCACTCAAGAATACGCATGCTATAGGGCACCAAATGACACGAAATAAAAACCAAAGTTCAAGTACAAAATGTGTAGAACATCATGGTGATTTGTTTTAGTAAAAATAATGGCTTAATCATGGAGAAAAGTTGACCACAAGAGGTCAATATGGACACGGGCTAGGGCAAAAAATTCAACATAAACCAATAACAAGAACACAAGCATGATGATTGGCATTAATGATGATGATGAGCATGGTAATGGCATGGTGAACAATAATGATAATAATGATGAACATGGTAATGATGATGATGGTGAACATAAGTATATTAATACATGGCCATGGAAGATAGAGTAGGATGATTATCTAGTGGAGATTAGGTCCACTGCCCTTTGGTTATGGAGAGAAATAGAAGAAGATGAGGCTGCCCTTTTTTGTGCTTCAAGAACCCTAACTCAAGAGCTTGTTGAGAGAGAATGGAAGCTATGTGATGAAACTTTGCCTTGCTTGCCATGAAATTCCACTGCTCTTTTTAGGTTTAGGGTTTGCCTCTTTTAAATATGTAGGTCAAGTGTTTAAATGGGCTTTGAAACAAATGATATCCATAAGAATAAAAGTGCAAAGTGAGGTGTATTAGGGGATGTGAAGCTTGTGTTATTTTGGGCCAAACTTAAGTGAGTAAATATCCAATGCATGGCCAAAAACGTGGGCTGGTTTGTGCAGCATGACTTGGCTTGTTTGGCAAGCAAGAAAACATTCCAAGGTGGTGACTTTATGGCCATGTAACTTAATGCTCAAGTCACTAAATGATGAAACAATGCAAATAGTAGAAAGATCTCATGGAGCTTAGCATCTTTCATGTTGATCACAAGTTGAAATGATGAATGGAAGAAGGTGAAAAATGGTCCTCAAGTTCAGGTTGCACCATGCAAAACTGATTAGGCCAGTTTGGCCTAAATGCTGCCTAGAAAATCAAGTCATGATGCCAACTTTAAGTGAATGCATCTCTCAAACCATGAATCCAAATTAGATGATTCCAAAAGGATGTGAAAGAGGACATAGCAAGGTACAATTGTTGTGAAGAAAGAATTTTCAAATGATGCCTTGAAGTGCAAGAAAACTGGCCAAGAAGTCTTGACAAACTTTGAAGATTTTGGACTTAGAAATTTTTCTAAGTGTCCTAGAAAAATATCTCACTTTGACTAAGCATAACTTTCTCAATTTTAATCCAAATGGAGCAAACTTTATATCTTTAGAAATATTGGAACAAGAGGAACAACTTTCATGTTGGAGAAATTTTCAAATGGAGCTTTTATCTTGATGGAAAATGGGCTTAAAGTGAGTGCAATAATCATGAAAACTTGCCCTAAATGGAAAGTCAACCATTTCCAAATTAAGTAACTTTTCCAATTCCTGATTAAATGATGAATCCATGATCCAACCTTGATCAAATTTCACATGTAGGCTCCCCTAGGCATGAATTTTTAGATTCCACTCTCAAAATGTCAGGAGTTGACTTTTCTGGCCCCACAGTTGACTTTTCCCAAACTGTCTGATTCCCGATTCCAATGATCAATTGAAGCACCTCTGGCTCAAATAAAGAGCTGATTTTTTGTATGTAGACCCTTGTGGACATATGGAGGGCCATGGAAAAGAGTTTCACCCAAAGAATCAGAAATAAACTGATTTTATACCAAACCCTAGTTTAGGGCAAAATTGATCAGGAACTGATTGCACTGCTTGCCAATGGATATTTCTGAGATAATGGTGAGTCTTCCTAGGCCAAGATGCCTCTCTAATCATGACATGGATGAGCCTCTCTACTTCCAACCAAACATTTCCTGTTGCTGGTAACCATGAAACCCTAATTTATGATTAAATCCAGATGAAAACTCTGATAGCTCTGAATCCTTCACTATTGAACTGAGGACCATAATAAGATACCTGGATCCCCTTAAAACCCTTGAGACTTGTATACTTGGAGAATGAAGTTCAATGCTCAATTTTTCTGTGTGGGCTCCTTCTGTTAAGGAGTGATCAATCAAACCCTGATTTCCAAGTCACTAATGCAGTATGCAATGAGTATGACCTAGTATGATGTTAATGAAGTGTGGAACATAATCCCATGCTTCCATGAAAAATGAAGGGTAAATTTTGGGGTATTATAGCTGCCCTATTCAATCAACTAGAGACCCGAAAGAAAGATAGCAACGGCTTTCGCACTTTCGAGGTATCAAGGGATTAAATACGATAAAAACCCGAAAATTTACACTAAAGTGAAAAATGAAGTAATAATGTAATAATGCCTGTCAGGATCGGCAAAGAGGTAGTCTTAAAAAAGAATCTGTCTGGTACAGTGAGAGTCGGTCTGAACACCGAAAAAGGAATGTTAGCCTGAATACCAAAATAAATGGTAACACCGAAATAACCATGGCCTGAATGTCGCTCATCAATCTGAATACTGGAAATGACTTCGATCTGAGCATCAGAAGATATAAGATTAGCAAACATCGGTCTGAACACCGGGAAACTGGCCTGAGCGCCACTTCGGTCTGAATACCGGAAAACTGGTATGAATGCCACAAGTTGCATCGACTTGAATGTTGGAAACTTCTTCGATATTAACATCGGAAAACTAGCCTGAATGCCACTTCGGTCTGAATACCGGAAAACTGGCCTGAATGCCACAAGTTGCGTCGACCTGAACGTCGGAAACTTCCTCGATCTGAATATCGGAAAACTGGCCTGAATGCCACTTCGGTCTGAATACTGAAAACTGGCCTGAATGCCACAAGTTGCGTCGACCTGAACGTCGAAAACTTCTTCAATCTGAACATCGGAAAACTGGCCTGAATGCCACTTCGGTCTGAATACCGGAAACTGGCCTGAATGCCACAAGTTGCATCGACCTGAACGTCGGAAACTTCTTCGATCTGAACATCGGAAAAAACTGGCCTGAATGCCACAAGTTGCATCGACCTGAACGTCGGAAACATCTTCGACCTAAACATCGGAAAACTCTTCATGCCTGTCAGCATCGGCAGAAATAGGGAAAATGATAATTAAGGCGGCGCGCGGGCCAACGACCCCTGTTGGGAATGACGAAGGATAAGCCATGAACAAGCTTCAGTCTGAGTACTGGAAACAAACTTTTGGCTTATCACTTGGGATACCGAGAATGTCTTATGCTTCACATGCGTATGTTTTAATTTTTCAATGGCGTAAGTCTCCATGAAAATGGAAATGATACGCGATTTGGGAGGATGCAATGCGATATGATTCTACATGCAGGGATGCAAAATGCTAGGTTAAAGAGAACGCCAAGCCGAGGCAGGGAATTCTGCTGGGAAAATGATCACAATCTTCTGGACCCTGGCAATGCTGTTGGAGATACACAGCATAATGAACTCTGTGGGGAAATGACCGGCCACGTGGTGTTCTGGAAATAACAAAATACCGAGACTCTTACTGGGGAGAGAATGGCACTGAAAGTTTGCTGCTGAGGAGAGCGACAATGGTTCTGGCAACCATAATTTGCGAGAGAGACGACTCAACAGGGGAAGCAAACACCAATACGGTACCGATATTCTTCTTCAAGGAAAGAGACCATGGATCTAGCGTCGAGATCATCGATCTGGCATGGAACTCTGAGGAGTAGTCGCTTCTGCTGGGAAGATACAGTCTGGCACTGTCAACTCCGCTGGGGATATACAGTCTGACACTGTCGACTCCGCTGGGGATATACAGTCTGACACTGTCGACTCTACTGGGGTATGTATAGCCTGAAACAGACGCTTGGGGAAGTACAGTAGTGAGAACCTGCTGGGGATTGAAGAATCCAATGCTCGGACCAACTTTGCAGGGCTAAGATACCAAATACCAACCCTTGAAGAAAACATCCGTGATCATCCGCTGGGAACCTTAAGGAAATGCCCCGAGTGTACCTGTTCTGAATAGACGATCCAAAGCACTTAAAATTTACAGCAATTTTAAATGTTTATTAAGCATGTACCTATAAAGCTCTTATGTTTCATGATGCAATGTTTATCAAAAATTCGGACGTCATTTTTGCAAACAAAACAGTAAATGAAAATGAACACAAAGATATACTGAATAACATGATTTTATTGACTGAATGGCCTCTGAATAGGCATTTACATCAGGAAGCAATCCCTGGAAAGAGGTAATTGCGCAAAAGATAAAAACAGAAATTAATCTAATGGCAATGTGAAATGGATTTCTATCGGGTTCCAATCCTGCTATGACTCGCTCGTCTTCAAGATCCTCTAAATGATCAGCTTTCTGAGAAAGGTGATTGGACTGTTTCCTATCCTTCGAAAGTTTCCAGTTATCGACACGAGATGAGATTCATAACTACTCAGAACGCAGTCATTCGCTTAATCCCTAACTTTTGCTTGGATCTCCCTTTTCGGGTTTTCAATCCACCGGGATACCCATTTTTGCCTAAGTTGCCTTTTTCAGGTTTTCAACTTACCGGGTGTACAATCTTTTCATTTTTAATCCCTAACTTTTACCCGAACCTTTTTCATTTTCTTGGTTCACCGGGATGCCCATTTTTTGCCTGGACTATTCTTTTTATTGTCCAGCGGGTCTATTTTATGCGAAGTATTTTTTAACTGCGTCTGAGTTCACAGGGGAAGCGAAGTCTTCACCATCCATAGTTGCAAGCATTAAGGCTCCACCATCAAAAAATTTGGTGACAATGTACGGTCCATCATAGTTAGGGGTCCACTTGCCCCTATGATCTGTCTGAGGAGGAAGGATCCTTTTCAACACCAAATCTCCGACTTGGAAGCATCGAGGACGCACTTTTCGATCAAAGGCTCTCTTCATCCGACTTTGATACAACTGCCCATGACAAATGGCTGCCAATCGCTTCTCTTCGATAAGACTCAACTCATTGAACCTTGTCCGAATCCATTCAGCTTCATCTAACTCGACATCCAGCAGGACTCTTGGAGAAGGAATCTCCACTTCAACAGGTAGGACTGCTTCTATACCATACACAAGGGAGTAAGGGGTTGCCCCGGTCGATGTACGTACTGAAGTATGGTACCCAAGCAAGGCGAAGGGTAGCATCTCATGCCAATCTCTGTACGTAACGACCATCTTCTGCACAATCTTCTTTATGTTCTTATTTGCTGCCTCAACAACACCGTTCATCTTAGGACGATAAGGGGAAGAGTTGTGATGCTGAATGTTGAAGTTCTTACACAACTCCTTCATCGTTTTGTTATTGAGGTTAGAACCATTATCAGTAATTGTAGATGTTTAATTGGCTGCATTGTATGGTAAAACACTAGTTGGATTCTAATGTCGTGACTGATGTCATGACATGCTGTGGAGATGTTTGTTTGACTGCATTATAGGTTAGAATGTCTAGATGTACTCTGATGTCTTGGCTGATGTCATGACATACTTGAGTAGTATACTGCAGGATTAGCTAATACAGGATTTATTGAATGTCAAACTGGTTGTTATGACATTCATCCCTGTCAGCAGATACTGAGGAATAGAACAGTTTGTGTTCTGTTAGAACTCAGTATTTATTTTCAGTCTGGTTATCAAGGAAATACCAGACCTGGCATAAGGCCTATTGTTTGAATGTCAAACTGGATGTTATGACATTCATCATTGACAGCATATACTGAACAATAGGCAGAGTGGTTTTCTGCTACACTTTAGTATGTATCTCAGTCTGTTCTTCAGAAGGATAACAGACCTGATGTAAGGCTCTATGTGTAAATGTCAAATTGGATGTCTTGACATTTATTAATGTACGCTGATACTGAGGTATGGACAAATTGGTCTTGTATAGTTCAGCAAATTTGTATTGTCTGTTTTCAGGAAAAACAGACCTAGCATATGGTCCTTGATTTGGATGTCAAACTGAATATTGTGACATTCATTCCTGACAGCGTATGCTATATTGTAGGTTTTTTAGTTTTTCTGTTTCAGCATTTTTCTCAAGCTATTCTTCAGGGATTCAACAGCTGGGAGAAAATCCAGGAAACCAACAACCAAGCTACAATTAATGAACCTAACAAATAGCCTATTTGTTAGCAACCTAGATGTGGAATTTAGGGGAACTCGTGTGACCTTAATTTCAGGAAAATACAAGTACAAGGCCCAAGTGCTGCAATATAAAAGGATGGCAATCCTTCATTCATAACTGGGGTGTTTAGGCGTGAAGATTTAGTGTGTTCATCATACTTCACTGCTTTATTTTTGTGTGTCTTGTATTAGACGTATCTTGTAAGCCAAGCTATTATCACTGAGATGATAGCATTGGTATAGGGTGTTCATTGAGTTGTAAGTGTTGTGTCACTCTAAGCTTTTAAGCGTGAGTGCTGTGTATCTTGATTAAAGCTGTTAAGCACAATCAAGAGTTGTTTGAAGTGTGACTTCACAAGTGTCTTTAATTGTAATTAAAGGTTGTAATCACTGAGGTGATTGAGGGGGAGTGAGTAGGAACTCTGATGTTAGTGTAAGATTGAAATTGCATTGGGTAGGTATTAAGTGATAGGGTTAAAAAGTTGGTTTAAGGTCTGAATTAATACTACTAATAGTGGATTTCCTCCCTGGCTTGGTAGCCCCCAGACGTAGGTCATGTTGGACTGAACTGGGTAAACAATTACTTGTGTTATTTACTGCACTTACTTTTAAGTTCTGCATAATTCTTGTCTGCGCAGAATCGGATGTCATAACAACCCGTGTGACATCGAAAGTCTGATAACTAGAATTTCAGTAATGATTCTTTCAGGAATCCCATAACGATAAATGATTTCTTTCTTGATGAATCGGGCAACCACATGTCTGGTGACCTTCGCAAATGACGCTGCTTCGACCTATTTGGTGAAATAGTCGATGGCAACAAGGATGAAGCGATGCCCATTGGAAGTAGTCGGCTCAATCTTTCCAATCATATCAATACCCCACATAGCAAACGGCCACGGCGAAGACATCACATTCAGAGGATTTGGCGGCACATGCACCTTATCAGCATAAATCTGGCATTTATGACACTTCCGAGCATATTTGAAACAATCAGATTCCATGGTCATCCAGTAATAACCCGCTCTCAACAATTTCTTAGCCATTGCATGTCCGCCGGCATGACTACCAAAGGATCCTTCATGAACTTCCTGCGTTAACATGTCCGCTTCGTGTCTATCCATGCATCTGAGCAAAACCATGTCGAAGTTCCTCTTATACAGCACATTGTCTTTGTTCAAGAAGAAACTGCCTGCCAATCTTCTCAAGGTCTTCCTATCATTGTTGGATGCCCCTGCAGGGTACTCTTAATTTTTCAGAAAGCACTTGATGTCGTGATACCAGGGCTTGTCATCAACTACCAGTTCAGCAGCAAACACATACGCGGCCCTATCAAGGCGCATAATATCGATCCAAGGAACATAGTTCCACTAAATCACCTTGATCATGGAGGATAGAGTAGCAAGAGCGTCTGCCATCTGGTTCTCATCACGAGGTATATGATACAGCTTTATTGTTGTGAAGAAAGTCAACAGTCTTCTCGTGTAATCTCTGTAGGGGACCAGATTAGGCTGGAGAGTATTCCAATCACCATTCACTTGATTGATCACTAGAGCTGAATCTCCAGAGATGTCCAAAGTCTCGATTCTCAAATCAATGGCTTTCTCAATACCCAAGATACATGCCTCATACTCAGCTTCATTATTGGTGCACTCGAAAGTCAGACGAGCAGTGAAAGGCATGTGGGCAACTTTCGGAGTGGTAATGACAGCACCAATTCCACTTCCTTTGGCATTGACGGCCTCATCAAACATTAAAGTCCACTTTTCATCTGGATTAGTTCCCTCCTCTACAATCGGATCTTCACAGTCTTTCATCTTGAGGAACATGATGTCTTCATCCGGAAAATCAAACTTCATCGGATCATAATCATCAATCGGCTGCTAAGCAAGATAGTCTGACAGAATACTCCCTTTGATGGCTTTCTGGGATGTATATTGGATGTCTTACTCTGTCAGTACCATTTGCCAACGAGCAACCCTTCCGGTGAGAGCTGGCTTCTCAAATATATACTTGACTGGATCCATTTTGGAGATCAGTAAGGTTGTGTGAGTCAGCATGTATTGTCTCAATCGCTTAGCAGCCCATGCAAGTGCACAACATGTCTTTTCAAGCATTGAGTATCTCGACTCGCAATCTGTGAATTTTTTACTCAGGTAGTAGATGGCATGCTCTTTCCTACCTGTCTCGTCGTGTTGACCGAGAACACAACCCATGGAGTTATCAAGTACTGTCAAATACATAATCAGCGGTCTCATTGGGACTGGAGGCATAAGGATTGGAGGATTCTGCAAATACTCTTTTATTTTTTCGAAGGCCCTTTGGCAATCACCATTCCACCTGATAGCCTGATCTTTTCTTAACAATTTGAATATTGGCTCACACGTGGCTGTTAGATGAGAGATGAGCCTTGCAATGTAGTTCAACCTCCCTAAGAAACCACGAACTTATTTTTCTGTTCTTGGCTCCGGCATTTCTTGTATCGCTTTTACTTTGGCAGGATCCACCTCAATCCCTTTTTCGCTAACAATAAAACCCAGCAGTTTTCCAGATCTTACCCCGAAAGTACACTTGTTCGGATTAAGCCTCAACTTGAATTTTCTCAAACGCTCAAACATTTTCTGTAAATTCACCAAATGTTCCTCCTCCGTTCATGATGAATCATATCATGGAAAAGAGTTACCATAGCTCGTTGATATGTTGCCCCAGCATTTTTCAAACCAAACAGCATCACCTTGTAGCAGAAGGTGCCCCATGGGGTTATGAAAGTTGTCTTCTCCATGTCTTCTGGTGCCATCTTAATTTGATTATAGCTAGAAAAGCCATCCATAAAGGAGAATACCGAGAACTGAGCCGTGTTATCCACCAAAACGTCGATGTGAGGTAATGGGAAGTCATCTTTAGGACTAGCTCTGTTCAGATCCCGGTAGTCAACACACATCCGTAGCTTTCCATCCTTCTTAGGTACTGGAACGATATTTGTAACCTATGGCGGATAATTTGTAACCGCTAGAAACCCTGCGTCCAACTGGTTTTGCACTTCTTCCTTTATCTTGACATCCATCTCTGTTCTCGTTCTTCTGAGCTTCTGCTTGACCGGAGGACAATCCTCTTTGAGAGGCAAACGGTGTACCACAATGTTTGTGTCAAGCCCTGGCATGTCCTGATAAGACCAAGCGAAGATGTCAACATACTCTTGCAGCAATTCAATCAGCCCCTTCTTCACATTATCTTCCAAAGCAGCCCCTATCTTGATTTCTCTCTTGACGTCCTCGGTGCCGAGATTAATCACTTCAATAGACTCTTGATGCGGTTGAATGACCCTTTCCTCCTGTTTTAACAACCTGGCGAGTTCTTCAGAGAGTTCACAGTCTTCATCACCCTCTTCTTCAGCTTGAAAGATTGGATTTTCAAAGTTGAAGCGAGCCATAGCAGAACTGTTATCAATAGGATCCGGTGACGTGCATCTGCATGAGTGATGATATGTGCTTATGAGTGTGAACAAGGAATGAAAACATTGCCAAATACATTTTTTTGATTTTTTTTTGAAAACTGCAAAAATAGAAAGACAGTGAACAAAATATTTGAATGCAAAAAGGCGTCCTTTATTTATGATAAAAAATGCAGGTATTCACATAGATGAGCCCTACAATGAGTCATTACGCCCTGGGCGGAACGTAAGACTTGGACATGCATGAATAAACAAATAAAATTACTCCTCAAGAAGAGTGACTTGGATAATCTCTTCAGAAGACCAATTGCGGAGAACTTCACCCGGGACCCTTGGACGCACCCAGTTGTCAATGTCGCAATCACTATCTCCATCTACTTCGTTGATTGCAGAGATCTGGCCATACTGCATGATTCCAGCACTAGAGAACCTTCGGGTACCGTATCGGTGAATGCCTGAGTCAGCTATCCTGCTAGTGGAATACCAAACAAACTAAGAACACTGCGGCGGTACCTGTTATGCAAGACATGCTAATGAATATGCAAATGCAATGACATATTTATCAATTCCAAAGGGTATTCTACCCCCTTGATTCCAGTCTCTCATTAGATAAACAGTGTAAGAAGATTGAGCCGTTAGGAGAACCAGAAAACCTCGAATAGAATCAAGAAGAAGATATAAACCCCTGGGAATAGATAAACATGTGTTAAATGATGTGAATGCAAAATGATGTGATGCAATACAGTGACATGGGAATCAGGATTGATGTATCTGCTTGAACAACTGTCAGGTCGCACTGTCTGAAGAGAAAACCACTAAGGAACATATAAGAGATCAAAGTTCTGCTCCAACAAGAATACCAGAAAACCGGGTTGGTTGAAGGTTAAGGTTTCCTGAATTTAGACCGCCCCTCACTAGTAGGTTCTAAGAACAGAAGCTTGTCAGCTTCCAGCCCTTCAGTCGAGAATAATACGTTTACCACTGAAGGTTTGGTATTATTACGAGACAAAAGACCTCCACTAACTCCCCTTAACAGGACATCCTAAAAGCAAGTTCCCAGCCTCGGGGTCCTCGGATTGAGCAGCGAGAATGCGCCCACCAGAGCTAACATAACCGCGTCTCGGAGGAGAGGCCTCGACCGAGTCCTCGGGAAATGGTCACCAGAGTCGACGATTTCTAAAGGAACATCATGTCGTTACAGAACACCCGTAGGACAGAATATATCCAAAAGAAACCTCTTCTGGGTGTGGGTCTTCATGAACGACTTAACGTAGCAACATACTACGCAAGCCTCATGACTATCCACTCTAAAACCTGTGTGTATGCTCAAGCCTGGGTAGTGGGCTTATCTCTCATAGAACAACCCATCCCAACACTACGCCAAAAACTGGAATAGACAGCGCCCCTTAGAGGGCGCTTTATTACAAAAGCGCACTCTAAAGTGAAGAGAAAAAATAAGGAGCATACTATTGGAATAGACAACGCACTTTAGAGGGCACTTTTGTAACAAAGCGCACTCTAAAGTGAAGCGAAAAAATAATGAGGAAATGGAGGGACACCAATAGAGGACGCTTTATTGAAAGCTCCCTCTAAGGGTAACCTTAGAGGGCGCTTCTAAAAAAGCGCTCTCTATGTCCATGTACATTTCCAGTTTATAAGGCGCTTTTGGAAAGCCTTAGAGAGCGCTTTTAGAAGCGCCCTCTTAGGCCCCCGTTAGAGGGCGCTTTTGTAACAAAGCGCCCTCTAAAGTGAAGCCAAAAAAAAAATGGAGGGACAACAATAGAGGGCGCTTTTGTGAAAGCGCCCTCTAAGGTTACCCTTAGAGGGCGCTTTTGAAAAAGCGCTCTCTAAGTCCATGTACATTTCCAGTTTAGAAGGCGCTTTTGGAAAGCCTTAGAGAGCGCTTTTAGAAGCGCCCTCTTAGGCCCCCTTTAGAGGGCGCTTTTTTTAAAAAAGCGCCCTCTAAGGTCCCCTTTAGTAAACATTAAAATTATAACATATACTGCATGTCTCTTTATTTTCCCTCTCTATAAGCTATTTCGTTTACGTAACTGGGTTTTCTCTCAACTGTGATTACTCTCTACTGCGATTACTCTCGTCCTCCGTTCGTTCTCCCTCCCTCACCGTCATCGTCGCCGTTCGTTCTCCCTCTCTCACCGTTCACGTTCACTGCGTTAACCTCTTCCACCGTCACTGTTCACTTTCTTCTCCGTCGTTACCGTCACCTTTAAGGTATTTCTCTTCTCCATCGTTACCGTTCACTTTCTTCATGTGTTTGATTAGGGCATTTTCTAAACTTAGTTTTTCATTTTGTGCATTATGTTGATTAATGTTGTTTAGGGCAAACTGAGTTTTTTATTTCTGATTGAAAACTGATATATTTGAAGTGTGTTTGAGCTTGTGCTTGGAAGTTTGATGATTATGGATGCAAGTTTGTTCATGTTCCAAACACCATAAGTTTGCATTGGTCTTTTGCATGCAGTAGGTGTGTGTGAGTTTGTATTCAATAATGATAAAAAAAGAAGAGTTTAGATTGTTGTAACATGAGAGAAATGGAAGGTATATGAATGTGTTCACGTATTGAATCATTGTCTTACTTGGGTCTTATTGAATCATTTCTATATTACAGATAAAATGGCTAACCAAGACGATACCCATGCCGCGAATGAATCACGTAATAATGTTGAAAAAGAAATCAAACGAGGATTGACTGTTATGAAGTCGATCATTCGTGCAAGAGACAAGGGTGTAAAATTTGAAGTACATTGGAGTGCTGAAGACCAACTAATTGAGCCTAACGGTTCAATGTTGGCAAGTTACATTGGTTTCCTTGTTCGCCAACATATTCCGATTACATGTGATAATTGGAGAAGTCCGGACTTGAAGGTTGGCAAGGAAAAAATATGGTCGGAGATACAGGTACTTACCATATATTGTTATATGTTTTTTTGTTGACTATTTGTTAACCATATATTGTTATAATATTACTTTATAATAACACACTCCATTTGTATATTTTTTAGAGATCCTTTCACATCGATGAAAGCCGGCAAAAATATTGTATTCAATTGGCCGGAAAAAGACTCCGAGGATTTCGATCCTTTTTGTGCAACAAATTTCTCAAGGATGAGGAAGGAAAATTTGTTGAAGGAGAATGGCCAATGAAGTATGCCGAGATTATTTCAGCCGATGAATGGGATAACTTTGTCGCCAAACGAAGAAACGAAAAATTCCATGTAATGTCTATTAATTATGGTATTATACAATTGTTAAGTTACTTGGTTCTAATATGCCTTAAACTTTTTTATCCAGGAAGTAAGCGACATAAATAGGAAAAGGGCATCAAAACCCGCGTATCCGTACAAAAAAGGGCGTACGGGTTATGCACGGTTACAACAAAGAATTGTGAGTATATTCAAATGCTATGAGCTTATACATTGTCACAATATGTTATAATTGATGATCTTATAATCTAATTCAATGTGTAGCTAGCCGAGGAGAAAAGTGACGCAACATCTCTTCCGGATCACGTATTATGGAAGGCTGCTCGGATTGGGAAGGATGGGGCTGTCGTTGAAGCGGTCCAAAATGTTTATGACGAATGTGTAAGTATATGTAACATTATTTCTTTAATTATATCGAAAATTTTGTTAGACATATAATTCATTTTTAATCTCCTCTAATAATATTTCAGGAGACTTTATCCCAAACCGTACCTTCAACCGAGGTCCAGGATTGCAGGAGCGTACTTAGTCGAGTACTAAATGTTCCTGAGTATTCCGGTCGTGTGAGGGGTAAGGGTTTTGGTGTGACTCCGTCGTCATTTTATAAAAAAACAAAAACAAAAAATCCTACCAACAAAGAGGTGATGGAGACCTTGGCGGAGTTAAGGGCACAAGTACTCCAACTGCAAAACGAGAATGCAAGGTATAGAGAGGAAAGGTGCGCTTCCGAGGCAAAAGATACTAGTGACCGAGCTAGTATCAATCATCAACCGAAATTTCCCGAGGTAATTATATATGTTATTATGAAATTAAAATAGCACTTTTTTACTTGACACATATACAAGTTAACAATAACATTTATTATTGGTTTAGGGCATTTCACCTTGTCAGCTGTATCTATCGTCACCAACTTATCGCATGGTTGGCAAGGGAAAAGTGCACAATACTTCGGGTGAATTACTTCACCATAATCCCCTCCCGGTGGGATTTATGAAAGTTTCGGTTGACCTCGTATTAGATACGGACGCCCGTCTACCATTACCCGACGTTGTTTCAAAGACAACGTTGATGCGAGATGCAATCGGATCCTTTGTTGGTTGGCCGTCAGATCTAATTTTCCCTGATGCCGAGGTATATATGTTCTAAATGATTATGAATATTTAGTATTCACATTTCAATTCAGCTACAATTATGATATTTAATCAATCCTTATTACATGGTAATGTTAGACTCCTACAAGACCCACCCCTAAAGCTGGTAAAGGGATTTCAAGACGCATCGAGTCGGTTGCATCTCAAAAAGAGGTACAAATATATATACCCATTGAATTATATACACAACGATTCTTTTGCATCACACAAAGTAATGATTTATTTTATATGAATTTTTAGGTTCCCGGTCGAAAGTTGAAAAGCGATGGTAAGGATATTCCAACGAAGGATATTCCAACGAAGGATATTCCAACGACGGCCGGGACAAAATCTCAAATTATGATGCGTCTTGAGAAAATGGTGGAAGAGTCCGATATTATGGACGGGTCCATTCGTAGTATAGATTTTGATGAAGGTGTTTTCGGAAAAGCTCATTTCGAAATAATTGGAAAGGAGGACATGCAACAACTTTTTGAGCACGACGAATTGGGCATCGCTATCATTCATACATACATATGGTACTCCGATCAATCTATAATTTACTTAGTTGAACAATTTATTTACACATTTCAATGAGTAGTCTAATATTTATTATGTTTCTATTTAAGGTATATGTATGACAAATTGATGCGGGGAACTGAATTGTGTAACCGGTTCAATTTTATTGCTGCTTCCCGTGTCAACGCAACGTTAATATCGAAAAATCCAACATCCGTAAAGAATGATCTAGTCGATAGATTCATGGCGGCCGGCGATAATACTACACGCAGTTTGTATTTTTTACCGTTTAATTCTGGCAACGGGTTAGATTTTCTTTCTAATAATTTCATTCTAATCTATGTATATCTTTTACGTAGAAAATTTTCATTCATCTAAATTTTTGTTTTATTTCACAGTGGTCACTGGGTGTTGGTTGCTATGGATCTTTCGAGACTAATAGTGTATTATCTCGATTCGTTATCGGGTGATTGGAGTAAATATCCGGGTTTGAAGAAGACGGTTGACACGTAAGTGAAATTCCCCTAAATATTCGTGTGTATTTCTATATTTAATTATGTCTGTCAGATTGATCTCAATATACGTTTTTATTTTGTTAGGGCAATAATAAAATTTAGATCGAAAAAGAATTACCGCATTAGGAAGGACATTACCTGGGTCAGAGTTCAGGTATATATTAAGTATCTTATTTTTGCTTATAATAGTGTTTGTTTTTTTGCTTATAATAGTGTTTGTAAGAAATTAACTATATATATATTGTTTGTTTTTCTTGTTGGTGTAAGCCCTAGAGGCCAATACTTTTGGTACTTGTATCGAATTATTTATTAATAATAAAAGGCTTTTTCTTTATTACGTTTGTTTAATAAAGTCCCTAGAATAGTTAGTCTGTTTAATGTATCAAGTATGACTTAATCATGAGGTCACATTAAACATAAGGACATTATTCTTAAAGTATCCGTAGTCGAGCTTTAGTGTGAAGTGGGATAACATTAAAGCATTAAGACTATTATGTTTGTAGACTGATGATCACATCTCATGGATCATGGATAAAGAGTTATCAAGTCTTAAACATAGGTATGAATATTAGGAGTAATATTTATACCGGATTGACCCACTATGAGGATACTATATAGAAAGTTATGCAAGGTGTCATAAGTTATTCTCATGGTGATAATAGTGTATTCCACTCTTCGACCTGAAACCACTATGGATCCTAGATGTAGAGTCGAGTGCTTTATTGCTGATCCAACGTTGTCCGTAACTGGATAACCATAAAGACAGTTAATGGGTACTCCACAAAGCATGCTGAGGGACATGAGTGTCCTAGATGGAATTTGCCCATCCTGCGTAACAGGATAAATGTCTATGGGCCCAATATTGAACTAGACAAGGATGACACGGTCTATACCTTGTGTTCAATATAGACATAAGGGCAAAAGGGTAATTATACACATAAGTATTATCACAGAAGGAATTGTCAGATCACATGACATTTTCGTGTCTTGGGTAGCAGTGATGTGTTGCTAGATACCGCTCACTGTTTATTATGTTAAATACATGATTTAATATAATTGCCAACGCCGCGAAAACCTACAGGGTCACACACAAAGGACGGATTGATGAGAGATAGGATAACTAAGGAATACCGTAAGGTACGGTGCCCTTAAGTGAGTTATGGAACATCGTAAGGTACGGTGTACTTGAGTAGAATACGAAATATGGTAAGGTACCATGGGCTTAAGTGATTTTGGGCATATTATAAGATATGGGCCAAAATACACTTAAGTGGGCTTTTAGCTTGAAGCCCACACAAGTGGTTCTATAAATAGAACCCTTGTGCCGAAGCAAAAATTTGCGGTTGCATTATTTTTGTTTTCTATCACTCTCTCTCTCTCACTCAAAGCCTTCATTCGTACCAGCTAGCACTGAGATTGAAGGAACCCGTTCGTGTGGACTGAGTAGAGACGTTGTCATCGTTCAACGTTCGTGATCGCTTCGTGGATTTGCATCAAAGGTTTTGATTGTCACAAGAGATCTGCACCAAAGGTTTCAACCGTCACAAGAGGTAAATATTCTATCACTGATCATGACCATTCGTAAGGATCTCTAAAGGAGAAAAATTTTTTTATTTCCGCTGCGCTTTGGGTCGCAATTCTCCTTCATTTCTGTGTAGTGTCCTCAGCAAAATAATTCGGTCGATTGCGGATTTTTTGTATTGAGATTTATGAGAGATATCATTGCGTTGAATCGTATAGACATCCCAAAAATGGTATGGAATAATAACTTAGGGTTTATTTTAATATTATCGGATAACTCATCTAATTTGTTACTAAATCATGAATATGTTTTATTCTCTTAATTGTAGTACTTTGAGGAATACAAATCTTACTCAAGAGCTCATTTGGATGAAATGAAGGATGAATTGTGTCAATTCATTGTTGATCAAAGAATCATATAGCTAGGTTGTATATTGTTGTACATATATGTATGGAATGTTGTTGTTGTATGCTGTTGTTGTATATATGTTGTATATTGTTGTTGTACTTTTACTAAATCATGAATATGTTGTTGTATATTGTTGATCAAAGAATCATATATTAATGTTATATATATGGAGGGTTAATGTTGTATATAAATGGATTCATGTTGTATATATCAATGGATTAATGGTGTATAACATTGGATTAAAGGATGAAATCAATATGAATTTTACACTTTTGCAGCATGCGAACAGGTTACCAATTAAATATCCACTGTTTTTCAAACAAATTTTTTTAAAATAACTAACACTTTAGAGGGCGCTTTCTGTAGGAAGCGCCCTCTAAACACTTTACATTGAGAACTTTAGAGGGCGCTTTGTCCAGAAAGCGCCCTCTAAACACTTTACATTGACAACTTTAGAGGGCGCTTTCTGCAGAAAGCGCCCTCTAAAGTGTTAGTTATTTTAAAAAAATAAGCGCCCTCTGAACACTTTACATTGACAACTTTAGAGGGCGTTTTTTCCAGAAAGCGCCCTCTAAACACTTTACATTGACAACTTTAGAGGGCGCTTTTTCCAGAAAGCGCCCTCTAAGGTTTCCCTTTATGGACCACTCCAGAGGGCGCTTTTTTCATAAAGCGCACTATAATGTGGCCCTTTAGACAGCGCTTTCTCCAGGAAAACAAAGCGCTGTCTTTACCTATGCCAGTGCCACTTTAGAGGGCGCTTAAAAGCGCTGTTATAGGCCAAAATAAGCGCCCTCTTTTCCCTTATTTGGCGTAGTGCAACAAACAACCAACCCCACAGATCCAGCATATACATCAATCATATGTACACAATGCAATAAGATAAAGCAGATAAATGTTGAAAGTAAATAACTGTACAAAAGAATAAACACCCAACAAACAAGAAACTCACAAAAGCTAGGAGGGACTCGCATAGGGAAACCGGGTCCCCAGCAGAGTCGCCAGATGTCGCAACTGGATGCGTAAAAAACAACCGGCGAGAAAAAGAAACAGAAGAGTCGCCACCGTTCGTTATTTATCCCAAAGGAGGGAAAGGAAACGATCGAAGAAAACCTGAAGAGAAGGAAAAGACAAGGTCTCGCAACCAAATCTTGGGTTCGGGAGTCGATTATGCGAAGGGAAGGTATTAGCACCCCTACGCATCCGTAGTACTCTACGGGATCCACTCTTGTTGTTCTAGTCTAAAGGGTGTAGGTATATCTAAGGTACTATTTACTAAAAGAAGGTTAAAAGAAAATGAAAATGACTCGCAAGGATATCGCATCCACTGCCTACGTATCTCACTTGAGTATGAGAATCAGAGTCTTCGTAGCTCGGCTACCTATGGGTTAAAGAGAAGTGTGCTCGATAAGACATCGCGCCTTATGCCTACGTATCTCATCTAGAATGAGAATCAGAGCAAAACGTAGTTCAACTAACTACGGGAACAAGGGTCTCGATTGCAACTAGGGCAAGAGAAAGGGAAGGTCTCGATCGCAACGAGGGCGAGAGAAAAGAATCGCAGCAAGGGCGAAAGCAAGCAAGGATTAGTTGTTAGTCGTTAGTCAAAACTCGGCAAGACATCGTGTCTCGTGCCTACGTATCTCATTTGACCATGAGAATCAGAGTTGTCGTAGTTTGACTAACTAGGGGTTAGGGATTGCCATCTGAACATGGACTTACAAAGGAGGACACTAGTTGTGTCAAAGGAAAGTGGGCAATGTGTTCAACGTCCTAGCAGTAGGTGTCGCAACTCGCTGAATCGAGTCTTAGGAATTTACCTCTTTGCAATAGAACGGATTGACATGCCACAAGATCGAAGACGCACGGAAGGTCTAAAAGTGCGGAAGCTCTGCCCTAGAGTTGTCATGCAATATGGACCTATGTGTTAGGATTTACAGAGGGGAATATCTACCTAATGTTAGCATGCGAAGAATAAGGAGATTCTACCTATGTTATTGTAACACCCCAAAATTTGCCCTCCTCATTCATGCATTCATTTTTAGGTCATTTAACATTTCATATTGGATTTCATCATGCCAATTAGAATCAGATTCTAGAAGCTTGAATATCATCCAAGACACTTTGTGGGTTCTATCCGGGTGATCAGTCAACACAAGGGAAAGATTTGAGCTACTTCCAACAGGTTCAAATGGGGTCTATTCATCATTCAAAATGCTAATCTTGAAGGAGCAAAAAGCAGAGCATGAGCTGTCATGCTCGCTAGGCGAAAAGCTTGGTTCGCCTAACAAACCTTGACTTGTCATGCCCGCTAGGCGAGCAGATCCTTCGCTAGGCGAAGCGCACGCGTTTTCAGAATATAACAGAAAGTCATGGGCTTGAGTTGCCCTCATTTGAGCCCACCAAGCCACAAAATCAAGTTATAAATTCAGAGTTTCAGTGAAACAAGGCGGATTCTATGTTATTCCTATTATTAGAGAGAGAAAGAACAGAGCTGACAGAATTCAAAGCAGCCTCCAGAGACCTACGAACTAATCTGCAGCAACCTCCAGACAGCTCTGAAAAGTTCACTCTGACTCACACACTTTTTCACCCCCATCTCACGCAAACCCTAACATTGCTTTGCAAACTCAGCCGTGCCATTCGATTTTAATCGATCTTTCTAATCAGGTTTGCCCTATTCCCATTACTCTATGCTTTCAATTTGAATGATCTGAATGTATGAGATATTATCGTTAGGTTTTACATGTGGGTTTAGATATGCATGAATATGTGTAAACAATACCTTGAATGTTTGATCACTTAATTTTTGGAAGGGATACCATAGGGTTTGGAGTCCTTGAAATCATACTGTTACCAATGGGAAATCCAGAACCCGCAGGCGTTCGCCAGCCCATCGCTAGGCGAACCTGCAGCGAAGCTTCGCTAAGCCTTCGCTAGGCGAAGCAGTAGCGAGTGTGACAGTAATTGCTTTTTTTTTCTGTTTGCTCTAATCTGTTTTGTGTTCGTCATGGCATGTTTTCTCCTGATTCCATCCTGTTACTCTAACCTGTTTGTTGAGTTTTTGTGAGGGCTCACCTATCACCTGTGCTGACTTGCTTTCTTTGGTAGTGCTAGCTTGAGAGATCTCTGGGTTTCTTACTTCTTTAATTGCTATTACTTCGGATCTTTATCCGTGCGGTAGATCTCTTGATCCCTTTATTTTTCCCCGCATTTTACTGCTTTCTTAGCTGGAAGACCTCGATAGAAGGCAATGTTTTTGTGTGTTTACTTTTGTGCCTAAAGACCTCCAAGAAGAGGCACCAGTGCTAAAGACCTCCATAAAGAGGCAATTGACGGATAAAAGGGATTAGTAGTCAATCCCCCGTTATTCAGTGTGTCGTTCTTTAAGCTCACACTATGTGTCGATGCTTCAGAACAAAAGCCCAAGATCTCTTGTCCGGTCAGTCAGTGGAGAGGGTTCCATCTTTCTGAATCCCCACTTTTTGTCATGAGCTCACCCTGTCCAGGGTTAAGAGCTATGAGGTCTTATCCTCATCACCCCTTTTGATCTGCTCACTCTGACGTTCAATGTCAGTGGTTAAGAGCCCGTTTGATTACCCTTCTATGGCTTGTTTGTCGAGGTTGATATGACCCCTCTTGACTAAAGCCCTACCCATGTATGTTTGAGCCCCCTGGTTGGCGTGTTTACTTTATGCATGTTTGTTTTGTATGGTGTGATCGTCTCCCCATAGGTTTGCTAGGCTTCGTATAGTCTCTCGTTTGCATGACAATTAAGGTAGCACGGTTCCTTCGTATAGGACTGCCTTTTTGCATGAGCATCCCTAAAACACAAACAAACTCATTGATTTTTCTTCCCCTAAGAACACGTTAACTCCTTCTACTACAGGCGAGTAAGTCTCCAAAGGTCGAGCATCCGGTAGGTCACCTAAAAACACAACCCTTAACCCGTAGTTAGTCGAACTACGGCTTGCTCTGATTCTCATTCCAGATGAGATACGTAGGCATAAGACGCGATGTCTTAGCGAGCACACTCCTCTTTAACCCCTTAGGCAGCCGAGCTACGAAGACTCTGATTCTCATATTCAGATGAGATACATATGCAGTGGATGCGACATTCGTGCGAGTCATTTTCTTTTGACCCCTTTTTTAGTAAATAGTACATTAGATAAACCCACACCCTTTAGACAAGAACAACAAGAGTGGATCCCGTAGAGTACTACGGATGCGTAGGGGTGCTAATACCTTCCCTTCGCATAATCGACTCCCGAACCCGAGATTTGGTTGCGAGACCTTGTCTTTTCCTTTCCTTTTCCCAGGTTTACTTCGAGCGTTTCCTTTCCCTCCATTGGGATAAATAACGCACGGCGTCGACTCTTCTGTCATTTCTTTTTCCGCCGGTTGTCTCGTTTCGCATTTAGGTTGCGACAGCTGGCGACTCTGCTGGGGATAATAGGTTTCCCTAAGCGAGTCCCTCCTAGCTTTTGTAGGTTTCTTGTTTGTTGGGTGTTTATTCTTTTGTACAGTTATTTATTTTTCAGCACTTGTGTACATATCATTGCCGTGTTTGTTGGCTCTGTTGGTTTGTTTGTTTGTGGGAGTGGGATGTTCTGCGTGAGATAGGCCCAATACACAGGCCTGAGTGCACTTAGGATTAGCATGGTTTCACATGCCCTCACGTTCCGTCTCGGTCCGATGTTGGAATATGAAAACACAATTCAGATGTGGATCTTTCTAGAGAATTCTGTGTTGTGGATCTCCTACAGTGCTAGAGCTATCTGGGAGAACCGTTAAGTCTGGATGACCTTTAGGATGACCTTTACCTTACTTTCATGGGAACTTGACTGAGACACTCCTCTTATAGTGGTAATGCCAAACCGAAAACGGTGGACGCATTATTACTATTCGGCCTGAGAGTCCGTGATGTCAATGTCTCTACCCTTTAGCCTCCGCATGTGAGCTGGGGGGTTGTTTACAGGCGTGCAGGAACCCTTGACCTCACCAATACCCTGATATCTGATACCTGGTACCTGATCATCATGGTTCTTTTTCCTGGATCCGAACTTTTGGCACTGGTTTTATTTGTGGATCTGAACCTTTAAACCTGCATACCCGGACTGTCGACCTTTGTGGTTCAGTATATGGCCGGAACCAGTCACATGTCCTTTGCATTGCATAACATCATCTGCATATTTGCATCCAACATCTCATGCTTATTCATTTGCAGGGTATTCCCTTTCTCGGTTTGGTTTGGCTGATCTGTGCTTATTATGGAGGCTCCCAGGAAGAGTAATGTGACCTATCATTTCTTCGATACCAAGATCGGCCCGTTGCGTCAGATAAAAGCTTTGATTACTCCTAACCATGTGGGTTTATTCCGGGATACTTATGGCAATATCTTGCCTATGGTTGAAGACTTGGATGCTTCTCAGAGGAGTCTGATACATACTTGCTTGCAGTTTTATGATCCTCAGTTGCGTTGCTTCACTTTTCAGGATTTCCAGTTGGCTCCTTTATTGGAAGAGTATGTTATGATCCTGGGTGTTCCTCTACAGCATTGTGTCCCTTTCAACTCCGATATGCCCCCACCAGAGCATAAGGATATTGCTAACGCTCTTCATCTGGAAGTGTTTGTTATGAAGGAAAATCTCTCTTCTAAGGGAGGTCTGTCTGGTTTTCATCTGGATTTTGTGGTAGACAAAGCCGAAGATTGTGTTGCTTAAGGCAATTGGGAGGCTGTGTGTGCTCTGTTAGCATTGAGTGTCTATGGCATTATGTTATTCGCCGATGAACCGAAGTTCGTAAGTATGAGTGTTATTCATATATTTATGCTAAAGAACCCGGTTCCCACCCTTCTTGGTGATTTCTATTTTTCGGTGCACAATAAGAATGAGAAGAGACGAGGGAGATTGGTCAGATGTTGCGCTCCATTGTTCCATAAGTGGCTCGTGGGGCACTTGCCAAATGACGATGTTTTTCTGAATCCGCATCAAGCCAGGAATTGGGCTAGAAGGTTGGTTGTCTTGACTGCTAGGGACATCAGATGGTGTAATCAGAATACCAAAGGTGGCGATTTTATGGTTAGCTGTGGGAAATACCCTAATGTGCCATTGTTGGGTATGAAGGGTTGTATCAACTATAACCCGATTCTTTTGAGGAGACAATTAGGGTATGCCTTGACTCACGCTCCTAAGGATCAAGACCTGGTGGAATCTTTCTACTTCCCAGTGCAAGATAATCTAGAACTGGTTAAGCAAGCTGCTGGAGCTTGGAGGAATATTCAGACTAAAGGTGCTACTGTCTATGGAAAGTGTAACAACATCTCGTCTTCCCAGTATGATAGTTGGTTGCAAGAAAGAGCTCAGATTACTCTTCTACCCTTCTCTATGGGAGAACCATCTGATCCGGTTATTGTTGAGTCTGTCAGCATGGTTGAGTACAACAGTTTGAAGCAAGAAAAGGGAAAAGCCGATAAGTTGAATGCGAAGCTGAGTGAAGGCCTCGGGAAAACTTTGTGCGCTAAGAAAGAAGCTGAGAGAGAAGTTCAAAGATTGAATGAGCTTCAAAAACAAAGCAATGAGAGGATTGCTGAAAATGATGACTATATCTGTAAGGTCTGTTTAGGTGAGGATATACTGAAGAAAGCTTGCAAGGCTGCTAAGGAGCAGTTAGGAAGAGCTGAATATAGGCTTATTGAGCGCCAGCAAAGGTGGGAAGAATTGTCTGATCGCCGAAGACATGTTGAGATAGAAATCAGAGCAGAAAATGAGCAGTTGAAGAGTAAGGAGAACGAGCAGCATGAAGCACTTCGATTGGCTAAACAAGAGATCGTCGAACTAAAGATTCGAGCAGGGGTCAAGAGAACAAAAGAACAAGACAAGTACAAGAAATTGGAAGAAGCGGTCAAAACGAGGAATTTGTTGATTCAAGGCCTTACAAAACACCCTAATGACCCGGTTACAGAGGCGCTTCTTAAGGAAGTTCGAGAAGACTCGTTTGGGCTAGATGTTTGATTCCTTTTGTTTTTGTAGAGTTCATCTTCAGGCTTATTGATGGGTTCTCATTTCTTCGTCCGTCGCTCTCAGAACAGCTTGTATTTTGGCTATGACACCTTTCGGATGTTTCATTCTCTTTGATTATTTCGGTATTGTTATTTGCACATTCCATTGCATTTGTACGCGTTGTTCTGGAAGGCCAAACCGGAATTGAGAAGGGGAGTGCCTTGAAATTGAATAAGCAGTGCATCGCATACCATGCATACTAACCCTTGTTTGTTTTGCAGGTGTCACCGCAGTGTCTAATGTTTGTTTCCTGTTTCAGGCATTATTGGTCCCAAGCGAATCCACAGGTACCCGACAAAGGAAAATCGTCCGCAACTAGCAATGGACCAGATACAGAAAGAGCTGGTTGATATGCGTGAAAGGATGGATCAGTTCATGACATTGATGACTGGTATAGCAGAAGGCCAGGAAAAGCTGAGGGAATTGGTTGAGCAACCGAGGCCCGATCTAGAGGTGGAGATACCAAATGCTGAGGGAAACCCTGGTAACCCTGGGAACACTGATAACCCTGTGAACACTGGTAACGCGGGTAATGCAAATGCTGATGGAAACCCGGGTAATGTTGGCAACACGGGGAATGTTGGAAATGGTATTGGCGAGAGGTACAATGTGAATCAAGGAATTCGGATTAACGGGTGCCCCGTTACTGAAGATTATCAGTATGATCAATTCTCTTTGCACGACGAAGCCCATGAGACCACTCGCCGTATGGATGAGCTTGCTGAGAAGCTCAAATCTTTGGAGTCTCAAAATTCCTTAGGTTTTGATGTCACAAATCTTGGTCTGGTTCAGGGAGTAAGGATTCCTCATAAGTTCAAACCCCCTACTTTTGAGAAATACAACGGGGCTTCTTGCCCACGCACTCATCTCCAATCTTATTTGGGAAGGTTGGGAGCTCACACGGAAGATGAAAAGTTATGGATGTACTATTTTAAAGACAGTCTAACTGGAGCTTCTCGTGAATGGTATTCTCATTTGTCTCGTACTACCATCAAGAGCTGGAAAGACTTGGCAGAGGCTTTTGTCAAGCAATATCAATACAACTTGGACATGGCTCCAAATCGGACCTTGTTGCAAGGAATGTCTCAGACTGCCAAGGAGACCTTTAGAGAATATGCTCAGCGTTGGAGACGAATTGTTGCGTTCGTCCAACCCCCTATGTCTGAAAGGGAGATGGCGGACATGTTCATGAACACTCTTCAAGGCAATTATATTGAGAGATTGGCTGCTTGGCCGTACTTCTACTTCGCAGAGATAGTAATTGCTGGAGAAACAATCGAGAGTCTGTTGAAGATGGGCCGAATTCAAGACAATAGTGCTTCCAGCTCATCAGGTCCCAAGAAACCGTTTGCTGGTAACGGTCAACGAAGAAGAGAAGGCGAGACAAGCATTGTGTATGCCGGCAGAGGCAGGGGAAGAGGACGCCCTAATTATTATCAAGATCAAGTGGCCACAGTCACTATTCCTACACCTGTTCCTCAACAACAACAGCAACCGCAGTATCATCCGCAACAGCAACCCAGGTACAACAATCAACAACAAGGAGGTAATCCGGGTCAGCAGAGACACTATCAACAACGTCCAAGGCAGACAGACCGGGTCATTGAGCCAATCCCAATGCCTTATTCTGTATTACTCCCCAAGCTGATTGACCTGAATCTGGTTACGTTAAGAACTCTGGCCCCACAAATCGATCCCAATAATTTGCCTAGAGGTTATGATGTCAACGCCAGATGTGCTTTTCACTCCAACGCACCTGGCCATACTACAGATAATTGCAAGGCTTTCCAGCTAAAGGTACAAGATTTGAGAGATGCCAAGGCTATCAATTTTTCTCCGGTGCCTAATGTTATCCAAAACCCGATGCCAGCCCACGGCGGGTAGAGGATTAATGCTATAGATAGTGGGGAAGCTTTGAATTTGGTTTCTGATGTGACTAAAGTGAAGACTTCACTATCGGTGGTTAAAGACCGACTTTTGAGAGGACAGGTTTTCCCGGGCTGTGGGGAAGAGTGCAGGAATTGTCAAGCTGCCGAGAACGGATGTGACAGTTTGAGAAGGGGTATTCAGCAACTGATAGATGAAGGTTGTCTTCAGTTCGATCAGACCCATCCAGTGAAGAATGATGTGTCGACAGTGACGATTTATTTCACTCCTGAAGAAATATATGTTCCCGAGAGACCCGCTCCGACAACAGTATATTTCCCAGAAATTACGGAACCATCAACGGTGAACATCGAAAGTCCAGCACCAGTTACAATTTACTCTGACAGCCCTCAACCGGCTTTGGTTAGTCCGGTCACCATCACGGTACCAGGACCTGTTCCGTATGAGAAAGACAGTGTTATCCCGTGGCACTATGGGGCTGATATCTACTTCCAGGGGCGGAAAGTTAACGTGGAAGACATTGACATTGGTAGCTCCGCTGTAGACAATGTTGGAGGGGTTGGTGGCTTCACTCGCAGTGGACGCCTATTTTCACCATCAACATTGCGCACGAATACTGAAGCTGAGGCAGCTGCCAAGGCTAAAGGAAAACAGGTAGCCACCGAAGAGGTTACTACTGAGGAAGCTCCTCCTAAGACCGCATTCGAGAAGGAAGTGGATGAGTTTATGAGGATTATCAAGAAAAGTGACTACAAGGTAGTCGACCAGCTAAATCAGACACCCTCAAAGATCTCCATTCTCTCATTATTGATGCGCTCTGAGGCGCACAGAGCAGCCTTGTTGAAAGTACTGAATATGGCCTATGTTCCACCAGAGATAACTGTTAACCAGCTGGAGTCGGTAGTTTCAAATGTAAACGCTAGCCATGGGCTAGGTTTCACCGACTATGACCTGACATCTGAGGGCAGGAATCACAACAAAGCTTTACATATCACAATGGAATGCAAAGGGGCGGTGCTTTCCCATGTTTTGGTTGATACAGGCTCTTCTCTGAATGTTCTTCCAAAGAAAGCCTTAATGAAGTTGGATTGCGATGGCATCATCCTGAAGCCAAGTAATTTAGTTGTGAGGGCTTTTGATGGCTCTAAGAGATCTGTCTTTGGCGAAGTCGAGTTGCCAGTTAAGATTGAACCGCAGGTGTTCAAGAGCACCTTTTATGTGATGGATATCCAGCCTGCCTATAGTTGTCTGCTAGGTCGGCCCTGGATTCATGTTGTCGGTGTTGTTACTTCTACTCTCCACCAGAAGCTCAAATATGAACTAGAAGGTCAGGTCGTCACTGTCTGTGGTGAAGAGGATATTTTTGTTAGCCACCTGTCTACATTTAAGTATGTGGAGATGGATGGCGAGATGCATGAGATGCTGTGTCAGGGCTTTGAAGCCATAAACATCAGTGAGGTCGCGTCCAAAGCTGTCTTTTCACCTAAGTCTGATAAGGTCGGGACTTCTATCTCTTCATACAAGCAAGCTGTTGAAGTGGTTAAAGCTGGTAATGCCCAAGGCTGGGGCAAATTTGTGGAGCCAGTCATCAAAGAAGACAAGTTTGGATTGGGGTTTACTCCGGAGTCTCAGAAGAATGAAGTCGGTACTTTCTCCAGCGGGGGTTTGGTTTCTCCCCACATCATCATTGCTGCAGATGAAGACAAAGCTGACGGCGACTGTGACTTAGATAGCTGGATTCGCCTGTGTGTCCCGGGAGAAAAGCTCAACAATTGGTCGTCTGAAAAAGTCGTCCGGGTTACTCTACTGAAAGAGTAATTTTTATTGTTTTCCTTTCTTTACATGCATAATAAAGTCTTACACTTTGCCCAAGGTGTAATGACTCATCTGTAGGGCCATCCATTTAGTCGCATTTCGCAATTATTTTCATCATCAATAAAGGACAGCCTTTGCAAACAATTTTGTGTTCTCTTTCTTTCAATTATTTTTTTACTTCTACAAAAAAAATGGCAATGTTTCTTTTTCGTTTTTCTTTCCAAAAAAAAAATCTCGTTCTAAGGTAAAGCATGATCCTCCATCAGGCAGAGCTGATCACCCGGATCTCACTACTAACGACACCGCTATGGCCAAGTATGACTTCGACAATCCTATCTATCAAGCCGGAGAAGGGGTTGAGGAAGATTGTGAATTGCCTGAAGAGTTAGCCAGGTTGTTGAAACAGGAGGACCGAGCTATTACACCTTATCGGGAGGTGATTGAGACCGTCAACATTGGTACCGAGGACGACAAGAAAGAGATCAAGATCGGGGCCAGTCTACAGGCCGAGGTGAAAGAGCAGTTGATCAGTTTGCTTCGTGAGTACGTCGACATCTTTGCCTGGTCCTATCAAGATATGCCAGGTTTGGATACAGACATCGTTGTGCACAGGTTACCGTTGAATGAAGATATGCCGCCGGTGAAGCAGAAGTTACGCCGAACTCATCCTGACATGGCAATGAAAATCAAAGAAGAAGTTCAAAAACAGTGGGACGCAAGGTTTCTCGCGGTGGCCAGTTACCCACCATGGGTTGCCAATATCGTACCAGTACCCAAGAAGGATGGCAAAGTACGGATGTGCATCGATTAAAGAGATCTGAATAGAGCTAGTCCGAAAGACAACTTCCCATTACCTCACATCGATGTTTTGGTTGATAACACAACTCAGTTCTCCGTATATTCTTTCATGGATGGTTTCTCCGGTTATAATTAGATCAGGATGGCACCGGAAGACATGGAAAAGACGACATTCATCACACCGTGGGGTACCTTCTGTTACAAGGTCAAGCCTTTTGGGTTTGAAATTCTGGCGTAGTCAGAATTCAGATGTTCTACTCCAAGTCATGACATCTGATCCAACATTGTATCTAATACAGCAAGACATTTATACAAATTAAACCCTGTACTAATATGCACACATTCACAGATGTCACGACATCTGATTCTATATCACCCTAGAATGAAGGAACACCTAGTTCTGTGCATCTGGTAGAAAGACTCAGCAGAGATCAACCATAGCACTGACTTCTGTTATTTTCCTACACAGTTATCAGCAAGATGTCTCAATAGTGATTTGAACATCATCTGTTACATTATTCCAGATTGCTGACCTTGTACTTGTATTTCCTGAATTTAAGGTCAAGCAAGTTAAGCTAAATTTACACTTATTGGGGTACTAACAAATAGGCTATTTGTTAGGTTCATTAAATGTAGATCAGTTGTTAGTTTCCTGGATTTTAGCTCAGCTGTTGGATTCCTGAAGAATAGCCTGAGAAAATTACTAAAACAGAAAAACTAATCACCCTACAATTCAGCACATGCTGTCAGGAATGAATGTCACAACATTCAGTTTGACAGCCAGAACACATACCTCATGCTGATTCAGTTATGTTCCGGAAAACAGTCTGTGCTAAATTTGTTGTACTGTAAAAGACTAACTAGTCTCTACTTCAACATCAGCATACATGACTAACTGTCAAGGCATCCAGTTTGACAGTTTCACAATGATCCTATGGCCAGGTCTGTTATCCTCTTGGAGACCAGACTGAAATAAATACTGAACTGAAGCAGAAAATCCAACCTGCCTATTATTCAGTATGTGCTGTTAGAGATGAATGTCAAAACATTCTGATTGACATTCAAACTAAAGGCTATGTATCAGGTCTGTTATTATCTTGATAAGCAGACTGAATTACATGCTAAGTTAAGGCAGACATGATTTTAACATGCATAAGGAAAACAAACACAGGAAATTGTTAACCCAGTTCGGTGCAACATCACCTACTCTGGGGGCATACCAAGCCAGGAAGAAGATCCACTATCAGCAGTATTAATTCAGAGTTAAACTCCCCCGTTTACAACTCTTCACTTAATCCCTACCCAATGCAATCTATACCTAGGAACTCCTAGATAGAAACCTCCAGTTTCCATTCCTATCACTACAAAACAATGTAATGTTAAACAACTTGAACTTACTTCACAGCTTCGTTCAAGCACATAATCACTCTTGCCTACAGGCTTTGAGTTACAAATACTCTCAGCTTTGAACACTGAGAAACACATGGTAACCTTCCCACAGGTTGGGAGGTTTACCTGACACACACCCCTAATCTTTCAATCTATGAGGCTTACAATAACTAGGTTACAATATGCTATTTATAACCTAATCACCCAACTGGATTTGGGCCTTCAGAAATCGCAACAAACTTCTTCTTTGCTGTTACAAAATCAGCAGAAACTTTCTGCTACAAATAAGGTCTTCAAGATTTTAGTTCCTAAAATCTCTCCATATATATCTCCATATTTAAAGCCTATATATTCTGATTGAGTCTTTAAGACCTCCACATGGAAGTTAGGATATTCACCAAATATCCTCACTAATCCCAGAATATATACTGAATTACTTAATTCAGTTTTCCACACATGTGCGATGTCACAGGCATGATGTCGTGACATCGTACATGACATGTTGGTCCAGATGTTGAACTTCTTCAACCCAACATATTAAAACAACAGAGATGATTACATTATTTGTTTTACAAAATTAATGCCAATCCTAAGGTATTAACAATATCCCCCTTTGGCAAATTTTAGCTAAAACAAATAAACCTCTGTCATTATCTCCACCCCCACAAACACCAAAGTTGGTGTACATGAGGAAGTAGAGGTACCAGAATCAGTTGCATCAAAATTCTTCTCCTCAACAGTAGAGCTTCCTGAAGAATGTAATGTTGAGTACATAGATAATGTAACTCAGATCACAAGACACAACTGTCCTCTTAACTCAGATCACAAGGCACAAGTGATATACACAGTTAGTGACTTTGTTGCCTGAAGCCAACTTCTGCTTGCTACCACATTTTGCTTGACTCTGGTACATTCTCAGGACAATATTCCTCTCCCCCTTTTTAGCTGAACATTTTCAAATGAACCCTTCACAAAACCCGATCCAGGCGCAGTTTGCCCAAACCTTAACATACCTCATGGTTTAGAGAGAATGAAGTGTTTCTCTTGTGAGAAGAGGAGTGTTGTTACATCCTTTAAATAGTCCAGCCCGAGCTTAGGAATTAGCGGTAGGAATAAATGCTTGGTCAAGATTCATTAATATTTTCTGAGAAACAGTCAGAGAATCACCAACAGAATCGCAGACTATCTTTGAATACCTTTTATAGCTCTTGACTGTTTCTTTTCCGAAATAACAGTTCCAGTGCATGAAGACTATTCCATATATGCAGTCAGACACGTTGCACGCGATGTCTTAACATTCAATACGACTTTTGCCAGTATTCTTCCCATCATCATTTCCTTAGACCACTTTAGTACCTCCAGTAGGAGCTTGACATCTGGCATCACTACATCCAAAGTCACAAACAACAGTAGGTGGTTACTCCCCCTGAACCACACAGCTGTAGCATTCAGGCTTGTCCTAATATATCAACAATATTAGACACATCACATCTATATTTCCTCATGACTGTGAGTTTTAGAGGGAAATAACAATATTGTCCAAGGCAATGTCATGACATCCGGTCAGACATTCTTCTGCTCACTCAGCCTTGATACTCACCACATCATTTCAATAACTAGCAAGGTGCCATAGCTTGTTATCTGAGAACGCATTGACCACAAGCTTTATGATTACTTGCAGCACAAGGACAGAACTCCCCCTGTCATGCACAACCAACTCTCCTCTTGAACTTGGAGATCACACATGAACATATCCAGCACCCCTCAGTTGGACCTGCACATACTTCCTGATTCAAAGAGAATCCAGACCACTTGATGAATGGAAAACATAAGACGCATCTTCATGTCTTCAAGAGCACACCCCCTGTTCAACCCTCTTAGCTGAACACATCCACCCTCTGTGTCAATCTCTCTTCTAACCAGAGCAGAAAACCACTTCACAAAATGTTCTAACATGAGTTAGGACATCCTTCACACCATAACTCCATCTGACACTCTTCAGATATCACTGAGTTATTGGCTTGATCCACAAGAGCCCAAACTGAACTTGGGACATATACATTCCCATCCCATTACAAGAGATAATATTCCATAGATAGCTAAGAACTCCTACCACAAGCTCCAAGAGATGAATAGAAAATACCTCCTTTTGTCTTCAACTTACTACTTTTCTGCTCAAAAGTAATTTGTCTCAGACTTTCCTCCAGAATAATCAGTTGCCAGATGTTGATCATCTTGATTCTTCGTACTCACTTCTGAGATAGACCAACTGCCACTGGTTGATTACCTCCTTCATGGGTCCTCATATGAAAAAATCAAATGCCACTTTTTGACCTCTCCAAGTTTATCAGACTTCTCCCAAAGATATGCTGACCTTCCAAGTGGGACTTGAACTTCAAGCTACATGTTAAACAAGACTTAGATTCTCTAAGGCATGAACATGTAACATCTTCTCCATCCAGCAGCTCCAAAGAACTGCAATGAGAACGATCTTTTTGAAGTACCCAATCTACAACTCTGTAGACCCTTCTATCTTAAGTTGATGTGCCACTTCACCAACTAAGAATTTGATGTTGAACCAAATGTCACAACATTGTGTTTTAACATTTAGCTGTTGAATTCAGCTCCTTCTTCTGCCACTTGAAAGAACTTCCTTCCTCCATCCTGCAGGTTTGCAGTTAAGTCATCCAAGATCACACCCTGATGAATCCCTGCTTCTTCTCCAAAGGCATCAGACACTCTGATGCATGAGTCTTCAGAAGGACCAGTTAGAGACTAACCCTTCAGCTATACCAATGATTCCACTTCCTAAAGCAAGGTTGTTTCCATGATGTCAAGAATGCTGCCACTTGTTCTTAACTCCACAGTGTGCATTAGCCAATGCACTTCCTTACCTAGATCATAAATAAACTGGTCCAAGTAACCACCATCAAGACTATGATGTCTTCTTCTTCTTGTACACACCAAGGCTGAACATGTTTCTTGCCAGGAAACCTCTTCAGAGATCATATGCTTTTGCTGCCACCAAAGAGATAGATCATAAACCAATGGACTATCCTTCCTGTGATTCTGCACAGGGTCTTGAAGAAGAGATGTTCCAACATCTTTAAGAACATCAGTTATCTTGAGCTCCAAGGATAATTAATTAAATACTTGTACTTGGCACAAGTAGACATGGGTCTTAAATCCTTTCCCAATTATCCTTTCAGACACTTCCACCATAAGAATACTTTGAAAATACTCTTATTGTGTCAACATCATCTGCTTGCGAGCACCTCAACAGTCTTGAGAATCTTTCCAGATTAGATTCACCCTTAGGAACAAGAGAGATGAATCCTTCCTTGCATATGTGTCACACGACAACCAGAACCCATGTGACACAGGTCAACAGCCAACCAGACCCTAGGCTGACCAAACGTGAGGAGGTTAGCCAAAACTCCCCCTCAAATTAACAATCATGGAGACCCCACACCACTATCCATGCATTGTACACAAATGTCTCAACATGACATACACCACCCCGACTAGTGGCAACTAACTCTATGAGTTATACCTATACTTACTCCAATTACACCAATCAGACCCCAGCTGACCATAAGTACTAGTGAAAGACAACACCACCAGTCCATAGTAGATATGCATTGCCAGAGCATACTACCTCAACCAACCTCTGAATCTTCATATTCTCACTCTTTGAAAGAACTGCCACTTCTGATCGTGGTGTTTGAATAACAAGATTCATGGTCCCAATCCTCTTAAATGGAATAGCAGTCAGGTTACCCCATTATTGACTTCTATCATCCAGGGGACTTGTCTTCCAGCACAACATAGTACTTCAGGGAACAACTATCCAACCCTGATCAAGTTACAGGAATAAGGCAAATAGCAGGCAATTGCACAATGTCACATCTCAACCAGCTCCACTTCTAGAGACCAGATTTCTAAAAGTGACCTTCTTGAGCTACACACAGTTGACCCTACCCTTGTCAACTTAGCACACACAGATGTCTCCTCTTCCAGGTCAGGAGTAGGTTCCAAATAAAAATATCCCTTTATTTGACACCTAAAAACATCTGCTCTTCAACCAGTAGCTGCATACTTGTTGAACAACATGTTCTAACATCAAATAGAACATTAGTTCCACCTCCTTGGAACAAACCCTCCTTGAAAATCTTCAAGGTCTTCATATACACTACCCAAGAGAGTGAGAGAATCAGTGATCAGTTGATTCTTACCATCCTGAAGTGAGAACGTCATGATGAGTGGACTTGAGGAGACTCAAGTATCTTTGACATCTTCAGTAGGTTATGATGAAATCTTGAATACAGCAGCCTTTCATCCACATGAGGGGAAACTACATCAGAGTTTGAGTTTTGACAGGTATTATGCAGCGGAAATCATAATAAAACTCAACCTATGAACACACACTTCACCAGATCAGCCTCCAAGAACATACCAAGTTTGAATATGACTCAATACTAGCACAGTTGTCCCACACAAGGGCCAATTGCCAATCTCCAGAGGCAGGTGCACATAGTTCCTGTCATGAATAGTCCATCCACCTACTTCAAGGGACCATTCAGGGTAATCACAAAACCTTCCACAGGTTCCAACATCAGTACTAACATAACTCCTTGCAAGATACCAGAAAGTATCACCCATGGATCTCATCCAGAAACAGAACAGGATGCCTGCTCTGATACCATTTGAAATTCTGGCGTAGTCAGAATTCAGATGTTCTACTCCAAGTCATGACATCTGATCCAACATTGTATCTAATACAGCAAGACAGTTATACAAATTAAACCCTGTACTAATATGCACACGTTCACAGATGTCACGACATCTGATTCTATATCACCCTAGAATGAAAGAACACCTAGTTCTATGCATCTGGTAGAAAGACTCAGCAGAGATCAACCATAGCACTGACTTCTGTTATTTTCCTACACAGTTATCAGCAAGATGTCTCAATAGTGATTTGAACATCATCTGTTACATTATTCCAGATTGCTGACCTTGTACTTGTATTTCCTGAATTTAAGGTCAAGCAAGTTAACCTAAATTTACACTTATTGGGGTACTAACAAATAGGCTATTTGTTAGGTTCATTAAATGTAGATCAGTTGTTAGTTTCCTGGATTTTAGCTCAGCTGTTGGATTCCTGAAGAATAGCCTGAGAAAATTACTGAAACAGAAAAACTAATCACCCTACAATTCAGCACATGCTGTCAGGAATGAATGTCACAACATTCAGTTTGACAGCCAGAACACATACCTCATGTTGATTCAGTTATGTTCCTGAAAACAGTCTGTGCTGAATTTGATGTACTGTAAAAGACTAACTAGTCTCTACTTCAACATCAGCATACATGACTAACTGTCAAGGCATCCAGTTTAACAGTTTCACAATGATCCTATGGCCAGGTCTGTTATCCTCTTGGAGACCAGACTGAAATAAATACTGAACTGAAGCAGAAAATCCAACCTGCCTATTATTCAGTATGTGCTGTTAGAGATGAATGTCAAAACATTCTGATTGACATTCAAACTAAAGGCTATGTATCAGGTCTGTTATTATCTTGATAAGCAGACTGAATTACATGCTAAGTTAAGGCAGACAGGATTTTAACATGCATAAGGAAAACAAACACAGGAAATTGTTGACCCAATTCGGTGCAACATCACCTACTCTAGGGGCATACCAAGTCAGGAAGAAGATCCACTATCAGCAGTATTAATTCAGAGTTAAACTCCCCCGTTTACAACTCTTCACTTAATCCCTACCCAATGCAATCTATACCTAGGAACTCCTAGATAGAAACCTTCAGTTTCCATTCCTATCACTACAAAACAATGTAATGTTAAACAACTTGAACTTACTTCATAGCTTCGTTCAAGCACATAATCACTCTTGCCTACAGGCTTTGAGTTACAAATACTCTCAGCTTTGAACACTGATAAACACATGGTAACCTTTCCACAGGTTGGGAGGTTTACCTCACACACACCCCTAATATTTCAATCTATGAGGCTTACAATAACTAGGTTACAATATGCTATTTATAACCTAATCACCCAACTGGATTTGGGCCTTCAGAAATCGCAGCAAACTTCTTCTTTGCTGTTACAAAATCAGCAGAAACTTTCTGCTACAAATAAGGTCTTCAAGATTTTAGTTCCTAAAATCTCTCCATATATATCTCCATATTTAAAGCCTATATATTCTGATTGAGTCTTTAAGACCTCCACATGGAAGTTAGGATATTCACCAAATATCCTCACTAATCCCAGAATATATACTGAATTACTTAATTCAGTTTTCTACACATGTGCGATGTCACAGGCATGATGTCGTGACATCGTACATGACATGTTGGTCCAGATGTTGAACTTCTTCAACCCAACATATTAAAACAACAGAGATGATTACATTATTTGTTTTACAAAATTAATGCCAATCCTAAGGTATTAACAGGGTTGAAGAACGCAGGGGCAACGTACCAACGGGCTATGGTGACACTTTTTCATGATATGATTCACAAAGAGATCGAATGCTATGTGGATGATATGATTTCCAGGTCCCGAACAGAAGAAGAACATCTGGACAATCTGCAGAAGTTGTTTGAACGTCTGAGAAAGTTCAAGTTAAGGTTGAATCCGAACAAGTGCACTTTTGGAGTGCGAACTGGTAAGCTGTTAGGTTTCATTGTAAGGGAAAGAGGAAAAGAGGTAGATCCTGCGAAAGTAAAATCTATTCAAGAAATGCCTGCACCTAAAACAGAAAGAGAGGTTTGTGGCTTCCTGGGCAGATTGAACTACATTTCAAGGTTCATATCTAATCTTACAGCCACATGCGAGCCATTGTTCAAAATGCTGAGAAAAGAGCAAGAGGTCAGGTGGAATGATGATTGTCAGAAAGCCTTTGAAAGAATAAAAGAGTATTTGCAGGAACCCCCGATTCTAATGCCTCCAGTAGAGGGAAGACCGTTGATCATGTACTTGACTGTGTTAGAAACATCAATGGGTTGTGTGCTTGGTCAGCATGACGAATCAGGTCGAAAAGAGCATGCAATATACTACCTTAGCAAAAAGTTTACCGACTGTGAAGAAAGATACTCACTGCTCGAGAAAACATGCTGCGCTTTGGCATGGGCTGCTCGCCGATTAAGACAGTATATGTTGACTTACACGACTCTATTGATATCAAAGATGGATCCAGTCAAGTATATTTTTGAAAAGCCAGCGCTTACCGGAAGAGTTGCTAGGTGGCAAATGATACTGACAGAATATGACATCCAATACACTTCGCAAAAAGCCATCAAAGGAAGTGTCTTGTCAGACTATCTTGCAGAGCAACCGATTGATGATTACCAACCTATGAGGTTCGACTTTCCTGATGAGGACATCATGTTTCTCAAATCGAAAGATTGCGAGGAACCACTCCCGGAGGAGGGGCCTAACCCTGAATCCAAATGGATTATGATGTTTGATGGGGCGGTCAACGTCAATGGTCGCGGAGTTGGTGCAGTGTTGATCACGCCGGAGGGGGTTCATATGCCATTTTGTGCCAGAATAACTTTTCCCTGCACCAACAATGAAGCTGAATACGAAGCTTGTATCCTAGGACTTAAGGAAGCCATCAACCTACGGATTAAAACCCTGGATGTATACGGGGATTCAGCTTTGGTCATCAATCAAACCAACGGGAAATGGTATACACATCAGCCTCATTTGGTTCCTTACAGAGACTACACGAGAAGATTGATGACTTTCTTTACGACGGTGAAGCTGCATTACATTCCTCATGAAGAAAACCAATTTGTTGATGCTTTGGCTACCTTGTCTTCGATGATTAAGGTGCTATGTTAGAACTACGTACCCAGAATTGATGTATCCCGACTTGATATACCCGCCTATGTGTTTGCTGCCGATGTAGTATCTGATGATGAGCCGTGGTATCATGACATCAAGCGTTTCCTGAAGAGTCAAGAGTATCCAGCTAGGGCGTCTTCGAATGATAAGAAAACGTTGAGGAGGTTAGCCGGTAGCTTCTTTCTGAACTCAGATGATACTTTGTACAAGCGAAATTTCGACATGGTCTTGCTCAGATGTGTGGACAAGAAGGAAGCGGACATGTTAATGCAAGAAGTATATGAGGGATCTTTCGGTACCCATGCCGGAGGACATGCAATGGCTAAGAAGTTGTTAAGATCGGGGTATTATTGGTTAACAATGGAGACAGACTGTTGCGCATACGCCCGAAAGTGTCACAAGTGCCAGACTTACGCAGATAAAGTGCATATCCCTCAAAGCCCATTGAATGTCATGTCGTCACCTTGGCCTTTTGCAATGTGGGGCATTAATATGATTGGCAAGATCGAACCGACTGCTTCCAACGACCATAGATTCATTTTGGTCGCTATTGATTACTTCACTAAGTGGGTGGAAGCAGCATCCTATGCGAATGTTACGAAGCAGGTGGTAGCCAGATTTCTGAAAAGAGATATCATCTGCAGATACGGAGTCCCCGAGCGGATCATTACTGATAATGGTTTGAATCTCAATAACAAAATGATGGCAGAGCTTTGCCGGGACTTCAAAATCGAGCATCACAATTCTTCCCCTTAAAGGCCAAAGATGAATGGTGCAGTCGAGGCAGCTAACAAGAATATTAAGAAGATTGTGCAAAAGATGGTGGTAACATACAAAGACTGGCATGAGATGTTACCGTTTGCATTACATGGGTATCGAACTTCAATTAGAACATCCACCGGGGCAACACCTTATCAGCTTGTATATGGCATGGAAGCAGTTCCTCCGGTTCAAGTCGAAATCCCTTCTTTGCGGGTCCTGATGGATGTTAAGCTTGACGAAGCAGAATGGGTCCGTTCTCGATACAATCAGCTGAGCCTAGTCGAGGAAAAGAGACTAACAGCTATATGCCATGGCCAACTATATCAGAGACGGATGAAGAGAGCGTTTGATCAGAAAGTGCGTCCTCGGGAGTATCAAGTTGGTGAATTGGTACTCAAAAGAATTCTTTCTCCCAACACAGATCACAGGGGCAAATGGACACCGAACTATGAGGGTCCATACGTGGTTAAAAGGGTTTTCTCTGGCGGAGCTTTGATGCTAACAACCATGGATGGCGAAGACTTCCCATCCCCTGTCAACTCAGACGCAGTTAAAAAATACTTCGCATAATTGACCCGCTGGACAAAAGAAAAAGAGTCCAGGCAAAAAAGGGGCATCCCGACGAACCAAAAAAAAAACAGAACAAAGAGGTTCGGGCAAAAATTAGGGATATAAAAATAAATAAAAATGTACACCCGGTGAGTCGAGAACCCGAAAGGGCGGCTCAGGCAAAAAAGGGTATCCTGGTGGATCGAAAACCCAAAAGGGCGGTCCACGCAAAAGAGGGAATAAGCGAATGACTGCAATCTGAGTTCATCCATGTTATATCACCGTTTAATTCAATCCGGAAATCTTCGAAGGTTAAAGATCGACTAATCATCCACTTCAGAAAGCAAGATGAGCAGAGCGTCTTGAGGTCATACAAGCCATAGCAGAGTCGAAACTCAGTGGGACCCCGTATCCACATTGCCATTAGGATAGTTTTCTTTTGTTCAATTTATAGCGATCGCCTCTTTTTAGGGATCAGCTTCCTGATGTACTCGCCTATCCCTAGCACAAATTTTTCAATCAACAAAAGTCGAATAATTCAGTTAAAGAGCCTTTTTATTTTTCATTTATCAGTTTGTTTGCAAAAGATGTCTGAATTCTTGATTAAACATATTGCATCTGAACATAATGGTGGCTTTTGCAGATGATTTGCACAGGAGTAATTCCCCTGGGGCATACGTGTGTGATTGCAGGTCACAGGAACTGGATGCCAAGTCATCAATCCTCTTCCCCAAGCGGTTGACAAAGCCTCTCCTCAGTAGAGCATGTCCCCCAGCAGAGTTGCACCTTGTATCCCCAACAACAACGGAGTAGTTGCATACCCAACAAACAAGAGGCTGGTGTTCTCAGTGTTCATCTCATTCCCCAGCAGATTTATTTTTAACAGATTTGTTTTGATCCTCAACCTGAGGACGATTAGCAAGTTCATATCCCCAACAAAGGTCGATTCCTACGACGTTTCCCCTGGAAGTGCTTTCCCCGCAGACTCTCCTCACAGAGCATCGCCAAACAAAGTTCCCATAGTTGATACTCCCCCAGCAAGGTCAACTTTTCAAAAAAAAAAGAAGCCAATCTATTTTCGGTGGCTCCCCGGTCCCGGCAGACGGATCATTCCCCACAAAGCATTCAAGGATTGATACAGCGATCTGTTCCCTACCGAAGTTTGCTTCCCCAAGCAGATTTCTTTTTTTTGCACCATGCATAACATTAGCATTTTTCATTTGCATGCATATCAAGCATACACATAAGCTGATAAACGGGTTCTTCAAAGCAGACTGAAGAATTGCTTTATAACCAAAGTCATGAGATTCAGCCAGAGGATCAAGTGTGTGTGATCCAGCATGAGGGTCATTTCGAAGATTCAGCTTGAGAATCGTTTTCCAATGAGCCAGCCTAAGGTTCAATTTGAAGATTCAGCCAGAGAGTCGCCTACAAGCGTTATTTCCCCAGCAAGCCGGCTAGGGGAGTAGATTGACAGCTCAACAGAAAATCAACCTACAAAGAGTCGTTACAACATGTTCTAGCCTGAAGAATATGTACGAAGCCCAAAAAGTGGAATATTCTCGAAGCTGCATATCTAACATGAAGAGTGGGTGTAGATTTCGACAGAGGGTCAACCAGCGCATGCCTTAGATGCGAGATCCTGATGATGGGAATTTATCATCAAAACAATCCAGATCTAGCCAGAAGATCGAAGTCAGGTCTAGCCCGAAGACCAAAAATAGATTCAGCCAGAGAATCAAAGAGAATAGATTCAGCCAGAGAATCTAAACGAAATAGATCTAGCCAGAAGATCGAAGTAGATCTAGCCAGAAGATCGAAGAAGATCTAGCCAGAAGATCGAAGTCAGGTCTATCCCGAAGACCGAAAATAGATTCAGCCAGAGAATCAAAGAGAATAGATTCAGCCAGAGAATCGAAACGAAGTAGATCTAGCCAGAAGATCAAAATCGTATCCAGCCCGAGGATCAAAATCGTATCCAGCCCGAAGATCAAAATCGTATCCAGCCCGAGGATCAAAATTAATATCCAACCAGAGGACTAAATTGAGTATAGATTCAGCCAGAGGATCGAAACTCCAGATTAAGTTAGAAGAGTGATTCAGATTCAGCCAGAGGATCGGAAGAAAAATGAACAGTGCGGTGTATTTCAGCATTTTTGTGGTATTCTCAGAGTGCAAATTTTTGGCTTGTCTTTGGTATTCAATCACAGCTAACCCTGTTTGTCTGATAAGTTGTTCGCTTTCATCCTGCTCGGGTTAACTGATGATTGAATAGGAGCAGCTGTAACACCCCAAAATTTGCCCTCCTCATTCATGCATTCATTTTTAGGTCATTTAACATTTCATATTGCATTTCATCATGCCAATTAGAATCAGATCCGAGAAGCTTGAATATCATCCAAGACACTTTGTGGGTTCTATCCGGGTGATCAGTCAACACAAGGGAAAGACTTGAGCTACTTCCAACAGGTTCAAATGGGGTTTATTCATCATTCAAAACACTAATCTTGAAGGAGCAAAAAGCAGAGCCAGAGCTGTCATGCTCGCTAGGCGAGCAGCGTGGTTCGCCTAGCGAACCTTGAACTGTCATGCTCGCTAGGCGAGCAGATCCTTCGCAAGGCGAAGCGCGCGCGTTTTCAGAATATAACAGAAAGTCATGGGCTTGAGTTGCCCTCATTTGAGCCCACCAAGCCACGAAATCAAGTTATAAATTCAGAGTTTCAGTGAAACAAGGTGGATTCTATGCTATTCCTATTATCAGAGAGAGAAAGAACAGAGCTGACAGAATTCAGAGCAGCCTCCAGATACCTACGAACTAATCTGCAGCAACCTCCAGAAAGCTCTGAAAAGTTCACTCTGACTCACACACTTTTTCACCCCCATCTCACGCAAACCCTAACATTGCTTTGCAAACCCAACCGTGCCATTCGATTTTAATCGATCTTTCCAATCAGGTTTGCCATATTCCCATTACTCTATGCTTTCAATTTGAATGATCTGAATGTATGAGATATTATCGTTAGGTTTTACATGTGGGTTTAGATAGCATGAATATGTATAAACAATACCTTGAATGTTTGATCACTTAATTTCTGGAAGGGATACCATAGGGTTTGGAGTCCCTGAAATCGTACTGTTACCAATGGGAAATACAGAACCCGCAGGCGTTCTCCAGCCCATCGCTAGGCGAACCTGTAGCGAAGCTTCGCTAAGCGTTCATTAGGCGAAGCAGTAGCGAGCGTGACAATAATTGATTTTTTTTCTGTTTGCTCTAATCTGTTTTGTGTTCGTCATGGCATGTTTTCTCCTTATTCCATCCTGTTACTCTAACCTGTTTGTTGAGTTTTTGTGAGGGCTCACCTGACCCCTGAAGAGATAGTTTGCTTAGTATCCCACTTTATTTGTGGGATACCATTTGGAGATTTATTCCGATCACCTGTGCTGACTTGCTTTCTTTGGTGGTGCTAGCTTGAGAGATCTCCGGGTTTCTTATTTCTTTAATTGCTATTACTTCGGATCTTTATCCGTGTGGTAGATCTCTTGATCCCTTTATTTTTTCCCGCATTTTACTGCTTTCTTAGCTGGAAGACCTCGATAGAAGGCAATGTTTTTGTGTGTTTACTTTTGTGCCTAAAGACCTCCAAGAAGAGGCACCGGTGCTAAAGACCTCCATAAAGAGGCAATTGACGGATAAAAGGGATTAGTAGTCAATCCCCCGTTATTCAGTGTGTCGTTCTTTAAGCTCACACTACGTGTCGATGCTTCAGAACAAAAGCCCAAGATCTCTTGTCCGGTCAGTCAGTGGAGAGGGTTCCATCTTTCTGAATCCCCACTTTTTGTCATGAGCTCACCCTGTCCAGGGTTAAGAGCTATGAGGTCTTATCCTCATTACCCCTTTTGATCTGCTCACCCTGACGTTCAATGTCAGTGGTTAAGAGCCCGTTTGATTATCCTTCCATGGCTTGTTTGTTGAGGTTGATATGACCCCTCTTGACTAAAGCCCTACCCATGTATGTTTGAGCCCCCTAGTTGGCGTGTTTACTTTATGCATGTTTGTTTTGTATGGTGTGATCGTCTCCCCATAGGTTTGCTAGGCTTCGTTTAGTCTCTCGTTTGCATGACAATTAAGGTAGCGCGGTTCCTTCGTATAGGACTGCCTTTTTGCATGAGCATCCCTAAAACACAAACAAACTCATTGATTTTTCTTCCCCTAAGAACACGTTAACTCCTTCTACTACAGGCGAGTAAGTCTCTGAAGGTCGAGCATCCGGTAGATTGCGTAGTGGTGTCGTTCACCCAAAAACACAACCCTTAACCCGTAGTTAGCCGAACTACGGCTTGCTCTGATTCTCATTCCAGATGAGATACGTAGGCATAAGACGCGATGTCTTAGCGAGCACACTCCTCTTTAACCCCTTAGGCAGTCGAGCTACGAAGACTCTGATTCTCATATTCATATGAGATACGTATGCAGCAGATGCGACATCCGTGCGAGTCATTTTCTTTTGACCCCTCTTTTAGTAAATAGTACATTAGATAAACCCACACCCTTTAGACAAGAACAACAAAAGTGGATCCCGTAGAGTACTACGGATGCGTAGGGGTGCTAATACCTTCCCTTCGCATAATCGACTCCCGAACCCGAGATTTGGTTGCGAGACCTTGTCTTTTCCTTTCCTTTTCCCAGGTTTACTTCGAGCATTTCCTTTCCCTTCGTTGGGATAAATAACGCACGGTGGCGACTCTTCTGTCATTTCTTTTTCCGCCGGTTGTCTCGTTTCGCATTTAGGTTGCGACAGTTATCATGCAAAGGGTTCTACCTAATAGGTGCTACCTAAACGGAATAAGAGTCGACGGATGGAGCAAGGAGAGGAGCCACGGATAAGGGTAGATGGCGATGCCAGAAGCAATCGACTTACAGGTAGATGGAGATGCATGAAGCAATCGACTTACAAGAGAAATGGCGATGCCTGAGGCAATCGACTTACAAGAGGATGGATGAATACGTGTTGGTTCTGTTATGTTTTAAAAATGATTACTCGACGTTGGATCGAGCTTTTGATCTTGTTTTGAAATGATTATCGGATGTTCGTTTTAATTCTTGTATTAACAGATGAATAAAGAATGAAAGAATAAACATTATAGACTTCATGGGAGAGGGGTCCATTTGTTATGAATGGGGATTGTTCATGGGATTCAAACAATAAGAATATATGCCTCATACATCATACAAGTAGGCAACAGTTATCAATCAAATCAGATAAGCAAACAATGTATAATCAAATCCAAGAATCAAAGAATGAAATAATGGAGCATTAAACAAAGCATGGGAGTATGAACATGTTAAACAAACAAACAATAGAAGCATGGATGAAAGAAACAAAGGCAACAGACAATAGATGAATCAAACAGGTGAAAAGAAATGCACAAAAGGGTTCACTGAATAATTTAATCGAGAAATGAGGTAAGGATCAAATAAAATCAAGATGAAAGGCCCCTAATACATGTAATATGATATGAACAAGGGAGGATCAAAATATCTCTTCAATTTCCATAAGCAATCCCTAAGTCAAACATCGATCATAAAGAAGTCGACTGAAAATTCAAGTCAACTTAAAAAATAGCAAATAAATAGCAAATTAATCAAGAAAATTATGAAAAATTAAACTAAGTAAGGTGGGGTCAGGACATCATCATCCCCCAAACATATTTTTAAAATAATGAAAATTAATGCATAAATTAATTGAAATAAAACAAAGGTCAAACCAAAAGTCAACCAACAAGACTAGGTTAGAAATAAATCAAGAATAAATTAAAAATGGGAAATAAAATTCCAAGAAAAGGTCAGGTTGACCATGAGACATTGGTCAACCTTCATCCCAAAAATCAAAAGCTAAAAATAATTTTAAGACATAAAAATAAAATCAAGAAAAAAATGTGTGTCAAAATGGACCATTTAGAATAAATAATTAAAATAAAATATTAATATTAAATAAATACGAAAATAAAAATTAAATAAAATTAAATAAGACATTAAGAAATATGGAAAATATTTTTTGGTATTTTTATGAATAAAGAAAGTATTTTAAAAAATTAAAAATTAAAACAGAAAATAAATGGAGATTGAAAAAGAAAATGAGAGGAGAAAGTATTTGTGCTGATGGGCCTTGAAACATGGAGGTGTGAAAAGCAAACTAAATAACATTTTATTAAAATAAATCATGGTGTGACACACTAAATAACATTTTATTAAAATAAATCATTAAATCACAATTTTATTAAATCCAGGTGTGACACACTAAATAACATTTTATTAAAATAAATCATGTAGACATGTTATCAATTGGTCATGGTCACTTAAGTGACTAGAAGACAAAAAAGGAATGGACAGCTCAGATTAAAACACAAGCCAAGGATCCAAGGGCTCATGAAGCTCCACATAATCATCTTCTTCACAAACCAAAAACCCTAGCCATGCATGCAGAAAAACGTGAAAAACCAGTGGATTTTCTCAAACTTCCACTCAAGAATACGCATGCTATAGGGCACCAAATGACACGAAATAAAAACCAAAGTTCAAGTACAAAATGTGTAGAACATCATGGTGATTTGTTTTAGTAAAAATAATGTCTTAATCATGGATAAAAGTTGACCACAAGAGGTCAATATGGACACGAGCTAGGGCAAAAAATTCAACATGAACCAATAACAAGAACACAAGCATGATGATTGGCATTAATGATGATGATGAGCATGGTAATGGCATGCTGAACAATAATGATAATAATGATGAACATAATAATGATGATGATGGTGAACATAAGTATATTAATACATGGCCATGGAAGATAGAGTAGGATGATTACCTAGTGGAGATTAGGTCCACTGCCCTTTGGTTATGGAGAGAAATAGAAGAAGATGAGGCTGCCCTTTTTTGTGCTTCAAGAATCCTAACTCAAGAGCTTGTTGAGAGAGAATGAAAGCTATGTGATGAAACTTTGCCTTGCTTGCCACAAAATTCCACTTCTCTTTTTAGGTTTAGGGTTTGCCTCTTTTAAATATGTAGGTCAAGTGTTTAAATGGGCTTTGAAACAAATGATATCCATAAGAATAAAAGTGCAAAGTGAGGTGTATTAGGGCATGTGAAGCTTGTGTTATTTTGGGCCAAATTTAAGTGAGTAAATATCCAATGCATGGCCAAAAACGTGGGCTGGTTTGTGCAGCATGACTTGGCTTGTTTGGCAAGCAAGAAAACATTCCAAGGTGGTGACTTTATGGCCATGTAACTTTATGCTCAAGTCACCAAATGATGAAACTATGCAAACAGTAGAAAGATCTCACGGAGCTTAGCATCTTTCATGTTGATCACAAGTTGAAATGATGAATGGAAGAATGTGAAAAATTGGCCTCAAGTTCAGGTTGCACCATGCAAAACTGATTGGGTCAGTTTGGCCTAAATGCTGCCTAGAAAATCAAGTCATGATGCCAACTTTAAGTGAATGCATCTCTCAAACCATGAATCCAAATGAGATGATTCCAAAAGGATGTGAAAGAGGACATAGCAAGGTACAATTGTTGTGAAGAAAGCATTTTCAAATGATGCCTTGAAGTGCAAGAAAACTGGCCAAGAAGTCTTGACAAACTTTGAAGATTTTGGACTTAGAAATTTTTCTAAGTGTCCTAGAAAAATGTCTCACTTTGACTAAGCATAACTTTCTCAATTTTAATCCAAATGGAGCAAACTTTATATATATAGAAAGCTTGGAACAATAGGAACAACTTTCATGTTGGAGAAAGTTTCAAATGGAGCTTTTATCTTGATGGAAAATGGGCTTAAAGTGAGTGCAATAATCATGAAAACTTGCCCTAAATGGAAAGTCAACCATTTCCAAATTAAGTAACTTTTCCAATTCCTGATTAAATGATGAATCCATGATCCAACCTTGATCAAATTTCACATGTAGGCTCCCCTAGGCATGAATTTTTAGATTCCACTCTCAAAATGTCAGGAGTTGACTTTTCTGGCCCTACAGTTGACTTTTCACAAACTGTCTGATTCCTGATTCCAATGATCAATTGAAGCACCTCTGGCTCAAATAAAGAGCTGATTTTTTGTATGTAGACCCTTGTGGACATATGGAGAGCCATGGAAAAGAGTTTCACCCAAAGAATCAGAAATAAACTGACTTTATACCAAACCCTAGTTTAGGGCAAAATTGATCAAGAACTGATTGCACTGCTTGCCAATGGATCTTTATGAGATAATGGTGAGTCTTCCTAGGCCAAGATGCCTCTCTAATAATGACATGGATGAGCCTCTCTACTTCCAACCAAACATTTCCTGTTGCTGGTAACCATGAAACCCTAATTTCTGATTAAATCCAGATGAACACTCTGATAGCTCTGAATCCTTCACTGTTGAACTGAGGACCACAATAAGATACCTGGACCCCCTTAAGACCCTTGAGACTTGTATACTTGGAGAATGAAGTTCAATGCTCAATTTTGCTTTGTGTGGGCTCCTTCTGTTAAGGAGTGATCAATCAAACCCTGATTTCCAAGTCACTAATGCAGTATGCAATGAGTATGACCTAGTATGATGCTAATGAAGTGTGGAACATAATCCCATGCTTCCAAGAAAAATGAAGGGTAAATTTTGGGGTATTACAATAGGCCAACTCATGTATTTGTTGTTGAATAAGTCAAAGATGAGAAACCATGGTATTTTGATATCAAGTGTTTCCTCCAAAGTCAGGCTTACCCTCCTGGGGCATCTTTGAAAGATAAGAAAACTTTGAGAAGATTAGCTGGCAACTCCTACCTGAATGGTGATGTGCTTTATAAGAGGAACTTCGATATGGTTTTGCTTAGATGCGTGTATAGACACGAAGCAGACCTATTGATGACTAAAGTCCATGAAGGTTCCTTTGGTACTCATTCCAATGGACATGTTATGGCTAAGAAGATGTTGAGAGCGGGTTACTATTGGCTGACAATGGAATATGATTGTTGCAAGTTTGTGAAGAAATGCCACAAGTGTCAAATTTATGCAGATAAAATTCATGTTTTTTCGACACTGTTAAATTTCATTTCCTCTTCATGGCCCTTCTCCGTGTGGGAAATTGATATGATTGGTATGATTGAGCCCAAAGCTTCGAACGAGCATTATTTCATTCTAGTGGCTATTGACTACTTCACAAAGTGGGTTGAAGCGGTGTCGTACGCGAGTGTAACCAAGCAAGTTATTGTAAGGTTTATCAAGAATCAGATTATATGTCGTTACGGTGTGCCAAGTAAGATCATTACTGATAATGGATCCAACTTGAATAATAATATGATGGAAGCTCTTTGCAAAGACTTCAAGATTTCACATCATAATTCTTCTCCCTACAGACCAAAGATGAATGGGGATGTTGAAGCTGCAAATAAGAACATTAAGAAGATCATTCAGAAAATAGTGGTAACCTACAAAGATTGGCATGAGGTACCCCCATTTGCTTTGCATGGGTATTGTACATCCATCCGCACTTCAACAGGGGCAACCCCTTTCTCACTTGTTTATGGTATGGAAGTTATTCTCCCAATAGAGGTTGAGATCCCATCATTGCGTGTCTTGATGGAAGCCAAGTTGACAGAAGCTGAATGGTGCCAGACCAGATGTGACCAACTGAATTTGATTGAAGAGAAGAGGTTGATTTCCATGTGCCATAGTCAGTTATATCAGCAGAGAATGAAGAAAGCTTTTGATGAATTTTATCATGTTTCCCATTGTGAGACCTCCAGAGCTATGTGGGACTCATTAGAAGTTGACTATGAGGGAACTAATGAGGTCAAACAACCTATGATCAATACATTGAACAAATATTTTGAACTCTTTTGTATGAAGCATGGTGAAACCATTGCCGAAATGCAAAAGAGGTTCACATATCTCATAAACCGGTTGAATGCTCTAGGTAAGCCTATTTCCAATGATATTTCTACTAATAAAGTTTTGAGGTGTCTCAATAGGAAATGGCAACCTAAAGTCACCGCAATCAAAGAGGCGGATGATCTTAAAACGCATGACCTCACTAATTTGGTTAGAAAATTGAAAGAACATGAGAAAGAACTCATTTTCTTGGAAAATATGAAAAAGAGCATGAGAAGAAGGTAAAGAAGGAGAAAATTAAACAAAAGGAGGAAGAGAAAAAGTTTATTGCTCTAAAAGCTTCAAGCTCAAATTCCTCACATAATGAACAAAATGATTGTGAAACAAGAGATGACAATAATTCCGATGAAGAAGATATGAGGTTGTTAATCAAAAAATTTAACAGATACATGTGAAAACATGGAGATAAGTACCCTGACAAGAACCAAAGCAAATATAGAGGGCTATCTATCTCCTCAAAGGAAGATGAGAATAAGAAGGGTAAACCTAGAAGTTCATGTTACAATTGTAGAAAAGCAAGTCATTATAGGCCGGAGTGCCTTATGATCAAGAAAGATAAAGAGAAAGGTCATCATAAGAAATCTAGAAAGTCTAGAAGAGCCTATGTTGCTTGGGAGAGAGAAAGTGATTCTTTAAGTGATGAAAGTTAGCTTCAAGTGTTGAATCGGCCAAGATTTTCCTGATGGCAATTAGAAAGAAGAAAAAGATTGTAAGTCACTCTAAGCTTGAATCTACGCATGACTTATCTTATTCTCAATTACAAAAATATTTTGAAAATCTACAAAGATAAGACGTAGGTGTTTTCAAAAAGTTAGCTTAAAAAAAGAATCTTTTCACATTTAGAAGCTAAAATTTTGGAAAACAAAAAGAATATGAAAGTGCTTAAGCAGTCTATGGTAGATATTCTAAAAGATAAGAATGAGGATGACAAACCTTCATGGTTTGACTGTGAAACTTGTCACATTTGGAAAAAAGAGGAAAAAAAACTCTTAAAGCTAAGTTGGATAATACATTACAACCTAAGGTCACTTTTGCTATTGATATTTCTAAAACCCTTTTTCACCTAAACTCACCAAAACTCTGAATTTGCACTTGTTTGTGGTTCTTCTTCATTTCTTTGAGTTTCTTAGATTGTTTGTCTGATTTGAGTGTGTGGGTAATCAATCATTTATCTCTCATACTCCTTCATTGTTCATTCACACATTTCATTAAACAGTTGGTGTGTGTAACACCCTTCTAAATACCCCAAAAATAATAATTTAAAATAATAACATATAATAATCAGAGTAATTATGCCCCGAAGGGTGTCACACGATCATCAAACAATAACCATCAAATAGGTCCTGTCATGCTCATTTATTTAATTCAAAACATAAAGTATCTGCATAATACGCAGCGGATAGAAATCAATTCAATTATTCCAAACATGTAACATATTACATGCAAAATGGTTCACAACCAATCGATAAAATATTCAAACATCCCACCCCGATGTTACATCTATCAGAGCATAACCCACTAGGAGACTACACTAGACTCCAATCATTAGCTTCTACTCGACTCACTGCTCGTTACCTGAAAAAGAGTTGTAAGGGTGAGTTCCTCAATCAATATAACAGGCATTATACGACATTATGTAATGTTAAGTAAATGACGCATCAAATCACCCCAACCAGACTACACACTCCATAACGGCAGTATCAACGCAACATCATACTCAGCAATACATATAGCATATATATCTATATATAATCTCAACCCATACTCCATACCAACAACACAACACAACGATTTACTCACTAATTCCTCACAATGGGAATTAGCTACAGCCCCACCGGCTATGCCATGCATTCATTATGCAATGAGACTCTACACATGCGGTACCGACTATTCTCGAACATATAGTTCAAGCTCACCGATCCCTCTGGATACGGCTACTGAGCTCACTAGTCCCACTCATTGAGATCTAGTGACTCACTCACTAATTCCTCACCATGGGAATTAGCTACAGCCCCGAAGGCTAGACTATGCACGCTACTCATCTAGTATGCAAACATCAACAACAATCCACAACTCACTAATTCCTCACAATGGGAATTAGCTACAGCCCCAAAGGCTAAACTATGCATGCTAATCACCTAGCAATGCAACAACAACATCAACTCAAGAATAGACATATGCTCACACTCTAAGCCATAAAACAGTCTATTCGCTAATGCATACATAACTGATACATTCACAGTATAAAGCATACCAACCAACACATATTGTCAACACATTTATCACAAAAGCATATCACAACATGCCATAAAATCAAACACAGTATTAGCACATTCTACTAATACCTATACTACTCAAAACAACGAGAAACGATCCCTATTACATCATACCTCAGCTAAGTCTCACTACTCAGCCCGAACAGTCAAAAACTGCACGACAACAGCACAGGAAATCACAACCCTGCCCATACGCGTATTGCCTATGCTCATACGCGTATTGCCTAAATCCTGACCAAGCCATACGCGTATTGCCCAATTCCATACGCGTATGCTACGCGTATCACTTCCCCATACGCGTACCACCAGAGACCATTTTACGTTCAAAATTTCATCTCCCTCATCCATACGCGTATTGCCTAGCGCCATACGCGTACCAGCCATCCCATACGCGTATTGCCTAGTGCCATACGCGTATGACCAGAAACCAGATTTCCAGATCTGCTATGGTTTTTCCTGCTACGAGTTCTATTCGATCTCACCTTCCACAGTCCAAATTTTCACAGAAATCACTCATATCATCTAACCCGAATCATTCCCTATTCGATTTCACAACTCCTGACATTATCACATACCATTCCTACGAATTTCTTTCGATTATCACCCAATTTCGTTCATCAATTATTTCCACAAATTCATCATAATCATCCAATTCAAAGGTAAATTAAAGGTCTATCACTACCCATGACATATTATCATACAATACCCGTTAATCAACGATAAACCCCCCTTACCTGAGTTAATCCGGCAAATTCTGCAGCTTCAAGCTTTTCCTCCCTTCAATCCCTTGTTCTCTGGTTCTCTTTTTGCCCTTTTCCACGTTCTGCCTCTTTTTCCTTTCCACGTGAAAACAATAAACCTTTTTACCCAATGGGACCTTTTTACTGATTTCCACTTTTATTCCAATTATAAAATAATAATCCAATAATAATAATCCCAATAATTATTATTCCCAAAAATAATAATATTAATCCAAACTTCCAATTATTCAATTAAATTAATAAATAAAATATTAATTTAAATTAAATAATTAGCTTATTTTAGTTGGGGTGTTACAACTCTCCCCCACTAAAAGAGTTTTCGTCCTCGAAAACATACCTCAAGCGAACAACTCCGGATAAGACTCCTTCATCTGACTCTCAAGTTCCCAAGTCACATTGCCACCTGCTGGTCCTCCCCAAGCTACCTTCACCAAGGCAATCTCTTTACCCCGCAACTGCTTCAACTCTCGATCCTCGATCCTCATAGGTGATGTTTCAACAGTCAGGTTATCTCTCACCTGTACATCATCTACTTGGACAACATGCGACGGATCATGAATGTATCTCCTCAACTGAGACACATGAAAAACATCATGCAAATTCGCAAGCGACGGTGGTAAGGCGATACGATAGGCTACCTCTCCTATCCTCTCCAAAATCTGATAAGGACCAATAAATCGAGGTGTCAACTTCTTCGACTTCAAAGCTCGACCAACACCAGTTATCGGAGTAACACGAAGAAACACGTGATCTCCCTCTTGGAATTCAAGTGACTTCCTCCTCTTATCATGATAACTCTTCTGACGACTCTGAGCAATTCTCATCTTCTCCTGAATCATCTTAATCTTTTCCGTAGTTTGTTGAACAATCTCCGGTCCAACCACAGCACTCTCACCGGACTCATACCAACATAAAGGCGTCCGACATCTCCTACCGTACAAAGCTTCAAACGGTGCCATACCAATGCTCGAATGAAAACTATTGTTGTAGGTAAATTCAATCAAAGGCAATTAACAATCCCAAGCACCTCCTTTTTCCAAAACACAAGCTCTCAAAAGATCTTCTAATGACTTAATCGTCCTCTCAGTCTGACCATCAGTCTGCGGGTGATATGCAGAACTCAATCTCAGCTTAGTTCCCAAAGCTCTCTGCAACCCATCCCAAAACTTTGATGTAAATCTAGGATCTCTGTCCGAAACAATACTCGACGGAATACCATGCAAACTTACAATCTTCTCAATATACAACTCAGCCAACCTCTCTAACGGATAATCCATTCTGATCGGAATGAAATGAGCCGACTTCGTCAATCTATCAACAATCACCCAAATAGCCTCAAAATTCTTATTTGTCCTCGGCAAACCAGCAACAAAATCCATACTGATACTATCCCACTTCCACTCTGGAATAGCCAACGGTTGCATTAGCCCAGACGGCTTCTGATGCTCAATCTTAGACTTCTGACAAGTCAAACAGGAATAAACAAAACTCGCAATTTCTCTTTTCATTCCCGGCCACCAAAATAACCTTTTCAAATCATGATACATCTTCGTAGCTCCAGGATGGATACTCAAGCCACTACGATGTCCTTCCTCCAGGATACTCTTCTTAAGCTCAGTAACATCCGGAATACACACCCGATCGCCAAATCTCAAAACACCATTCTCATCAACTCTGAATTTACCACCTTGACCTTGATTCACTAAAGTCAACTTATCAACCAAAAGCATATCGGATTTCTGACCCTCTCTGATCTCATCCAGAATACCACTTGTTAACTTCAGCATTCCCAATTTAACACTATTGTGAGTACTCTCACACACCAAACTCAAATCTCGAAACTGCTCAATTAAGTCCAACTCTTTAACCATTAACATAGACATATGCAATGATTTCCGACTCAATGCATCAGCCACTACATTTGCTTTACCCGGATGGTAATTCAAACCAAAGTCATAATCCTTCAGAAACTCTAACCATCTTCTCTGTCTCATATTCAGCTCTTTCTGATCGAACAAATACTTTAAACTCTTATGGTCACTGAAAACTTCAAATCTTGACCCATACAAATAATGCCTCCACAACTTCAGAACAAATACCACAGCTGCCAACTCTAAATCATGTGTCGGATAGTTCCTCTCATGAACCCTTAGTTGTCTCGAAGCATAAGCTATCACCTGCTTATTCTGCATCAACACACCACCTAAACCCAACAATGAAGCATCACAATAAACCTCAAATAATTCCGACGAACTCGGTAATATCAGAATAGGAGCAGTAGTTAGCCTTCTCTTTAACTCTTGGAACCCTTCTTCACATTTTGAGTCCCAAACAAACGCTTGTCCCTTTCTAGTCAACATTGTCAACGGTAACGCCAACTTAGAAAATCCCTCAATAAATTTCCTATAATAACCTGCAAGTCCAAGAAAACTTCTTATTTCAGAAACTGACTTCGGAGCTTCCCATTTAGATACCGCTTCTATCTTAGAAGGATCAACGGCAACACCACCTCTGGAAATCACATGGCCAAGAAAACTAACTTCTTCTAACCAAAATTCACACTTCGACAGTTTAGCGAATAACTTCTTTTCTCGTAGAACTCCCAAAACCACTCTCAAATGCTCAGCATGCTCTTCTTCAGATTTCGAATACACCAAAATGTCATCAATAAACACTACTACAAACTTGTCTAGGTACGGATGAAAGATCCTGTTCATATACTCCATGAATACTCCAGGCGCATTAGTCACACCAAAAGGCATTACAGAATACTCATAATGTCCATACCTCGTTCTGAAAGCAGTCTTCTGAATATCTTCAGTTTTCACACGTATCTGATGATACCCAGATCTCAAGTCTATCTTGCTGAACACACTAGCACCAACCAATTGATCCATCAAATCATCAATCCTCGGTAAAGGATACCGATTCTTGATCGTCACTTTATTCAATTGCCTGTAGTCCACACACAACCTCATAGTACCTTCTTTCTTCTTAACCAACAACACTGGTGCACCCCACGGTGACACACTCGGACGAATAAATTTCTTATCCAACAGATCTTCCAATTGACTCTTCAATTCAGCTAACTCAACAGCAGACATACGGTACGGAGCCATCGATATTGGTCTAGTACCAGGTACCAAATCAATCGAGAACTCAACTTCACGTTCCGGTGGCAATTCATTCACTTCTTCCGGAAACACCTCAGGAAAATCACACACTACAGCTAGATCGCCAATCACCAGTTTATCTTTAGCTTCCAAAGTCGCTAACAGCATAAACAACTCTGCCCCATCTGCCACTTCCTCATTCACCTGCCTGGCTGATAGAAACAAACTCTTTCCTTCTTCAATCTCAGGAAATATCACAGTCTTATCAAAACAGTTGATAGAAACTCGGTTGAACACCAACCAGTTCATACCCAGAATAACGTCAATCTGCACTAATGGAAGACACACAAGATCTATCCCAAAGGCTCTACCAAAAATACTCAAGGGACAACTTAAACAAACAGAAGTAGTAGTCACTGAACCCTTCGCAGGAGTATCAATCACCATACTACCACGCATCTCAGATATCTCTAACTTAAGTTTCACAGCACAATCCAAAGATATAAAAGAATGAGTCGCACCTGTGTCAATAATAGCTACAAGAGGAAAGCCATTAATATAACACGTACCTCGGATCAAACGATCATCTGCAGAAGTCTCAGAACCCGATAAAGCAAAAACCTTGCCTCCTGACTGATTCTCTTTCTTTGGCTTTGGACACTGTGGACTGATATGACCCAACTCTCCACAGTTGAAACAAGTCACAGTCTTCAACCGGCACTCTGCAGCCAAATGACCACCTTTTCCACACTTGAAACACTTCATCTCAGCACTGGTACACTCATGAACACGATGTCCAGCCCGACCACATCGGTAACACTTAACAGGAGCACTAGAGTCTCCCCCACTAGGCCTTTTCATCCCACTCTGCCTCTGAAAACCTTTGCCAGCTGTATACGGTTTTCCACGATCAATCTGATTCTTGCCTTTCCTATCAACCCTCTGCTGATAGCTCTCAGCTCTGGCCTTGGAATCCTGTTCAAAAATCCTGCAACAGTCAACCAGATCAGAAAACACTCTAATCCTCTGATATCCAATCGCTTGCTTGATCTCGGGACGCAACCCGTTCTCAAACTTCACACACTTGGAAAATTCCCCAGCAGCCTCAGCATAGGGAGTGTAATACTTCGACAGCTCTGTGAACTTGGCAGCATACTCCGTAACGGACCTGTTACCCTGCTTCAATTCCAAGAACTCAATTTCTTTCTTTCCTCTGACATCCTCGGGAAAGTACTTCCTCAGAAATCTCTCTCTGAACACAGCCCAAGGAATCTCAGCATCTCCAGCAGTTTCCAACTCAGTGCGGGTAGCAACCCACCAATCGGCAGCTTCTTCTGACAGCATATGCGTACCGAACCTGACCTTCTGGTTATCAGCACACTCAGTTACTCTGAAGATTCTCTCAATCTCCTTCAACCACTTCTGAGCACCATCTGGATCGTATGCTCCCTTGAACATTGGAGGATTGTTCTTTTGGAACTCACTCAACTGACGAGCAGCTCCCATTCCCACCACATTCGGATTTCCTCCAAGTACTCCAGCTAGCATACCCAGAGCCTCAGCAATCGCAGCATCATCTCTACCTCTCCCAGCCATCTCTATTCTGAAAACCCAACAAGCTAAAATAGTAAGTACTGATAGGGTTACACAACACCTATCCCGTACAGGGGAAACAGAATAACTACGACTCGACACGACCGACTATGCTCTGATACCACTAATGTAACACCCTTCTAAATACCCCAAAAATAATAATTTAAAATAATAACATATAATAATCAGAGTAATTATGCCCCGAAGGGTGTCACACGATCATCAAACAATAACCATCAAATAGGTCCTGTCATGCTCATTTATTTAATTCAAAACATAAAGTATCTGCATAATACGCAGCGGATAGAAATCAATTCAATTATTCCAAACATGTAACATATTACATGCAAAATGGTTCACAACCAATCGATAAAATATTCAAACATCCCACCCCGATGTTACATCTATCAGAGCATGACCCACTAGGAGACTACACTAGACTCCAATCATTAGCTTCTACTCGACTCACTGCTCGTTACCTGAAAAAGAGTTGTAAGGGTGAGTTCCTCAATCAATATAACAGGCATTATACGACATTATGTAATGTTAAGTAAATGACGCATCAAATCACCCCAACCAGACTACACACTCCATAACGGCAGTATCAACGCAACATCATACTCAGCAATACATATAGCATATATATCTATATATAATCTCAACCCATACTCCATACCAACAACACAACACAACGATTTACTCACTAATTCCTCACAATGGGAATTAGCTACAGCCCCACCGGCTATGCCATGCATTCATTATGCAATGAGACTCTACACATGCGGTACCGACTATTCTCGAACATATAGTTCAAGCTCACCGATCCCTCTGGATACGGCTACTGAGCTCACTAGTCCCACTCATTGATATCTAGTGACTCACTCACTAATTCCTCACCATGGGAATTAGCTACAGCCCCGAAGGCTAGACTATGCACGCTACTCATCTAGTATGCAAACATCAACAACAATCCACAACTCACTAATTCCTCACAATGGGAATTAGCTACAGCCCCAAAGGCTAAACTATGCATGCTAATCACCTAGCAATGCAACAACAACATCAACTCAAGAATAGACATATGCTCACACTCTAAGCCATAAAACAGTCTATTCGCTAATGCATACATAACTGATACATTCACAGTATAAAGCATACCAACCAACACATATTGTCAACACATTTATCACAAAAGCATATCACAACATGCCATAAAATCAAACACAGTATTAGCACATTCTACTAATACCTATACTACGCAAAACAACGAGAAACGATCCCTATTACATCATACCTCAGCTAAGTCTCACTACTCAGCCCGAACAGTCAAAAACTGCACGACAACAGCACAGGAAATCACAACCCTGCCCATACGCGTATTGCCTATGCTCATACGCGTATTGCCTAAATCCTGACCAAGCCATACGCGTATTGCCCAATTCCATACGCGTATGCTACGCGTATCACTTCCCCATACGCGTACCACCAGAGACCATTTTACGTTCAAAATTTCATCTCCCTCATCCATACGCGTATTGCCTAGCGCCATACGCGTACCAGCCATCCCATACGCGTATTGCCTAGTGCCATACGCGTATGACCAGAAACCAGATTTCCAGATCTGCTATGGTTTTTCCTGCTACGAGTTCTATTCGATCTCACCTTCCACAGTCCAAATTTTCACAGAAATCACTCATATCATCTAACCCGAATCATTCCCTATTCGATTTCACAACTCCTGACATTATCACATACCATTCCTACGAATTTCTTTCGATTATCACCCAATTTCGTTCATCAATTATTTCCACAAATTCATCATAATCATCCAATTCAAAGGTAAATTAAAGGTCTATCACTACCCATGACATATTATCATACAATACCCGTTAATCAACGATAAACCCCCCTTACCTGAGTTAATCCGGCAAATTCTGCAGCTTCAAGCTTTTCCTCCCTTCAATCCCTTGTTCTCTGGTTCTCTTTTTGCCCTTTTCCACGTTCTGCCTCTTTTTCCTTTCCACGTGAAAACAATAAACCTTTTTACCCAATGGGACCTTTTTACTGATTTCCACTTTTATTCCAATTATAAAATAATAATCCAATAATAATAATCCCAATAATTATTATTCCCAAAAATAATAATATTAATCCAAACTTCCAATTATTCAATTAAATTAATAAATAAAATATTAATTTAAATTAAATAATTAGCTTATTTTAGTTGGGGTGTTACAGTGTGCAAACGTTGGTTGAATATTTTTCAATAGCTCATAAGCTTTCAAAGACCAAAGGTGATTCTAAAGGCAAAGGTAAAGAAAGCACATCTTCTACTTCTTTGGAATGTATAGTTTATTTGGTTTCTACTAAGTGTCTTAATTAATTTGAGGAAAAACATCAACATCGGCTTGTGGTGAAGGAATATGTTTGGAAGGCTATTGTGGTTGGTTCTTTGGATATTCTTGAAGTGGCTAATCTTTTGCGCATCAACAGATTGATTACTTTCTACAGCTTGCTCATGATTATAATGAAGACCTCATTTGTGTATTCTACTCCGGGTTACATGACAAGAGAGGTTCTTGCTTCAAAGTTACCATAGGTAACATTGTTTATGAACTCACTGATGAACTTTGGAAATCCTTATTTGGTACTAATGTTATTGATGATGATGATGATGAAGTTGACCCATTGGTGACGGATACCAACCCTCATATACATTTTAAGTGGAACATTCATGTGAATGAGCTACTTAAAGCTCCTCATTTTAAACATTGTTATGATCCTATTACTACTGGATAATTGAAGATGGTTCCTATAATTTTGTTATGGTTGGTACCTCATATCTTGCCCCCGAAGAATGGCGGGTTCTCAAGAATTGATTTTGTTGAAATTCATCTGGTGTATATTTTGTTGAACAAGATCAAAATCAATTAGGCACATTACTTTGTATCTCGCATGTTCTCCATTAAGGAATACAACAAAGGGATGTCATTTTGCTATGTCTCCATGAGTACCAAGATATTGAATAACTTCAACATTGGTATGCCCAATCTTACTTATAAATATTTGGGCCAAGCTCAAGATTTCTCTCAAAAAACCCTAACAAACATGGGCTATTTTTGGGATATAAATCATCGGGCATACTACTTTCGTATGGGTAAGAATGGTAGGAAGATTTACAATTTTGATGATCCTGCAGAGTTTGGTGATGATGATGCTAAGGGACATATGGATGATGAGAAACCAATTGGTCCCTCTCATGGTGTTCATAAGGGTGATGTTGTTATGCAAGATGCTCCTCATGTAGATACTCATGGTAATACGTCTGGTATTGGTTTTGGTGATACTTCCTTCATCATGACTATGATCCAGAACATGCAACTGAGGCAAGACGAGCGGTATGAAGAAGATTGTAAAAGGTGAGATGCCTTTGAGGGTGCTTAAGAGGAGAGATTATGTCTCGTGCAAGAGCACATGGGTGGAAAATATGGAATTTTTTAGCCTTTGCTTCTTATGTGACGGAGATTCTTGTGTCCATGCACAATGAGATGGATGCAAATCATGCAACCATGATTTCTAGGATAAATCATATGATCGCATTTGAGAATGACAACCATCATCATTATGCTAGGTTTTACCAAAAAAATGTGTGACTTCTTGGATCATCATTATGGTAATGATGAACAAGGATGGTATAGGGGTGTAAGACCAAGGCCTATGGGTCATGGAAGAGGATGAAGTGTTGTTGGATGAAGTGTTGAGATATTATGTTGTTGTGTCTTTGATTATCATGTTTTGTGATTCATTTCTTAGAGTAATTCTTTGAGTCTTCATGCATTATTCTTTTTGATTGGTTTATTTTGCTACTAGTTATGTATTGACAATGTTTCTAATTTGTTTGAATTTGTGACAATGGTTTTACTATGTGTATTTCTTTGGATGACAATTATTCAATAATGTTGTGTTTATTTCCATTGTGTATTTTCATGTATGTTGTATATACGTGAGTGCATGTTCATATCTTTGCAAACGCCTTTGTATCCTATATTGTTTATGTGATCTGTTGTATCTATGTGATACTGCTAATAACTTTATTTGTCTCTTTTTCATGTTATCAAAGGTGGAGAAAAATATGAAGCTATGTTGCATACATTCAGGGGGAGCTTTCATGAACACGAAATACATCGTCTCAAGTTTTTCCATCATCAAAAAGGGAGAGTATGTGAGTGCAACTTTCTGTTAGATGTATTTTGTATGATATCAAAACTATGATACTTTAGCTTTTATGTACATTGGACAGTACCATCTAAGTCTACTTGTGCATTTTAGCATTAGGAAGCATGACAACATGTTTGGAATTGGTTTAGAAAAGGTTTTGTGCATCAAAAACTCGTTCTTGTCTGAAAAACATCATACATGTCAACACATACACATTATAGGTCGACCTATAGAAGAATCGACACATATGTTTTATAGGTCGGCTTATGTGTTGCAGTTTTAAAGCATGTGCGCTTTGTTAGATGTGTCGCCTCTACAGGTCAACACATAACATGTACAGGTCGACTCATTGCTTGTACAGATCGACACATGACTTGCATAAGCCAACACATACATTAAAATTCTTGAAAATTTGCATTATTTTCCATTCCTTTTGCTTCATACTTGTTTACATATATATACTTGGTACATGCATCATTTTCTAGTAAGGATTCTAGAGAGTAAAACCTATACGAAACCAGGATTTCAAAGCATTCTTATCATCTTCAACCTCATTTTATCCATAAACACAATCAAACTACACATAATCATTTTTTGATTGGATGCCATCTAGATTAGAGTTGATAACATCCAATTTAGGTTGATTGTATTGTAAATTAGGTTGAGAACTTTAAGGGTTTCAAATTAGAAAACCTAGATGGGGTTTTTCTTCAAGATCATTTAGGGTTTGAAGGTTTTGGGTAAGATTATGAAATTAGGATCCGATCGAGTGAAGTCTTTGATGGGAGGTTCTTGCAAAGGAGTAGCGTGGGACGGTGGATCACATTGGTAAATCTTGGGATTCAACAAGTGCGTGTTTTGGATTTGATCGAGTGAAAGCTTTGAAGAACAAGGGGTTTCTTGCAAAGAAGTAGCGTGAGACGGTGAATCGAAGCAACATTGTTTGGTTACTTGATCAAGCTTTGATCAAGGGAAGAGAAGGTGTCAGAATCAACATCAAACTTGGAGTTTATAAGGTTAGATTGCTACATGTCTCTTGTATTCATACATTTGCAAAGTAAGATATATTACACTATCTATATTCGAGTTCAAATTAAGGTGAAATATACTCATAGCGAGGTCGATTGGGGAACTACCATGTGTATTCTCTCTATCTCTCTTTTATTTTCGGTTTGCAAATTGTTGATTTCATCGATCATACAATCAAATTGTTTGGATAATAATTTTGAACACATTTTGAAATTGGTGTTGTTGAGTTGATCAAAATTCCTTAAGCTATGATTGGGTTTTAAGATCAACAATACCATATAAAATTCTAAACAATATCAATTGTACACTAGGTGTTTGACAAATTGTCTCAATTGATTTTTTCTATGAATTATCATTGGAAGTAGACTATCATTGTTGATTTGTACTTGCTTTTTTGATAGCGGGCTCGGTTCGTAGATTTTAATCCGAGATATTTTCACTTGCTTCCGCGCCATAAAATTTTCAAAACTATTTTTTTGTTAAAGTTTTAACTCGAGATCTGTCCCCCCCCCCCCCTAGATCTAAGTCTATCATCTAACAAGTGGTATCACGAGCTCCGGTTAATTTTGTGCTTAGTATTCATTGATTAGATAATGGCTACCGAACCTAAAGGGGCGTACAATAGAGCATAAATTTTCACCGGAGAAAATCATGGCTATTTGAAAGTTTGTATGTGTATCCATATCAACTCGGTTGATAAGGGTGTATGAGACATCATTATCAATGGTCCTAATCAAATTACAATGAACAATGGTGAAGGTGTCGTCATACCAAAACCGAAAAATCAATAAAATGATAATGATAAGAAATTGTGGTCATATAATTAAAAAGCACAAAACATCCTCATATTCGCACTCAATATTGATGTATTTTATCGTGTTTCCCAATCGTCTAACATATCTAATGTGTATTGTCAATTGTGATTAGTTCTATCTTTTTCTATAATTATTTTTGACAAAAAATTAACAAAATTTACATAATAGAATTAGAAAGTAATTTCAAAAAATAAACAAGTTACCTTTTAACTCTTACATAATAGAATTTAAAAAATTATTGTAAAATTTAAATGTTGTCATTGTTAATGCTATTTTTTATCTTTTCACCACTCTATATTTTTGTAAAGACCATCATATTATTCTTTTCTTTAACCTTTTTTCTACATAGAAAGTTACAATCTATTTTTTAAAATTTAAATCGTAAATGTGAAAGTATGACTCAAAATTTCAAATTATTAAGGGAGAGAATATTTTGGCTCGGTTGATTATTTTTGTTAACACTTTTGATGGGAGGTTTAAGTAGGTTTGTATATCTAGTCTAGAAATATGAGCTATTAAAATTTGAGGATATTATAGACATGTTTCTCGATCGATTTTAGTAGAAAAGAAATAAGAAAGGTTTGGTAATCCCTCACAGGGAAATTTAGGGATGTAAGGGAAGAAATTTTTAGGACTGTTATTTCAAAATTTAGATCATTTTTAAAGGGATTTAAAGGGATTGGAAAATATTTCTAAATAATTTTGATTTGTGTGTTTCATATATTTTAAGTTGAAGAGATTAGATTGAGAAATACTTGATAGAAAATAGGGTTTATTCTTTGAAATTTGGAAGACTATATTTTTTAATTCATTTGTAATTTTTTATGGATAGTGAATAGGAGAGTTGTTCTCCCATATAGTAAACAAATATAATCAAATTAGATAAGCAAATTTTTATGTATACTCATCTTCTATCTTCCTCTTGCTGGTTAATAAATTGGGTGACATTCTTCTTTGCGAATATCAATTTTATTTGAGATCATTTATTTTAGTTTTTATTATTTTTTGTCTCACACATCAGAAAGTTTTGATGTGGTTGATATATTATAATATTTCATTAAAAGTGGCATGAGACAAAGGAGTTAAGTTTACAAGTGAAAACCATAAGTTCTAAATTAAATATTGAGAAGTATTTTGGAGATAATAATTTGGGGTTATAGAAAGAGAAGGTGTGGATAATATTAACTTAATAAAGGTGTGTAGAAGCATTAAAGAGGACATTGATGCATACAAGTCTAACATGAGCAAAGAAGACTACAATGATGGATAAGGCTATAAATGTCACTATCTTGTATCTCGATAATAAAGTTCTAAGAAATGTCACAACGGAAAAGATTATAGATTCAATGTGGACAAAGCTTGAAATTACAAGAGAGAAGTTCTAAGAAAAGTCTTACATTGTTTAGAATCTCGGATTGTTGAATCTATAAATGTGCGAGATCAACCTCACCTTTTGAGCTAACTTTATGATGAATATCCAAACACATACTTAACCTGATATTAGAGTCGGATTAAGGATTGCAGTGTAAGAATTAAACGCATGTCTATGTTTGGCTTTAGGACGGATATTGAAATTGTATTTGAGTTACGGAGTTTTATACAATGTAAATTTTTAAATTTGTTAATGAATAAATATGCGATATCTTCGCCAAAGACTGAAATGTAGAAATTTGAATTTAGGCGTGAGAGTGAATGTTGAAGAAGTTATACGAAACTTAGACAAGTTCAATCTATAAGATAACTTTTGGGGACGAGAAAGATAATTAAAATATAATGTAAAAATAATAACCGTAAACTTTTCGTAGGCAGATAAGATAAAAACATCGAAAATGCATGTTTTATTAAAGGTGTACACAAGTGAGCTTCTATAGCTCTTATCCACACTACAAACAACAAAGTTACATTACAACAAAGTTGCATTACAACACAACTAAGTTGTGGTGACCATACTAGTAGCTACCAACAACATTGCATATCCCACTTATCTTTGCTTTCAGCCATAACCTCAACTCTTTCAAGGAAGAGTATAAGCTGCAAAATTCACAATTCCATAACAATTAGCATGTAGTATTCAATTTTAAAATCGACAAATAAATACGAACAAAAAAGTAGTTAGTTAGTTAGTTACTTACGTCCACACTTGTAACCGATGGGACGAGTAGCAATATTGCAACGTTTCGGGATAGTAACAGCAATTTCAGGGTTAGCACCAGACATTTTAGCAACGTTTGATAACATAACAGCACAAAGACAACTTGGATTCTGACCAAGTTTCTTAACCTGAGCACAACAGCTTTGAGACACATTAGCATCTTCATCAGATGCTGCATTAGCACAAGGTGCAAGCTTAAAAGCTTCATTATCTGGTGTTGTACCCCTTCCACATTCACCAGCACTTTCAACTCCATGAATCCCTAAAACAAGGACAACAACACCAACAAGACACAACAACTTCATAAGACCCTCCATTTTTTCTTCTTCTTAATGTATGTCTAATATTTCTTGTTCTATGTAAAAATACCATGCATTTGATGAGATTTTTATAGTGATAAAGATGTGGTTGGTCTAGTCATCCACGTTAGATTAATGGAACCTGCACTGATACTAATTGGTGAGTTTCTTAGTATATATTTTTATTGCACCACTGAACAATAAAAAGCTTGTGTCGACATAAATTTGTTGTACAATATATATGAAGGTAGGTGGGAATTGTTTTTGTTTTTCATATTTCTTGATATAGTAATTATTTGCGGTATGTATAATGTTGACACTATAGACACTAGCTTTGAAGTAACTTTTAAAGCCAACTACCACAGAACACTAAGTCACACTCACTTAGCTTAATGATGCCCCTAAACTAGCTAGGAGTGCTTTGTTATTGTTTTTAATTAAATGGTTGTTCTATAAATGGTTGTTAATTTAATGAAAGGTTGTGAAATAAGATTATCTTAAGAAAGTTTACCCGTGAAACCTAATGAAATTATTTCAAAAGAGCTTTGAGATAATTCTATAAGTTTTGATTTGATAAAGTTAACCATATAGTACTTATTTAGGTGTTTATGTTAAAAGATGAATTTAAATAAATGTTAATTAAATTGGTGTTGTTTTGGTGGCACACCGATAAAGATTCAATTTTTTGCTTTGAGATATTGGATCGAACTTTAGTATGGTCGAAGGGTAGTTTCTTGGTTCGACAGGACCTTAGCATGTCGTTGAAGTCAGTTCACATGTTGTAGTCAAAGTATGCTAAGATTGTTAGGATGTCGATTTGGGCTTGTTTGTTATGCTCAATTGTTTAAGTTAATTTGTTCTCTAAGTTAACTTGTGTAATGGATATGTGTGTAAAAGTCTATTAGTTTAGTATGTTAGTTTTCTTATAAAAGCATATTAGTCTCTCATCATTGTATAATACAAATCCTAATAAGGGTGAGAGAGGTTATTTGTTATTCTGTAACACTTATGATCTTGTTTCAAAGAGAAAGTAGAGAATAGCAGTTTATAACCAATTTCTTTGTGTTCTTATTGTTTTCTTCTTTTCTACCCTTGTGGGTTTCTTACCGATCAAGAGACCAATTATACTTTGTAATTTCGGCATCGTTTTCACAATAAATTGGTGCGGTGAGCATGGAGAAGATGTCGCCAATAAAGTATGAGATTGAAAAGTTCACCTGAATGAACGATTTCGGTCTGTGGCGCTTGAAAATGAAAGCCCTACTAGTTTAGTAGGATTATTTAGAAGCGTTGAAGAGAGCCGCAGCCATGGATGATCCGTTAATGGATAAAGAAAAATTAACTACGGTAGAGAAATCCCACAACACCGTCTTATTGAGCCTTGGTGATAAGGTTCTTCAACGGGTTTCGAAGGAGACGGCGGCGTCGGGTCTTTTGGGAGAAACTCGAAAGTTTGTACATGACCAAATCATTTGTTAATCGTCTCTACCTAAAGCAAGCTATATATTCATTCAAGATGAGTGAAGACAAAGTTCTGGATGAGCAGTTGGATATGTTCAACAAGCTGACTCTTGATCTTGAAAATATCGATGTAAAAGTCGAGGATGAAGATCAAACATTTTTATTGTTGTGTGTTTTGCCCATAACACATGCTCACTTCAAAGAAACTCTCTTGTATGGAAGAAAGTCTATTACCTTTGAAGAAGTTCAATCAGCCTGGTACTCTAAGGATTTGAAAGAACGAAAGGAGCATAGGTCATCTTCGACTGGTGAAAGACTGTCAATTAAGGGGAAATTCACAAAGAGAGATGGTAAGTTCGACAAGAAGAAGGGTAAAAGTCAGCATAAGTCTTATAATGGTAATGCATCTGGTATTCGATGTTATCACTGTTAGAAGGAAGGTCATACAAGAAAAGTGTGCCCTGAACGCTTGAAAGATCATGAAGGTAAGGATAATGGCAACGTAAGCATTGTTCAAGATGATTTTGACTCATATGATGTTCTTGTGGTTTCAAGCGGCGACTCAAGTAAAAAGTGGATTATGGATTCAGGTTGCACTTGGCACATGACTCCAAACAAAGACTTGTTCGAGGAACTATGTGATCAAGATGGTGGATCTGTATTGCTTGGAAACAATAAAGCTTGCAAGATTGCGGGTGTTGGATCTGTGAGATTCAAGTTACATGATGAGTCAATAAGGTTGTTGGCTGAAGTCATGTATGTACCTGATTTAAAGAGAAATTTGATTTCTCTTGGTGAACTCGACAAGAAAGGGTATATTTTCCAAGGAGAGAAAAGTATTCTAAAATTCATGAAGGGTTCGAAGGAAGTCTTAAGAGGCGTGAAGAAACAATGCTTGTATACCCTTGAGGCTGAAGTTGTCAGTAGTTTTTCAGATGTTGCATCCATGAAATCTTTTTCGAAGACAGAAACTTGGCACATGAGATTGGGCCATGTCAGTGAAAGGGGTCTGGTCAAATTGGGGAAACAAAATCTAATTGGTGGAAAAAAAATTGAAAAGTTGAAGTTTTGTGAACCCTGTGTACTTGAAAAATCTTGTAGAGTGAAGTTCAATAAAGGAAAACAAAGAACACATGGATCCCTTTATTACATCCATGTCGATCTTTGGGGGCCTGTGAGGTGTCCATCACATTCAGTTGCAAGGCATTTTCTATCCATAGTTGATTATTATTCCAGAAAATTGTGGGTATTCATCTAGAAGACTAATGATGAAACTTTTGAGAACTTCAACAGTTGGAAGACTCTGGTCGTAAATCAGACTGACAGGAAGGTCAAGAGGTTGAGAACCGACAATGGCCTTGAATTTTGCAATGAGACGTTCAGCAGTTTTTGTGCATCCTCTGATATTACAAGGCACAAAACTACTTCAGGTACTCCCCAATAAAATGGTTTAGTTGAAAGGTTTAATCGAACCATTTTAGAAAGAGTTAGATGCATGTTGACTAGTGTTGGGTTAAAGAAGGTGTTTTGGGCAGAGGCTGTTTGGACAGTGATATATCTGATAAACGGATGTCCTTTGACTGCATTAGATATGAAGATACCTAAATAAATTTGGTCATGACATCCACCAGATCTCGACAAACTTAGAGTATTTGGCTACATAGCCTATGCTTATATTAGGCAGGACAAGGTCGAATCTAGAGCTCTGAGATGCATGTTCATGGGATACCCTGAAGGATATGGAACAAGAAAATTGATGGCGTTAGTCTAAGTGCACAGATATTTGAAGATGATATGGAACAAGAAGAGATTCATGTTGAGGTGAAGCATGTTGATGCTGAATTGTGTATCCCATATCAAGTTGAAGAAGAAGCACAAGATGTTGAAGATACTGTGGAAGATGAGAAAACTGTCGATGACTACCTGTTGGTAAAAGATATGCCTAGAAGAGTCATCAAGCCACATCAAAGACTTGAGTATGCATATCTCATAGCATATTCCTTAATCTCTGCAAGTGAGGTTCTAGATGAAGAACCTATGTAAAGACAAAGTGTCATACAACATACGATATACATACGATATCAAGTTTCGATGATGACAAAAGACCATCATGCACGTCTACAAACAAATGCAACACATTAGCCACCATATCCTTTGTTACGTTTTTTCTAAATATGTTATAATCATTAAAAGCATGTGGACAAAGTGTGATCATGACAAAATGCATGAAAAATCACAAAACACTTGTTTTTGCAGATTTGAAGGCTTTGAGTCGACCATAGGGGTCAGCTCAAAGCTCACGGGTCAGCGCGAAGCTCAGCCCAAACTGGAGGATGGTCAGCGCAAAACTGCTTGCGTCGACCATAGGGTTGGCGCATAGCTCACGGGTCGGCGCATAAACCCCTTGCGTCGACCAAGACGTCGGCGCATGACATAGTGATGTTGTCCACGGCTCAGCGCATGGAACGATAGGTCGACCATAGGGGTCGGCGCATCACTCACGGCTCAGCGCACGCCGACCTATGGTCGACCGCTCGCGCGCAATCTCAGTTTTCTGAGTTATTTCAAATGTTTAAAATTCTGTTATGTTTGTTTGGTTTTGTCTGTTACTATAAATACAAGTCAAAACACTTGTATCAACCAACATTTGTCAATTTGTATTCAAGTGTTCAAGGAAACAAGAAAGAGTGAAAAAGGTGTCAAAGATTCATCATCTTCATCTTCAACAGTTCACAATACATCAACTGCACACAATAACTTTTGATGTGATTCGTGATAAATTGAAGGTGATAAGGTTCGTAGCAGCGATTGGAGAATCGGGTTCGAGTTGAAGTCTTGGCAGGTTCTTTCTTGAATAAAACCATTAGGGTTTTATCCTCCAATACCGGTTCGTGTTTTTTGGGGGTTTTTGGACGAATTGCTTCATTAACATTCAGCTGAGCGAAGGTGACTGATAAGAGAACGTCTTCATCAGTCTAGTAGCGGATTCGGTGTTTGTGTAGTGAAGGATTCGGGTTTGATTCGTTCGTGTTCGTGATCAGCCGGGCCAAGGGATTGAAGAACGGAAGGTTCCTCAACGAGTGGCAGGAAACGGAGGTCTAGCATCAACGATCAAAGGTCTTGATTCATCTTGAATCAAGGAGCAAGGATAAGAAGTATCATTCAACACAGTGGAAGTTCTGTTGTTTACATACTTTGCAATCCTTGTAAAAACGATTAAATCTTACAGGTGATAGCTAATCTATATCTCAATTCTAATTTTAGAATTGAGGGCAGACGTACCCCGAAGCGAGGACGGCGGGGGAACTGCCTCATCAAATCTGCGTCTTCTTTAATTTTCTGCATAATCTGTTTTTCAGCTTAAAATTTAAGTGATTTTAGTTTAAGCAATTTTTTACCAAACGTTGATATAAGTTGAGTAAGTGATTAAAACTGCTGTTTGAATACTAAGTACAATAATATATTGTACTAGGATAAATTGATTTACTTACTCAACTCAATTATCACTTGGGGTGTTTATGCACACCAAGTGTTTGTAAATTTGCTTAAGCCAAAGTTGTCTTAAGTTTGTATCAGTTTAAATTTGGTATTTTGATTCATTGGAACTAGGTTTGCTAGTAAGTGAATTATTTCATTGATTGTGCAATAATTGTAGTGACTTGTATTCCAATTCATCTATTATCCATTAGCTTAACGCATATCCGGTTTTCCAATAACGGTTCGTTTTAGACTAAATTTTCCTCGGCCGCTTCCGCACCTAAAACAATTTTTAAAAACAATTTTTCTTTTAAATTGGTAGCGCCGACTCAAGTTTTTAATTGGGATCTATTCAACCCCCCCCCCCCCCCCTTCTAGATCCGTGCCATAGTCTAACAACCTAGAGACTATAAGGAAGTTATGAGGATTTGAAATAAGACTAAATGGCTGAAGACCATGGATGATGAGATGAAGTCTCTTCATGATAACCACACTTGGGAGCTGATCAAGAAACCCACTGGATCTAGGTTAGTCAGTTGTAAGTGGATTTTCAAAGTTAAGGAATGAATCAAATGAGTGATGTCGAAGAGATACAAGGCAAGATTGGTCGCAAGGGGTTTCACTCAGAAAGAATGTGTCGACTTTAATGATGTGTTCTCTCTTGTTGTGAAGCACATGTCCATTTGAATATTATTTGCCATAGTGGCACAGTTTGACATAGAAATAGTACAAATGGATGAGAAGATTGCTTTCTTGTATGGAGATCTAGATGAAACAATCCTGATGAGGCAACCTGAAGGGTTTGCAGAAAAAGGTAAGGAATATTATGTGTGCAAGCTGAATAGATCTTTATATGGACTGAAACAATCTCCTCGACAGTGGAATAGGAGATTCGACAAGTTCATGGCACACATAGGTTTCATTAGAAGTCAGTTCGACCATTGTGTTTACTTTAGATTTCGACCTGGAAATTCATTTTTTATTTTGTTGCTTTATGTGGATGATATTCTCATAGCGAGCAACAATGTCGAGGATGTAATAAAGGTGAAGGTTGAACTCAATAAGGAGTTTGATATGAAGGATCTGAGAGCAGTATCCAGGATTCTTGGGATTGACATTCGAAGAGATAGAAAACAGTCAAAATTATGCTTATCTCAAGAGACATACCTACGTAAGATTATCGATAAGTTTGGTATGTCGAATTCAAAGCCTATTGTAACTTCGTCAAACCTTTAATTCAAGTTGAGTACAGATCAATGTCCTAGTACTAAGGTTGAAAGACCTTATATGAATAACATCTTATATGCTAACAGAGTAGGTTCTTTGATGTATCTTATGGTCTGTACTAGACCTGACATAGCATATGTAGTAAGTCTTGCAAGCAGATACATGGTGAATCCTGGAAAGACTCACTGGCAAGCATTGAAGTGGATTTTAAGGTACATAAATGGGTATCTGAAAAGAGTCCTGATTTATGGTGGAGCATGCGGTGAAAATAGTAAAGCAGAAATCGAAGGGTATGTCGACTCTGATTATGCAGGTTGTATAGATTCTAGAAAATCTATTTCTGGATATGTGTTCACTATGTTTAGCACAACAATCAGTTGGAAAGCAACGCTTTAGAAGATTGTTTCCTTATCAACCACTGAAGCGGAATATATCGCCCTCACTGAACCTGTGAAAGAAGCATTGTAGCTTGAAGGTTTTGCTAAGGAACTAAAATTATTAAACGTGATAGTCAAACTGCTATACACCTGTCAAAGAATTTAGCCTATTATGAGCAAACCAAGTACATCGATGTGAGGTTGCATTTTGTCAGAGGGGTAATCGAGCATGGAGAAGTCCAAGTGCTTAAGGTTTCGACAGATCACAATATTGTTGATATGATCACCAATACATTACCAAGTTGCAAGTTTTTCCACTGTATGTAGTTGATAAAGCTACATGAAGAAAGCTAGTTTGTCCCCTTGATGGTCGAAGGGTAGCTTCTTGGTTCGACAATTCGACAGGACTTTAGCATACCGTCGAAGTCTGTTCACATGTTGTAGTTGAAGTATGATAGGATTGTTAGCATGTTGAATTGGGCTTGTTTATTATGCTCAATTGTTTAAGTTAGCTTGTTCTCTAAGTTAACTTCTGTAATGGGCATGTGTGTAAAAGCCCATTAGTTTAATATGTTAGTTTTCTTATAAATACCATACTAGTCTCTCATCATTGTATAATGCAAATCCTAATATGGGTGAAAGATATTATTTATTATTCTGTAACACTTGTAATCTTGTTTCAAAGAGAAAGTAAATAATAAACGTTTATAATCAATTTCATTGTGTTCATATTGTTTTCTTCTTTTCTATCCTTGTGGGTTTCTTACCGATCAAGAAACCAATTATACTTTGTAATTTCGGCATTGTTTTCACAACACTTGCAGGAGACTCACATAATTCGTTGAAGTTTCATACTTTAGAAAATAATTTGTTTTGGATCATTTTTGGGGCGGGTTTATGTTTACCGACCTAGTTTGAATTATAAGTGCAATCCTTATTTTGTTTAAAGGGATCAGTCGCGGTACTGTAGTTTTACACACACTATTCACAATAAACTTTTTGCTCTGTACGATTATGATGAGGAACTAATCTTCTAGGGTTGATTTGTTGTAATCGAGTTTCCAACGCTTTGAGGTTTTTATTATATCAACTAAATTTTGTTTCTCTTTCAATTCTATTTTATGAAAATTCATTTGTTTAATCTGTATTTTATGGAATGGTTTGGATTAAATTCGTATGATTGTATTCTTAACTGTTAATCGTCGTTTATGTTGCTTTGTCGTTAAATAGTGTTTGCTTACTTCGCGATTGTATTCCTCCGTTTGCTTAATTCGGAATATAGGAATATCAATTTGTCTTATATCTATTGCGCTTGTTAATCGATATTGAATCAAATAGAGATCTAATTTGCTTAGGAAATTGATAGGTAAAAATCAGTGATTAGCCGGAAATCAAAAAGAGTATATTGGCTTATTTTATAATCACTTACTTACCTTTTTTTCTTAATCGATCCCTAAACCATAACCCAAAAAAAAACGATTACAGTAGGTTAATAATAATACAAGAATCCTTGCAATACGATACTCGAGTTGTCACTTCTGTTAAACTATATTTTCTAAAGACGTTTTGATACAATTAAGATTACATAAGGCATTGAAAGGAAACATTTCCAACATGGACAACGAGAAGTGGGAGGAACTATATTTGAGAGCATTGAGTATAATATGTGTGTCTTTGGCTAAGAATTATCTTGGGCCAAAGAGCTTTGGGAGAAACTTGAAGGGCTATATTAAGGAACAGATGTATCAAATCATATATTATTGAAGGAGCAATTTCATAGCTTGTGTATGGATGAACATGTGAAAGTATCTGAGCATTTAAGTGTTATGGTATTGTTTTTGAATTTGAACCACCGGAGTCAAGATTGGCGATGAAGATAAAGCTTTGAGACTCATATGGTCTCTCACATATTACTATGAGCATATTAGACCTGTTTTAACATATGGGAAGGAAGCTTTGAAGAAGTTGCTAGTAAGATTATTGATCGGGAAAATAGCAAGTGTACTATTTTGCCTGTTATAGTAATATTGGGGAAAATCCCCGAATGTCGATCTCAAGGACTGCACGTAGTATTGAGTTTAAATTATCATTCAATTAAACAAAAAGTATTAATTTGGGTTTTTTGAGTGTAAAAAAAGAAAATAATAAAGCAATAAGAAAATAGGGGTTTCTGGAGAAAAAGGAACAATGCCAGGGAAGGTGTATGATTTATCCTTGTAATTACTCTGAGTTACTACTGCATCAACAAATATCAATTACTACCAGTTCTCAAGGGTATTTTCTCCCAAGTCCTTGGTGAGAAAACCTTTAATCAATCTACCCTCATTCCTATGTCCATAGCCAATGAGTGTGAAGTTAAGCTGTATAATATCAAGAATGCTCTGGTTCATACAGGGTATCCCTAGTCCTAGGTGATATCTACTGCAGAGTAACCTGATGAAAACCTTATCATTGGCGGTCCAGCCTAGGTGATAACCATAGATCAATCTCGATTGGTCCGAAAGAGAAAGAAATAAACACATCAAAAGGTTACCGTAAATAAAATATTATAAATGCAAATGTAAACTCAAATTCATTACAATTCTAAATCAGGGACACCCCCCTAGCATTGGGGGGTTTAGCTACTCATATGGTTTAAAACCAATTCAAGATAAAAATTACACATTACAAGTAATTGAATGACTTTGATCTTCAATCGCTCCCGCTCATGAATCTCTCCAGCTTTCCAAATGCCTTGATCTCTGTAATACTTGATTGCTTCACAATACTGTGGTTTGCTGTACTCCAGGATGATTTTTCCTTTGGTAGAAGACCTCTTTTTATAATGAAAGTTCCCAGCAGCAGTTGGACAGGTCCACAGATGTCTCCACAAAGCCCGAAGAATGAAAAGCCCGGACAAATTGGAAATATTGGGCTTGGGCTGACACGGGTGGCCGTGTCAGCCTACTAGTTCACCTGACACGCCCATGGCATGCCCAACACGGGGGAAGTCTCTGCCTGACACGGGTGGCCGTGTCAGGCCACTGTTTTTCCTCCTCAAAATCATGTTTCTGACAGTGCTCCTGACACGGGTGGCCGTGTCAGGCCACTGTTTTTCCAGATATCCTTTTCAATTTTTCCTCTTCTGACACGGCCCGTGTCAGCTGACACGGGTGGCCGTGTCAGGCTGTCCTTTTGGCCCTTTTTAGGTTTTCTTGTCAGGTCGATCGTTGGTTCCTCTAGCTCCTCCTTGTGGGACTCTTGTATACCTACAGACATAAAAAAATTCTTAGAAATAAAAAGTGTGGGTTGTCTCTCACGAAGTGCTTCGTTTAACGTCGCATGGCTCGACGGTTCACTTCCCCTATCATGGGGGGTATTTCAGGTTCAACACTTTGTTGCATCTCTTGTCTGAAACTCGGACGTTGTCTCTTTTCTCAGGGTGGACTCCTTTGTGCCACGATTCCTTTTTAACCTTCCTTTCGGTGTTAGGAATCATTCTGTTCAGGGTGGTTACTGGAAGTGGTGAGACTTTGATAGTATTCAATGTCCTGATTAGGCCCACTTGATACTGAGATTCTGTATCTTCCTCCATCTCCTGGTCTTCAATAGCATTCACTGTCATTTCCTTGTTGTGAACTTTCAAGGTTAACGTGCATTCATCCATGTCGAGCTTGCATCGACTCGTCTTCATGAAAGGTTGACCCAGAATGATGGGTGCCTCGTTGTCTTCAGGTATGTCTAGGATTACAAAATCGACTGGAAAGGTCAAGTCCGCTATTGTTACCAGCACATCTTCAGCTATACCATGTGCATCTTTTCTTGAGTGATCCTCAAGCTTCAGATTGGTCTTTATATCACTGATATTTTTAATACCTAGCTTGTGATAGATCGATAAGGGCATCAGATTCACACTCGCTCCCGAATCTATCAATACCTTTTTGAAGGTTCTTTCTTTGATTGTGCATGGTACTGTGACAGTTCCTGGATCCTTTTGTTTGTTATGAATGTTCTGCTCCAGGGAGTTTGCATTATATTGTTCCTTACCGGATACCTGTTCTTCAGTGGTTGGTTTCTTTTCAGCTATTACCTTTTTCCACGAATTTCTTGTACATGGGCATCCTTTCAAGTGATTCAAACAAGGCCATATGACCCTCAATCTTTTTAAACATTGTCATGAATTTCTCCAAGTCTGACTCACTGGGTTCCTTCTTTGTCATTCTCTGAGGGTAGGGCAACTTAATCACCGGGTTAGTTCCTTTTGTAGTTTCTTCTTTAGTCGGCTCGCTCGGTGATATAATTTTTTTCTTTTTAGCAGCCTTTTTCTCTGTTGTCGTGACAGTGTTAACATTCTCCTGACCTCTTGGATTTTGAACTATTTCACTTGGAAGGGAACCTGGTGTTCGAGAACTTGCTAGTTGTTGTGTTATCTGCCCTAGCTGGACTTCAAGATTCTTTAGGGAGGCGGTGGTGTTTTTCTGATTGTTTCTAGTCTCTTCTTCAAATTGCCTATTTTGAGCTGCCAGGTTTTCAATGGCAATCTCCCAGTCTGCCTTCTTAGGTGCCTGTTGTTGTTGTTGTTGTTGCTGATACTGAGTCTGATATTGCCCTGTACCCTGTTGCGGAACATTTCCTCTCTGATCTTTCCAGGAGAAGTTTGGATGATTCTTCCAACCTGGGTTGTAAGTGTTAGAGTAGGGATTATTCTGCTTCAAGAATTTTATCTCTTCAATTTGTTGGGGAGTTGCAAAACAATAGACAGTGTGGTGAGGTCCATTACAGATTTCACAAGTGCTCTCCTGAACTGGTTGAACTTGTGTTATCTGTTGGATACCTATATTCATAGCTTTCAGCTTTTTGTCTATTTCGGCAGCAACAGTGTCTTCCAGACAGATTTTATTTGTCTCCAATTTTAGATCAATCACCCCATCTGGTTTACTGGTACACCTGTCATATAGCTCTAGATGCTCATTCGCAGCTATTGCTTCAATAATCCTCTTGATACCAGTGGCTGTTGAGAAATTTGTTGAGCCACCGGCTGCTGTATCAATCAACTGTTTTGTCTTTATTTTTAGACCATTAACGAACATCTACATTTGTTCTGTCTGATCCATATTATGAGTGGGACACGCAACTAAGATCCTTTTGAATCTTTGTAAGTGTCTCCCAGTGATTCACCATCCTTCTGTTTGAAATTCAGAATTTCATACCTTTTTCTCAGGAATACTGATGCTGGAAAATACTCATTTAAGAATGCAGTTTCCATCTCCTCCCAGGAAGTGATACTACCGGCAGAGAGAGAATAGAACCATTCTTCCGCGTCTTCAGCTAAAGTGAACGGGAACATTCGTAATTTTTTTGCTTCATCAGTGTGACCATCAATTTTCAAGGTGGTGCTCATGGTCAAAAATCTCTGCAGGTGTTTGTTAGCATCTTCATTAACCTTTCCGGTGAAAGGTTTTCTTTCCAATTGATTGATCGTGCTAGGATGCAGTTGAAAATTTGTCACATTCATCGGTTGGTTAACTATGGTCAGTCGACCACCCGGTGCATTTGCACCTCCATAATCACCTAGGAGTCTCTCCGGAGGTGGAGGAGGTGGGATTGGAGGAGCTGGGATTGGAGGAACTTCAGTCATTGGCTCCTTGACTTCTGGTTGATCCGAGGTACTTTCTTCTGTAGAATCCACTCTTTGTTCTCTGCGTCTTCTGTGAAGGATTCTCTCGATCTCTGCGTCAAAAAGAATTTCAGCTGAGGGTTTTCCTCGCATACACTGGTTAGTAGAATATAAATGACAGAAATATAATTTTATTGCAGAGAAACAAAATTTTAATTGAAATAAAATTTAAACTCTATATTTTTTGCAGTCCCCGGCAACGGCGCCAAAAACTTGATCGGGAAAATAGCAAGTGTATTATTTTGTCTGTTATAGTAATAATGGGGAAAATCCCCGAATGTCGATCTCAAAGACTGCACGTAGTATTGAGTTTAAATTATCATTCAATTAAACAAAAAGTATTAATTTGGGTTTTTTGAGTGTAAAAAAAGAAAATAATAAAGCAATAAGAAAATAGGGGTTTCTGGAGAAAAAGGAACAATGCCAGGGAAGGTGTATGATTTATCCTTGTAATTACTCTGAGTTACTACTGCATCAACAAATATCAATTACTACCAGTTCTCAAGGGTATTTTCTCCCAAGTCCTTGGTGAGAAAACCTTTAATCAATCTACCCTCATTCCTATGTCCATAGCCAATGAGTGTGAAGTTAAGCTGTATAATATCAAGAATGCTCTGGTTCATACAGGGTATCCCTAGTCCTAGGTGATATCTACTGCAGAGTAACCTGATGAAAACCTTATCACTGGCGGTCCAGCCTAGGTGATAACCATAGATCAATCTCGATTGGTCCGAAAGAGAAAGAAATAAACACATCAAAAGGTTACCGTAAATAAAATATTATAAATGCAAATGTAAACTCAAATTCATTACAATTCTAAATCAGGGACACCCCCCTAGCATTGGGGGGTTGAGCTACTCATATGGTTTAAAACCAATTCAAGATAAAAATTACACATTACAAGTAATTGGATGACTTTGATCTTCAATCGCTCCCGCTCATGAATCTCTCCAGCTCTCCAAATGCCTTGATCTCTGTAATACTTGATTGCTTCATAATATTGTGGTTTGCTGTACTCCAGGATGATTTTTCCTTTGGTAGAAAACCTCTTTTTATAGTGAAAGTTCCCAGCAGCAGTTGGACAGGTCCACAGATGTCTCCACAAAGCCCGAAGAATGAAAAGCCCGGACAAATTGGAAATATTGGGCTTGGGCTGACACGGCCCGTGTCAGCTGACACGGCCCGTGTCAGCTGACACGGGTGACCGTGTCAGCCTACTAGTTCACCTGACACGCCCATGGCATGCCCAACACGGGGGAAGTCTCTGCCTGACACGGCCCGTGTCAGCTGACACGGGTGGCCGTGTCAGGCTACTGTTTTCTTCTTCTGGTTCCCTTTCCCTGACACGGCCCGTGTCAGGTGACACGAGTGGACGTGTCAGGCCTCCTGTACTGGGATTTTCTGCTCTTTTTCATACCGGACTCTCGCATTGTCGTGTTCTGAGTTCTCCGGTTCTTCTACTTGGATCTTTCTGACAAAAACACAGCTATCCCACGCATACAATCAAGATAAACAACGTAAAACATAATAAAGATTAAAAATGCGTAAATGACATAACGGAAGTAAAACTACTCGAATTGTACCTTAAATGTGTGCACAGTGTGTCAAATGTCTCTGTTTTGCGTCGGATCAGTAATGAAAACTTACTATAAATGGTGACTGATCAATTATTTCTGAAGAAAGAAGATTGAAGGGTGAGGAGAATACTTCATCAAACTCAGTGTTGGTTGCTAGAGGAAGGTCATATGTGAAGAAAAATAATGAAACGGGTGTGAGATGTTGGAAATGTGGAAAGCTTGGACATATAAAGTATAAGTGTGTTTATGAGGTAGCATCAAAGAAGGGCTCTGAGTCAAATGCTAGAATGTCTCTCTTGTTGTGAGAGAGGGTGATCAATTATGAAAATTGAGATGTATGTCCTCATGACATTTTAGCTGTCATGGAAAAGGACTAGTTATTTCTAGCAGATTAACACATGGGCATTAATTCAAAGTGTGTTGTGAGATTATGTCGATAGTTGAAGAGCTTCCGACCAACATGGAAGTTGCACCATAAAGTTTCAACCTGGTTTTCGACATGTGAAAATTCTTGAAGTGGTTTAACTTCAAGTGAAGTATACTCTTCTTTAGGTGGAGTATGATAGTTTTTTAAAAATATGATTGTCGGTGAAGACAATGTGAAAAATAGCTTCAAGTGACTATACTCTTTATGATGGAGTATGATTGTCGGTGAAGACAATAAAAACTTATGTATTATTTTCAATCAATGTGGAGATTGTTGGGGTTGATTGAAAATATACATGTTGAAGAAGTACCACATCGCTTAGTTATGTGAATGAAGAGAGAGTCCAAGGCTATATATAGGATACAAGTTCTCTGAAGTCCCACATTGCTCTATTTTGTGAAGGAAAAGGGATTCCAAGGCTATATATAGGATTAAAATTCTTGATTCCAAGATGTACCAGTCAAAAGCACTTTAAGTTTGTATTTGACTTTTTATTTTTCTCTTATACTCTTGGTTTAGAGTTTTGTGAAGGATAGTTGAATATCTTATTTGGAGAATGCGGGTGTATTATGGCCTTAGGATGGTTAAGGGTAGTCTATGTGTTGTAACAATTTTCAAATAGTATTATTCTCTAGTTGTCATTTCACAACGGACATGGTTTTTTCTCTGGTTTTGGAGTTTTCACGTTAATCTCTTATGTTGTTATTGTGTTCCTATTTTTCTATATGTGTTATTTGTTTTTTCCCAACAGTGATGACTATAAAAGAGATAAAGGATTTAGATAACATTAAGATTGAGGACTCGTAGAGTACCCTTGAAGCTTATGAAATGAAGGTAATAGAAAGAGAAAATGAGAAGCAAGATGAACATGCACTCTTAACAAAATTTAAGAGATATGAAGCAAGTAAAGATAAATAGAAGAAAAATAAAGGCAAGTAAACAAGATAAATAGATGGTTGAAGACAAACCTCAATCACCAAGCAAGAATGGAGGAGGAAGGTTTGTCAAGAACCAAAGTAAGAAAAAGAATTTTGATAAAAGGAACGTGCAATGTTAGAATTGTGAGAAACTAAGACGTTATGTTGATGAATGTTGGATATGCAAAAGGAGAAAGTCCAAGATTGGTGTAGAAGAAACCATGATAGCTCAAAAAAACTCTAGCTTAAACTCAAATAAAATTATGCGCATGGCTGCAATTAATACTAAGGCCTTAAATTCACAAACCTGGTATTTTGACACTGGTTGTAATAATCACATGACTAAAAATAAGGAGTGGTTATTTAATTTTGATGCAAGTAAGGTAACTAGTATCAAATTAACTAACAACAAATACATCCTAGCATAAGGTATGGGGTATGTGGATATACTCAGAAAAGATAGGAGTTAACCAAGTTGCATGTTGGTAAGAAGGATATTTATGTGATATGGGTGTTCAAACTCAAGGTAAATCCTAAGGGAAAGATCGTCAAGCAGGATGAAGGATTGGTTGCAAAGGGTTTGTTTGAAAAAATAAGGGATTGATTATGATAAAGTTTTCTCACTTGTGGCAAGACTGAAACAATTGAACTAGTAATTTCTTTGTCATGTAATAGAGGATGATCCTTATTCCACCTTGATGTTAAATCAGTTTTCCTTAATGGTCCTCTAGAATAAGAGGTGTTCATAGCGCAACATCCTAGTTTTAAAGTCAAAGGGAAAATAGATAGAGTGTAGAAACTGCACAAGGATTTGTATTGCCTAAAACAAGCTCCAATGGCCTTGAAAAAAATGATAGATAAATTATTCATGGAGAAAGGATTCAAAAAGTACAAATTTGAACATGAAGTCTATGTTAAAAGAAGAGAAGGGGTGAGTCTATTGAGCATTTGCCTTTATATATAAGACTTATTTATAACAGGAAATTGTGAGAAAGATATTGACCAGTTTAAAACCAAGATGAAGTTTTTATTTGAAATGAATGACCTTGGCAGCATAAATTACTTCCTTCGCATGGAATTCTTAAACACTTCAATGGGAATTATATTGCTTCAAGCAAAGTATGCAAATAAAATTTTGACAAAATCCAAGATGATGAGGCGTATTTTGACAAAATCCAAGATGATGAGGCGTAACTCTCCAATCACACCAGCAGTTTTCACCAGGCGGAATAATATTCAAGAAATAACATGAGCCGAAAGTTGAACACCATTCATGGGCATTTGGTCTAGTGGTATGATTCTCGCTTAGGGTGCGAGAGGTCCCGAGTTCAATTCTCGGAATGCCCCATTTTTTAAAAAATAATCATTTTATTTTAACTTTTGATTACCCCTAAACAAAAAATAAAATACTAATCATTTTAAATAAAAATGAATCCTTCTACATATTTCATTCATATACATAACAAGAACAAAAAAGAAAACACTTGAAAAAAGCTTAGGCTATTTAACATCACTGGAATCAAATGCTGGCACTTCATCAACTGTTTTTGATTCTGAAACTGGTTTCTCATTTGAACTACTACCTTTTGCATCAATGCTAAGAAAATCAGTCAAAGATTTCTTCACTCCTACACCTCTCTGAGGAGTTTTGCTCCCATTATTGATGACTGGAGACTTTCCTCCCTTTGAAGGACTAATCGCGTGCGCAGGAGAGCGTGTCGGCGTTCCGAAAGCTGATTTGTATGGAGTCGTTGGGACAGGCGCCGAGTATGGAAGTGAAATACTCTTGCGAGTAATTACACCGACTTTGGAGTGAGATGAGAATTGATCAGAGTTTTTTGTTAAGTCGTCTACGTAGAGAACGTCGTCGATTCGCGACACCATGTTAAATGCTAAACTCTCGAGGACTCGAGAGTAGCTCTCGAGAATGGCTTTTCCGACATCCTAAGACAACAGAAAATTTCATAGACTATTAAGTTCAAACTTGTAAATAATTTTTACATTGTTAATCAATCATAATCGGTAGATCATTAAAAAGAGTTATGGTTTTGAACACAACAACTACGAACCTTGTTGTATTGGATTTTGCTCATATCCAAAGCCGTTTGAGGGAGACCGGGAAAACGCTGCTTCAAGGAAAGAAGTAGCGTTTCCGCTCTATCTGCGAACAACTCCCTTTTGTCTGCATCGACCATTAGATCCTTGACCATTTCCCATGATGTTCTTGAACTTGATCTTCCGCTGACACTAGCAGGCTTTGAATTTGTCTTTTTACGCCATATATACATGGTAGCTTCTGCTCGATTTGCGATCTCTATAGCTTGATGTTCAGAAGATAAATCAAGGCAAGCTAGCAAACACTCGGGAGAAAAATGATCCGACGTGATATATCGATGAATAACATCGCCCAAACTGATTCTAGCATTCTGAAAGATAGTAAGTTGGATAAGCAATTTGATCATTATCTCATTTGTTTTCGCGATGTTAGAAAACTCTAATAGAATAAGGTTCGGTTCGCTCGTCATACCTTTGGAAGAGACTCTAAATAAGACTCGGGAATGTCCATTTCCGCTAAAGTAATACTGTTAATAGCCATGGCAGCTTTTAGTATTTGGCTCGTGCAATCGCGCTTGTGCTGCAATTGCTTTCTCGAATTCTCGTGTAGTCCACAAGACGGGACTCGAGGAACCGGAAGCCACCATTTCTCTTCTTGTCGCTGAAGCGCTTGCCTAAACGAGGACGGACTATTACCCGCATCTGGAGCTATAACACCTTGATCGACGTACCAAAACTCGGTATCAACAAAACTATCTTGAATTTCCTGCAAAAGTAAAAAGTACCACAATTTATAGTTTAGAATAGCTTCCTACTTGAAAATCGACTAATTAAGTAAACTCGACGTTGTGTAAATCTTACAAGAAGCATGTTATCTAATTTGCGCAGAGCTGGCAGATTGACATACAGATCCGAGCGTGGTCGACAAGTCATGACCTGACTCGCATTTAAGAAATATCGTTAAATGTGAACAAACTAAGTAATCATCATACACTATACAACTCCGCATTACCTCAAGCTTGCTTCCATCAGGAAATGTCTGCCAATTCGGAGTTAATTCAACGATATGATCACTAACCGAAAGAAGCCACTCCATCTCTCGTCGCCACATTGCTTTCTTCTCCGAACGCAGAGGCTCTAATCTCCAAAGTTGGCCAAATAGGGTAGCTGCATTTTCAGAAAAAAATTGAACAAAAACAATTGGAAATGAGAAAAATTGATTTGTCGGGTTTGGATGTTTTCGAGTAAAATTGATTTTAACTTGAAGCTAGAATTTTGAGCTCTCATCTCTACAATTAATTTTTAGCCTCAAATTAAATGTTCAACCAACTTTTACATGAATGTATTCAAACATGAATCACTTTATACTTTAACTAACTCTTAACCAGAATCAATTTTTTGAAGAATCAATTAACTCAAAATCAATTTTTGTCAAACTAAAACAAACAAACACTTAAAATAAAGTACAAAAATCAGATCAGAAGACAGAAACAGCTTCAGATTATTCATTATGCTTACCACATAGATTAGTTATTGCATTTGAGATAGCCAATGCTGTAGGGACCCCATTTCCACAACCTGACATATCTTCACCAAGTAACAATTTTGCAAACCTCTCCTTCATCATCTCAATTTCTACAAAAATAACAATCAAAACCAATTAACAAAAAAAAAAAACTTAAATTAAAAATTTCAAATTAGAGATTGTGATTAATGATTAATACCTGGTAATGCTGAAACTTGTTTCACAAATTCCTTTTCCACCAAATGTTTCTTCTTACCATCTTCACTTCCATGAGGACTATTACATGAAGGTGGTGAAGATGAATCTTCGTCAGTACTACTACTCTGACTATGTTCTTCCTCATTACCAATATTCTCAGATGACAAAAGATCAGAACTTGAACTACTCTCACAACAACCCTTTTCCTCAATCAAATCAGAAAAGGTTCCTTTTTTACAAGAACCCACATTTTCAGATAAACTCGAATCCTCCATTGCATATATGAGAGTTGAGTTAATCACCATACCATGATGATGATGATAGTGGATCTTTTTGAAACAAAACCCTTGCGAGGAGTGTGAGAGATGGACTCTGAAACAGAAGCTTTTGAGGGATTTGGAAAGCCAGAAAAGAAGAATGGAAAATGGGTTTGGGTTTGTGGAGGTTCTGAGACAGAAGAACGAGGTAGAATGTTTGAGATGTTGTTGGTTTTGTTTTCTCAGATGTTGTTGTTTGGTGGGAGTAGTATCCATAGGTTGTGAAACATTGTCTGGTAGTGAGAGAGAGAGTAAGCACAAATTGTGGGATACTCTTAGTTTGGTTACTTATATTTTAAGGGTAAAGTTCTTCTCCAACTACATGATGGATATTTTGTATTTTATTTTATATTTGGAATTTCCTTCAATTTCATAAAGTTACAATTATATTATGATTTTGTAAACAAACACAAAATTGTTTTTTTTTTATTTCTAAAAATTGATTTTAAGATTAATGAACATCACACATAAGCTATATAAGATGAGTTTAAAAGAAATAAAATTAAAAGTTGTAACTTTAATTGTAAGGTTATATTATAGTTTTGGTTTCATGTTTTAGTATATTTTTGAAATTTGTTATTCAATTTTTTTAAAAATAATTTGATTTTTTTTCCAAAAAAAATATATATGTCATTTATTTCAATCATTGGTAAAGGAGATGACTTGTACAATGTTATTTGTTTTTTCTCCATGTCATTTAAATTGTTTATTAAACCTAAAATGTTCATAAAGAAATTAAGCAATTAACAATTATTCATAAAACAATTTTAAAAATTATTCATTAACCTGCTTTTTTTTTTCTTCTTCATTCTCCTTTGAAGACAAAAATCAAAATATTTGTCCATTCCTTCGATAATCTCATTAAAATATCATCAAGCTGAATAAAGATATCATTAACATTAAATTTAAGAACACCAAAATATTTGAATTTTATTTTTTAAAATAATCATTTGTTTTAAAAAAAATAAATAGATATTTTTTCAAAAAATTTATCAAACCAACAACTTTTCAACAAAAAAAAATCATCTTATAGAGGATGCGTCGTTGTCTGTGGCGCATACTTGTGTTTTGATGTCAATGGTAATGGCGCATACATACAAGTTTTAGGAGCATGTGTCACTGCCTGTGGCTCCTATATTGTATTTTTTTTTTAGAAATAGGCATTCTCTTTTCACCATTTTTCACTTATCTTCTAATTCTCTCTTTAAATTTTTTTTTAATTTCTTATATCAACAAAAGAAATGTTAATTTGATTTATTCAACAATAAAGTCTACGATAAAGATCCGAGACTTTCAAAAATCTTTAGAGAAACTTGATATGTTGGTTAGACTGAGACATTAAAGACGGTGAAAAGATTAGAAGAATTGAAAGACTCGTTACAGTGTTCAACAATAATGGAGAACATCGTGTCTGCGAGTTAGTTAAAACTGACATTGATTATTATATTATGATGCATAGTTCAGATGATATTGTCTTGATGGTTGTAATCACATAGATATGTTGTTTGATCGTTTTATTTATTTTTTGTGTTGTTGTTTTAATTGTTGTAATCGAGAGTTGTAATAATTATGAAAAGAACGTTGTTTTCAATATGAAATAAAATGGTTACATAAAATGAATTACATATCAAAAGTAGGACTAAAAATGGATTCAATAATTATGTTGTGGAGCTTGCTCCAACATTGAGACAGTTTGTACGATTGTGTCCGGGCTGACGGCATGAACTACATAAACTCACCATTTTGTTCGTTGTATCCATTTCGATTCGAATATACGTGTTGTTAGAGCGACACAACGAGTTGTTAGAACTGTATTTACGAGAAATCAATTTTGGTAATTTACTCAACATAGTCTCTCTATTGATTACAAATTTATCATTGCATTGATAGAAAGATGGAGACCCGAGACACGCATATTTCATCTTTTATTCGATGAATGTATCGTCATACTAGAGGACGTGTACATGTTGGTAGGTCTATCTATCAAAGGTAGGGTTGTTAATGGTTGACTTAACCAAGATAACACATTATGCGAGCAACTTTTGGGTGCCGCTTTGTTTGAAGACACAACAAATAGTCAAGGTATTAATCTAAAGTACCTTAAACAATATTATTCAAATATGATATTAATCGAAGATTCGACCGAGAATAAAAAAAATTAAAATTCGGCGTAATATTATGTTACTATTCGATAACTTTTTATTTCCTAAAACTCTTGGTAATAATGTAAATATTATGTATTTACCTATGTTAAGAGATATAAATAAAATAAGAACATATAGTTGTGATTCAGCTGTTTTATCTCATCTATATAGTTCTTTTTATAAAACGCACAAAAGGGTACTTGTTCGTTTTATTCTTGCACTTTTCTGCTCCAAATCTAGGGTTGACCGAGAATGTCGTCATTTTTCGCCGTCAACAAGAACGACTTCACATTCCCTTTCGCGACAAAGTAAGTTTATCTCATTATTTACACTTACTTACTTTATACTACAAATAATTTTAAATAATTTATTTTCACTCTTTTTGATTTATGTGGTATGTTCTAGGGATGAACTTACAACAAATGTCTCAAATACGCTATAATGGTCTATCAAAATCTTTTTGATCATCTTGGACCAGACGATGTATTACAAGTAAACAACTCATCATCTCGTTAATTTAGTTTTAATATTACTAATTTATAAATCTTCTAATAATATATTTTTCTTCTACGGTTTATTTGGAGGTCGTATCTAGGTCTCCACCATGAGATTAACCCCGAAGATGTTGCAGTTTGGACTGCAAAAACAGTAATCATCAGGTTCACTATTATGGAGATGCACTATAGTGACTGTGTCAAACTGCAGTTCAGCATGTAGAAGCAAATCTCATACCCCCGACGTATTTGGGATAATGGCATCAACTAAGAGTTGATGCCCAACCGAACTCGATTACGGCAACTTCGACTACTATGAAGATATGATCGATAATTTGTTAGATAACACTAATATCTCAGGAATCTCGCACCAAACACCTCTGACTCAGGCGAATACTAGGAGATCCCAAACACCTCAGCAAAATCGTGAGGGGCCTCGAAGTCAAGCGAATGTGCTAAGGTATGGAACCGATGGGCGTTACGATCGAGCAGACCATTAAAATTTTCTCTAATCATTGCGTAATTCTATTTTATTGAATAATATTATAATTTATTTATTTTTTATTATTTTGTTGCTAAATTTTTATTAAAAAAATAGTAATACAACATTGGAGCCACATACAATGACACATGCTCCTAAAACTTGCATCTATACGTCATTATCTTTGGTATCACACAAGCAATGGCGGCTGAGGTGAAATTTGAGTGCATGCGCCACAAGTAGTGGTACATCCTCTATGGAACTATTTTTTTTTAAATAATTAATTTGGTAAATATTTTAAAAAGATGTTATTTAAGTTTTTTTTAAATGTGATTGGATTATCTTTAAAAAAAATCAAAATATTCTCTCAAATTTTCACCTCGATCTCTAATCACAATTTCATTTTCCCACTCCATAAACTACCACCTTGTGAACTTCTCCTTATTAATGTGGATGGGGCAATTGACGAGGGGATGAAGACCTCTAGATCGATGAAGAAGAGAGCCCATGAAATTGAAAATGATGAAGATTAAGTAAGATATGAATGAAGATGTATCCAGAGTGAGATGAAGAAATAAGAAATTAATAATAATGACTAATTGTTAATGAGATTAATTACTATGCACTGTCAGTGTAAAATATTTTACACAATCGATTCATCACCATCACTCATTTGTATTATTTTATAGATTTTTAAAATAAAAGTCAAACTTATTTCAACATCCAACGGCTATGATTAACTGACAGTGTAAAATCATTTTACATTGTCAGTGTATTTCAATTAAATCCATTGTTAATTGCTTTATAAATGATTGTTAATTATATAATTACTTTATAAATAATTTTAAATAATGTGGCAAAAATGAATAATTAAATGACATTGTACACGTCCATTTGTCAATTATTAAATAATATGATATATCACCACTTTTTGAGCAGAAATTAAAAAAAAAACATATTTAGAAATAAAATAGAAATTAATTTTGTGGATGAACTAAAATGAGATATCATAAATTTGATTTAAACTAATTTTAAAATAAAATATTTTTAAAGACAATATTAATTCTACTAGAGAATAATTAATTTAAACATGTAAAAAAATTCAATAGTTTAGAATAAATTTCTTCCTCTAAAAAAAATAAAACATTTCACACTTTTGTTTGGAACGTTAAAAAGGAGAAATAATTTTGAGTGTAGGCAAATTACTTATATTTTGACATTTTAATAAGTTTGTGTATAGATCAATTACGAAGAAGTTTGAATAAGAAATTTCATATAGAATTCAGATATTGAGAAAAGAAACTTAAAACTATGGCATGCTAAAAAAGTTATACAGAAGGTCGAATTAGTTTGAGGTCTCTACATATCATTAATAAAGCTAATAATTTAAAATTAATTCAAGGATACACTTTGAATTCTAGCAATTACAGTTTACATTTTTTTTTTTCTAATGATTTATTCCACCTCGGTTGTGATTTTCAATCGTGGTGAAATACTCTCTCTCTCTCTCTCAGATGATTTATTCAACCATATTTGCACCTTTTTTTCAATAAGTACTTAGAAACTCATCCTTTTGATTACTGAACATAATTTATAAAGATGAGCAAAATTAAATTCACTATTTTAAAGGATTACCCAGAGTTTTTCGATTATTTTAACCTTAAAATAATGTATCTCTATTATCAAGAGATCTTGATAAAACTTCCCTTTGAGGAAACACCAATCACATTATGGTGTGTTCTTATCTACGTATCATTGGATGCGGGAGTTGGTTCAACCAACGAGATGGGTAAGTCCATCACAAACATATACATCCAATCTATCATGAGGTTTAACTGATCACTAAGAATCATAAATATTGAGAAAGGCACTTTCTTTGATTGTTGTTGTTCATATTCACCATCATCAATTATTCTTGGATAAGAGACTTCATAAATATTGTATACTTGAAAGTATACTCTTTACTTTGCATGTCTCCATTAATAACCATTAAAGCTCCAAGCTGAAAAACATACCTGCAAAATTAACAACCTCTACTTCTACCTACTAGGGGTTAGTTTACCAAAGGTAATATGTATGAATTCTTTCATAGTCGTGGTCTTTTCGAAAATAAATTTTAAAATAATTTTATTTAAGTTTTTTATAGACCATACATATATATGAATTAAACATATTTTATTACGTACCTTTATTACACAACTTACTTAATATTAAGTAGCTTGTGTAATAAAGCTTTAATTAATTAAAACAACTAAAGGGTAGGATTATGGATCTTGGTAAAAATAAAAAATTCAATGATTTCGTCTTATTGTTATTGTACAAAGAGATTTGTTCCCTCGTTAGAGTCGAACAATATAACATATTTATTTCTTCAGTTGTATTACTTGAAGAGCAATTATCGATATCATCATTTGCACCATAATTTGACTTTTCTACTTTTGGTACCTATGTATTTTTGGATACTCGGATGTTAGTGGAATACATATTTATGAGCATACATCTTTATATTTTTACGTTCATAGTTCTCTTTATAAATGTATGAAGAATGATGTCCTTCTTTACTCTCGTGATTTTTTTATATAAAACATAACATGGCAATATTGTCGTTTTTATTACAATAGTTGCATTTTAAGGTCTTGTAACGAGAGGTGGACTTAGTATTGCAAATGTTGCTAAAGTTTTTACTGTTGTTCTTAGGTTCATAACCAAGATCAGCCTTATTGTAAGACACTCTTTGATTTTCTAACAAAAGATTCAAGTGGTTTCTTCCTTTAGTAAATTTATCAAATATGTTTTGAAGAACATCAATTTTATTTTTCAAAATGTTCCATTGTCGCATTTGATAGATTCATCTAAGACTTTGTAAGAGGAAGAGTTTTTAATTCGATCATCTTGTCCCTCTCTAAGACTTTTTATTTCTTACAACGGGTTTTTTGTTTTTCAATTCAAGGGAAGAGATAATGTCTTTGGAGGTAGAGATAATTTTTTCTAATTTAATTATTTATTTTATTAGCTTCTTACAAATGTGAAATAAGTCTTGATAAGAAAAGTGAGAGGTTACCTCATCGTCTTGACAGTTTGTCATGAGACAGATACTTGCTTCTTTCTTATTTGAAGATTCCATATCATCGTTATCTCATGATATGTATACTTTCATTTGGGATTTCTTGAACTTTGTTTGATTTTGGGTTCTTCTATGGTTTTGAGGGAAGTTTAGTTTTATGTTCTCTTTCTCTCTGCATTAATGACATGTACGAATGAACAATAAACTTTATTCACTTTGCTTCTGGAGCCTTGAGGTTTCCTTTCATGCTTTAAGAATTCTTTGAATTTACGAAACGTGAATTCCATGAATTCATTACTTTTAATTTGACATTATTTATCTTCTGGCTCCATATCTTTAATGTTGGTGGCTTTTAATGCAATAATTTTCTTCTTTTTCTTGTCATTTTCTTTGTCATCGACAAGTCTTTTTAGTTCCATCTCGTGTTCCTGCATTTTTTTAAGAAGAGAGTGTGTGTTCATAGTGGTTAAATCCTTAGATTCATAAATTGCAATGATTTTTGGTTTCCAGCTAGGGTTTAGGCATCTAAGAGTTTTTACTACTAGTTCCTCATTTGAAAATTTTCTCATAGTTCTCATATGACTCATGAAATGGGTGAATCGTGTTTGCATTTAGTTTATGCTCTCTTCAGGTTTCATTCTAAATAGATCATACTCATGGGTTAATGTGTCCAACCTTGCCCTCATTACCTTAGTAGTTCCTTCATGGATAATTTGGAGGATGTCCCACATTTCTTTTGCAGTTTTGCAGCGAGAAACTCGCAAAAATCCATTAGGACCAAGAGCGGTAGTGATGACAACCTTCACCTTCAAACCGTGTTGCACATTTTCTTTATCATCTTTAGTCTAATCCTTTTTATTTTGTTTTCTACAACACCATTAATTTTGTGTGTAGGAACAAATGGACCTTCATTCACAACTTTTCAAATACCACAATCCATCCCTTCTATAAAAAACTTCATTTTCTCTTTCCACAAACTAAACCCTTCTCCATTAAAGAACGAGAGTTTGTTTAGTGAATGGCTTAAGTCATTTTTCCTCCTAAAAGGATTAGCCTTTAATAGGAGTTAAGCTCTAATTCCACTTGTTGGAGATGACTTCAAGCACAAGAGGGAGGGGATGAATAGTGGTATTTAAAATTTCCATTACTTATATATTTTTCTCGATTAAACTTGAAATTGTATTAGTAGTTTCATAAGAGTAAATAACAACAAAAATAAAAAATATTAAAAATAAATAGCAGAATTTAGAGAGGTTGCACCAGAGAGTTATTTAGGTTTGATTGAACATTGATTTAATCTTGTTCTCAAGAGATCTTCTTGAGAGTTTGACTATAAACTTTGAGCATTTGAAAGTTATGCCCATGAATCTTTATACAATATGATCTTGAGATTTTTATAGGTTTATTCCCAACCAAAGATGAAATTTATCACATGTTAATCTAACGAAGCTTCTTAAATATTTTTAGACTGATCTCAGTAACCACAAAACAGAACTTTTCTGACAAAGTTCAATATACCAAAAAAGAGATTTTATCACTAGTTTATCTCACGAACCAAACTCAATATTCTTGATACTATCGTACTCTCAAGAATTAAACAAACATCACGACCACTAACAAACTCCTCCCTATAAGCAAAATTTCACTCAAAAGCACTATGACAACTTTAAGTGAAAAAGAATTTTTTCTAGAAAGAGAAATAGAGAAAATAGAGAGATAGATTTCAAAGAAAATATAAATCTTTGGAAAGTGACGTGAAATGAAGAGGAGGTGACCCTTCTTTATATAGGAGTTAGAAAATTGGAAAATGAAATAATCCATGGATAAAATTGATGAGTCAATCGATTGGCATAACGCTCTAGCCGATTGACTGAGTCATTTTTAATCGATTACCATGCCCAATATGAAAATATTAGATATAAAGTTTTTGTAAGTCATTAAGGTGATGTCCTAATTGTTTGGTTAAATGTTTGGATCTTCTCCAATCAATTGGCTTAATGCTCCAATAGATTGGACGACTCAGAAAAGTTTTCCCGATTGATTATCTTAAGTCCCCAGTTGATTGGTTGGTTCAGTAAAAGGATTTGGAAAAGGATTGAAGAACTTCTTAATCACTTGACTTGGACTAAAAAAATAATTTTTAAGATAAAAACATTTTGAAAAGGATGTGTTTGTGTGTGTGCGCGCGCGTGCGTACGTGTGTATGCGTACGTGTGTGTGTGTGTGTGTGTGTGTGAGAGAGAGAGAGAGAGAGAGAGAGAGAGAGAGAGAGAGAGAGAGAGAGAGAGAGAGAGAGAGAGAGAGAGAGAGAGAGAGAGAAAGCCCCTTAGTACTTAGAAGTTACTTCCTTATGTTTACAAAATTCTGGTAACTTAGATAGACACAACCTGGAGAGTTGTCACACTTTCTTTTTTTATTACTCTGAGGCTTCTAAGATTTTTTTCAGATACATCGATCATATAAGCACTTGAGTTGTTAGTTGTCATCATCAAAAGCATATCCAAGAGTATGTTGTTGAGGGTTTCCTTGATCACAAAACATGCAAAATATGATTCCATAATATTTTTTTTATTCTTTGTGCAACTTTCATCTTATCCCGCCAACATGTCAAGAGGACATTAGAGTGACAGAAAATACAATTGAGTTTATTATATCTAATGTAATTGTTTGTTTCACTAACCTCTCTTTAAAGATAAAACATTTTTAATTAATTTAAAAAATAATAATGTGAAAGATTAAGTTTTATTTGAAGAAACAACTTACACTAATCAATGTTTTTCAAGAATTTTGTAACTCAATATCCATATTTCGTTCTTTGACGGTTATAATTTCGTTCAATGCTTTTATTTTCGTTCAACTATTTCTTCTATTCTTGTTCATTTTGCGAATAATCAAATTTTATAGTTTGAAGAATGAATTAATATATACGGAAATGTTGAATTAAAAACTTGAAAAGTTGAACGAAATTATATAGGTCAAAGAACGAGAGATAAATAATGAATTACACGATGCTAGAAAATCATTGAATAGTGTAAGTTGTTAATTCAATATAACATAATTTTTTTATATAATATTTTCTAAATCAATTTAAAAAATTATATATTCAGTTAGAGTTTGGTTAAATAAACACTCTATATTAAATATAATAAAGTTAAATATATATTTTCTCTTTGTTAAAATCCACAGCCGAGACAAAAAAATGTTTTTGCCATTTAAAATTTTTAAAATATTATTGGAGATCGAATCTATCCATTAAAAATATTTTTTTGTAGTATATATATATATATATATATATATATATATATATATATATATATATATATATATATATATATATATATATATATTATATATATATATATATATATATATATATATATATATATATATATATATATATATATATATATATATTATATATATATATATATATATATATATATATATATATATATATATATATATATATATATATATATATATATATATATATATATATATATATATATATATATATATATATATATATATATATATATATATATATATATATATATATATATATATATATATATATATATATATATATATATATATATATATATATATATATATATATATATATATATATATATATATATATATGGGAGACAAATTTTGTGTTGATAAGTTAGCCTCTATTAGTCTTTTAGTTAAATAATTCACATGGTTCACCTCTATTTTTGATAGCATCAAAGTAATTTCTTGAGAAACAAACAAGTATTTCTTTCCTATAGGATAAGGACTTAATGAGGGATATTGATTGACGTCCCCATCTTCTTTCTGGTTTTGTTCTGCCCTTTTAATGAAATTTGCCTTGGCTTTTATTTTAAAAAATGTATAGATCAATAATAGAAAATGATAATAAAATATAATAAAATGGGGGTGTATCACAACTTTGAAGTATAGATAGCTGACAAGTACTAATAAATTATATTGCAGTTGCATGTATATGTGCATAGTTTGGTGCTAATGTGTCTCTCTGCAATTCTGTTTGATGATTTAATTAAGGTATGTGGTCAGGTTTGGGATTAATTAAATTGTTTTTGGCAGTCTTCGTTTCAGATAAAAAGGAATCAAATAAACAAGTTTCATAAAATTAAATGACAATAAATTTTGAATTTATTATGATTTGATGGGAAGTCCCAAGGACTAGAAAATCATTAAGCTAATGAATTTCGGATGATACATGCAAAGAATTGAAATAGGCTTTCGGCGAATATGGTTTCAATTAAGAAAATTGTACAAATAAATAAAGAATAATATTATTATTAATTTTTTTAACATTAATGTATTTATTTTTATTATAAATATATAGTAAAATATATTAAATTAAAAATAATGTAAATAAGATAAAAAATTAATTCATATACAAAGGTTGGTGGTGTAAATAAATTTTTTACATTTACCGGTTATTCACATATATGTTTTATTTTTATCGAACTATTTATAAAATCATATACATGAATACGAGTGATTATTGTTCTTTCGGGTTGCTCAAATGCTAATATAAAAGTCCAACAATACATAGTTCAGTTAAAAAATTTTGATGTATATTAGTAGCATAGGTAAAATCAAATGTATATTTCTGTGATCTTTATTTTTAACATGTTCATATTGAATTCTATAACTCACTTGAGCGTTGGAGTGCGAATTTTGAAAGTCTATCACACATCATCAAATTGGAGATCAACATCACTGTTTCCGGTGTTCAACATCAATTTTGTTTCTAGTAAGAAACAATGACACCGTCTATGGGAATTGACCTCTAATGCCAGTTAAAATCCACGATCAAATCATTATCGATCAAGAAGTCGGATCTCTATCGGAGGCACCGTAAGATGGAGAGAGTAACCTTTTGCATCACACTGAAGAACTTTTCTGAATTCTCCAGTCTTGTTCCACTTCAACCTTTGTCATCGATGAGATCCACGTGAAAGTGAGGAATGACGAAGAACCACCACCGAAAAGCCTCATCTAAGAAATAACTGATACTAGATAACAAAATAAAGACAAGTCGGTGCTAGCATTTTGAGATCACGAGAAGGTAGAGGAAATCTCAAACGCGGAGTTAACGTTGGTTATAACAGTCATTGTGGCAGATCATACGGTAGAAGGGTTCCTCGTGGATGATGGGAATTTGTGTAATGTCCTCTACGCTAATACGCTCGAGAAATTAGGACTCCGCTATCCAGATCTAAGTTCTTAGAGTGTCGTAGGTCTCTTGGCCTTCAACGATTTTGTAACTCGCCCTTGTAGAGTAGCAGATCTACCACTATCATTGTGAGAAGGAGAATGTGAAAGGAAGGTAATCTTCCGCTTCCTATTAGTTTCATGTAAGAGTGTTTTTAGCGGAATCCTTGGTATATCCTTTTTGGCAAAGCTGGATGTCCTCGTTTCCCCGGTCCACCTTAAAATATGATATCATAACAACATCGAGAATCCAGTGGTACTTAACGGCAACTTGAAAGCATTAAGGTGTATATGTGAATTTATATTGAAAAATCTCTTCACCACCTCGATGCTACCAGAAGGAAGTCCATGAAGAGTCAGTATTGTCGACCTTGACGGGTGTGAAGACAAATTCAAACCAACTCTAGATGTTAATTCCGAAGTCCTCCATCTTGACGATAACCTCATCGGATCTGTAAAGATATGATTCAGACTCCCGGCGGAGGTAAAGGACATGCTGATCAAATGTCTCTAGGCTAATGTGAATCTCTTTACCATTTCTCCCCATGAAATCGCGTTGTAGCATGCCATCACTTAAACGTTGATCCCAACACCCGATACATCTCCCAACGAAGAATAAGGCAGCCTTAGGAGAAGTTCGAAACTATAACTAGTGCAGTCGAAGGATTATTAGACGCCAAATTTATTTCTGAAGTGAAATACACATAATGGATCTCTAATGTCATACTATTTAAGAAGGACTTCGAGAAACGGAAGATATGTGTCGACTATACTAACACTATCGAGCATGCCTGAAAGACTCCTATTTGCTATCTAACATAGATAAACGGGTGGACAACTCGTCAGGATACAAACTGTTATCATTCAAGGACGCCTATTCTGGGTACAATAAGATACACGTGTTTGGACCGAATATGAAGAAACCATCATTCTTGATTGAGAAAACCAATTACCATTAGAATGTGGTGCCTCTTGATTTGAAGAATGCATGCGTGACCTACCAAAGGATGTTGAGCAAGGTCTTTCAATAGGAGATAGGTGAGACGCTGGAGGTATACATGGATGCCATGATTGTTAAGTACACTCATATAAGGAATCCCATGACCAACACCTCTGGCAGGTGTTTAAAAGTTAGACAATACAACATAAGGCTTAACCCAAAGAAATGCATATTTGGGCTAAAAGCTATAAAAATTTTGTGGTTCTACCTTACAGAGAGGAGAATCGAAGCTAACCCTGACAAATATGAAGCAATTGTTCAAATGAGCGCACCAACCTCAAAGAAGGAAGTCCAGAAGTTGAACAAGATGCTCACCGTCATAAACAGGTTCATTTTGAAATTCTCTCAACACACTTTTCCTTTCTACAGATTATTGAGAAAAAGTCAAAGTTTGAATGTACACCAGAATGCAAAAGAGCGTTGAAATCACTGAAAAAGGTGTTGGTCACATCATTGGTGCTTACTCGTCCACTACCTGAAAAAATCCTCTATTTATACTTGGTCATCTTCGAGGAAGCCGTTAGTTCCGTTCTGATCAGGGAGTTGGATTCCATCCGGAACATGGTATACTTCCTATTAAAAGCTTTAGTCAGACTAGAAACAAATTACGAAAAGATAGAGAAGACATCTCTAGAAATGGTAACAACATCAATAAAGCTCTAAAGATATTTTCTCGCACACTCCATAGTTGTTTGTACCAACTTACCTTAGAAACAAGTACTCCACCGATCATATTTTGGCGGGGGGACCGATGAAATGGTTCATTAGGTTGCGGAGTTCAAAGTATCTTTCGAAGCATGGAATATGTTGAAAGCCCAATTGTTTGTTGACTTCTTAGCATAAATAAGTCTTAACCCATTGGATCCAACTCATACTTGGACAATATTCGAGGATAGGTTATCAAACAGTGGGGGAAGTGATGTTGGCTTGATTCTAGAAACGAAAATGACCTCGTAGTTGAAGTTTTCTTACGGTTCAAATTTTCTGACACCAATAACCAAGCCGAGTATGAAGCAATAATTTTTGGGTCACATTGGTATGAGAGATGGACGAGGAAAACATTAAGCTAAGGAGAGAATCCCAACTGGTCGTCTCTCAGATGAGAGGGGAGGCACAAGCCAAGGACCCGTTGTTACAAAGATACTTGAAGCTAGCTAGAGAGAAGTTGGAAAAGTTCAAGAGTTTTGAGGTTCCATATGTCCCACATGAAGTATACATTCGGGCATATGTATTTTTTAGACTAACAAGTATAATAAGCCTTTGAGTTAACCATTATCTCATCCAAGAAAATATGAAGGTTCTAAGTATTGAAACCCTGGGATACATAGAGATAAACATAATCAATGTCCTTCAACCTTCCTGGATGTCCCCAATCATTGGGGCCCTTCTTGCATTAGGGTTTGAACATTCTCGTCTAGTTTGCACCAATTTTAGTCCATTTCAAATATCGTATTGTAGTGGTGGAATACTTCACCAAATTGGTCGAAGTGAAAGTATTGGCGAATATCACGGCGACAAATATCTTGAAGTTCTTCAAATGAAATCTCCTGGCTAGATTCGGAGTTCCTTAAGTCGTTGTGACAGACAACATGATACAATTCATAGATATGAGATCAAAAAGTTTGTTAAAGGAGTTGACGATTAAACAATACTTCTCCTCAGTAGAACATGCCCATACAAATGGACAAGCAAAGGTAGTTTATCAGGTGTTACTAAGAGGGATAAGACGGAGGCTCGAAGAAAATAAAGGAAATTGAGCTGATGAACTACCTTACGAATCCCCATTCTATAACCGATGAAACTCCTTTCCTCATTAACTACAGTACTACAACCTTTAATCTAGTAGAGGTCGAATAACTGAGTTGAAGGATGACTTATCCTCTGCCAGAAGAAGAAAACAAATGTGCAATTAGGGAATAAATTGACCTCTTAGAGGAAAACGTGCATGTGTTGCCTTTGCTAGTGACGTCATCAAGCAAATCGCGACCTCTAAATACAACATGTATGTCAGTCCCCAAGAATTCCAAATAGGAGACTTGGTATTGTGCATGGCCGATATCGGGGGATAAAAATGCACGAGACAAAAAACTAGCAATAAACTGGGAAGGATCATATAAAGTCTAAGTCAGTAACAGAAAATGGGCTTACACTTTGGAAACGTTAGCACGAGAGTGAATACAACGGACTTGGAACGTCGCCAAGATAAAGCGACATTTCAGCTAAAAAATAGGAAGGATCGAACTATTATCTTTATTTGATGTAATCTTTCGATATATAAATATATGATAATTTTTTCTCCATTATCGAATCAACTGCAAATGTATCATTTTTTCTCTTTTAGGATGTTGGAGATGTAAAAACTACACGCATTATGGCGCAGCTGGCGCACCAGTTTAGGATCTAGCCACTTCAAGAGCGTAGACAGTGGAGGCCAGTACACATTCACCTGATCCGAGTGAAAACCCCAGAGGCAGTGAACGGGGCCCTACCTTTAGCCGAGGATGGTCCTATATGACGGAGATAAAAGGTCTAACTCCTCTCGAATGGGGCAGGTAATCGCAAAGTTCACCTTACCAACCACACTTATTCATATAGAAGGAGCATGACGAGGTGGAATGAAGGTAGGCATGCCTAGATCCACTGAACATAACAAACATTAACTAAAAACAACAATCACTATCGAAACAAGCAAAAATGACACAACAAACATCCTTTAATTTACAAAGTGAAATATAATACAAATTACAATGAATTTTTTGTTGGGTCAAGCCTCAACTCATCACGAAGAGCTCAAACATACAGAACAAACAACTCCAGTTGATCCACAATGTTCTTAAAGTAGCATCTTTTAGACCCTATGTCGAAAAATATAGGAGTTGTCTATCCAGGTCGACCATCTCATCCTAGAAGTTCATAACTTCATGAGAGTGCATCTCCTTTCCTTCTTTAAACTCTGCTTTTGCGACCATGACACATAAAGAAAACTCTGACTCTTAGAAAACTTTATTTTCCTCTTCAAGGGCAACCTCCAAATCACCCACTCGATTGGCCAACTCCGCAAGAATTCCACGAAGATTTACCTCATCCAAAAAGGGAGAAATTTGGTTTAGGCCAAGGAAGAGCCGAGACGACTCTCCTCAAAAGTGAAGAATTTTTTACATGACGAGCATGTTGCTTCCGCAAAGATTCAACACCTTGAGGGAAAGTAACTGAGCCAAGAGTTCTTCATGGCTGAACGCAACTAAAATCATAATGGAAGTTGCCTGTAACATCTAGAAGACTGATTATGCCAATAAACCTGAGTTATCTATTTCGAAGATCTTTCACACATAAGTTTAATCATCAGCGAACACATTTTCAACTTCTAAAATTAAAAAAAATAATCAAAGACTAGTTATTTTCTACCACGTTTTTACTTTTCACATCTTCAATATTGGGCTTGAAATAAACATTCTCATCAACATTCTCATCAAAACAATAAAAAGAATAGTAAAAGCTACTTTTCTAAATCTTTTCCTTAATTTAACAAGCATTTTACTATGGAAAAAATAAAATATTAATGATGGTAAATTACTGGATATCCAATATTGATATTTTTAGATAAAATTTATTTTAAATTTTAACTTATTTTAAAAGAAACTATTATAAAAATTAATATAGTATTTGATGATTAGATGATTAGATGATAAGTATGCACATAATCAATTTCTAAGGATACTTGTGTTAATCATTAATTATTTTTTTATTGTCTCTAAATGCAGGTTGAATTGTTAGAATCAATTAATTTTATGGTGATGATGTTTTTATGTATTTCGAGTATAGAGTTGAGTTTGAATCTAAATGACCACATTTCCTTTTATTTGAGTATGTTAATTACTAGAACAATATAAAATTAATTTAATAGAACTTAAATATATAAATAAAATTTTGCTTACTTATTAATTCATTTATTGGGTACAACTATTTATTTATTTATTTATTAAGTAATATTTAAAATTTATTAAATTGAAAATTTTGTTTGATTGTTAATAGAATTTATTTTTTATTTTAATGTATTTAGTTTTAATTTAAGGATACACACATTTTTTATTTCATTTTCATTTATTTATTTCATGTCAAACTACTAGATATACTTTATTTTTTTATATTTTAATCTCCATCAATAAAAAAATAAAAAAGATACTAAATTTATTTTTCTCATAAACTAATCTTTTTCTCATATATTAAATTTAGTGTCAAGATTTTTCTCAAAACACCGAATCAAATCCTTTTTTTTTCTAAAAAAAAAATTAGGAAATTAGGAAAAACATTTTTTTAAAAATATTTCCTATGTCAGTTATGGCGTTCGTCAATTTAATTTAAATTTGAGAGAATTTGATCAACCGATATTTATGAATTGGTTTGAATTAAATTTTTATATTTTTTAATAAAATTTAAACTGAATCAAATCGAAAAATAACATATTAATTTAGGTTGGATTAATCAAAAACATTAAAAAAATAGAAAAAAGTATTTATAAAATATATCTAATTTACATCAACTAATTTTTATTATATTTTTACTTTTTTCGTATCTTCACGTAAATTGTGAATGTTATAAATGATATATCTTTTTAAAGTTAAATATCTTATATTAGTTTATAATTAATAATGATATAAATTGTATGAATTAGTATGGTTGATTCGATTAGAAGGACTCACGAATGGAATTTTAAAAATTTGTTGTCTGAATCAATTAACATCATATTTTATTTATTTGATTTAGTTTTTACTCCAATTAAAAAATATCCGATCCAAATACTATAATTTAATTTGAATTTCGATTTAATTCAAATTTGTCCGAGACGATAAACACCCTAATGCCATTTATTTGTGGCACAAATGACCAATCTTAAGCCATGTCACAGAACAAAATTGTTTTCAATAGAGTATACAAGTCTGGTGAAAACAACATTATTTTAAGTGAGTTAAAGTAATGATCTAACCAAATCAAACCATTTATTCAATCACATAACTTCTAACTTAACTTAGAAGTCTTTTTCTTAGCATCAAAATTAACATAACTTTTTCTCTCCTTTTCATTATACCGGTTGTTACAATTGAATTCACACATATATAAAAAGAAATATTTTACTCCAACGGTTATAACAACTTTGAAAACATAGAGAGGGAACAAGTAAACTTAGGCCTCAAGATTTTTAAGTTCGCATTAAAAGCAAAGTTGTTAGTCTTATTACTTTTTCTATGCTTTTTTTCCTTTTGTTGTTTTTTCTTCTTTAGTTTAACAAGTTTTCAAAGTCTTGTGTTTATTAGGAGTTTGTTTTAATTTTTTTTACTAAGTTCAAATTCAAGTTTTGAATGTAGCATAAAGTGTTGGAATTTGAAAATTTGCTTTGGCTTCTCTTAAATGTGATGACCACTGCACTGGTAAAGAGGCGTGAAATGTGTGAAAAATTAAAGGGAAATTTGTTATGCTTTGTATTTTGAAATTTGAATTTGAAAATAAAAGGAACATATATGAAGCTATGAGTTTTATATGTATATATAGTACACTTAATTACACGTGTGAGTTTTCTAAATATGGATAAGTGAAGAGGGATATGATTTTTTCTTTTTTTGCTTGTAAAGGTTGTTGGTGAGTGAGTACACGTTAGTTGGCACAATTTAATATGTTCATTTGTTATTGCTCATGGATCATGATTAGTTTATAGATGTTGACGAGTTAATGATGGTTAAGTTTTATTTGAAAAATACTTTATAAATTACTACTATATAATTTATTTTATACCAAATACAATTCATCCATATAAAATAGGCAGTTGAGTGTTATGTTTTGAAGAGAAAAATTAACCGTTCAAACCAATATATTTTTAATGCACATATTTATCTACTTAATATAAGAGCAAAAGCCTTTAACTTCTCTTATTTTACCATCTTTTCAAATGAATATTATATAAATTGTGGTTTGTTCTATTTTTATATTTTTTTTGATAAAAGTTTATATTATTTTTTAAAATTCTTTTGTTATATTTTATTTTATAATGATTTATTACAAATTTTATAAATTTATTAATTTTAATTAAGTCATTACGATTAAATAAATTATCACATTTAAAAGTTTTTTGAATAATTTAATTTAATATAATATTTATAATTTTTTATAATTTTTTCACAAATTTAATTTCTTTCATGATAATATATCAACTACTAATAAAATCTCTATATTTTTCTAAAGAGAAATATTAGTATATATTTTATATTTTTTTAAGAAATATTAAGATATATTTTATATTTTATTTTATAAGAGGTTTATTTAAAATATTGGACCAGAATCTTTCAATTGTATGGGTCAACCCTGACAGTTAATAGTACAAGTATTTATCATCGATTTGGAGTCCACTATCATCATTCACACCAATTTTGGTTTGGGTGCGGAACTATGGCGCTGTATGTGGGAATTGACTCTTAATTCCTGCGAAATTCTAAGGATAGATCGTCTTCGATGCAAAGTCGGATCTCTACGAGAATCATTGAGAAATGGAGACAGTCGTCTCCAATATCACACCAAAAAGTCCTACTCAACCACTTAATCACGTTCCACCTTTATTATCAGTCATCGATGAAATTCATACAATGAGAGCATCTAGCGCATATTTGTTACCAGAGTTCCTCCTCCATACGGTAAGTAATATCATACTGATAAGCGAAGATCACAAGACACTAGGATTCCTAGATCGTGAGAAGATATATGGAGTTCCAGACGCAGAGTTGCCATTGGTTATGATAGTTATTGTTGCTTATCGCACTCTTACATGATTCCTTGTAAATGGAACATCCTCTACACTGATACGTTAGACATGTTAGGCCTTTAACAATTAGATATGAATCCATAAGATGACAAAGATATGCTAGCCTTCAACAATTCAGTAACTTGCCCCTGTGAAATGTTAGATTTGACAATATCGTTGGGAGAGGGATCAAACGAGAGAATGGTAAACCTCTTCTTCTTAGTAATTGCGTGCAGGAGCACTTTTAGTGGGATTCTTGGTATATCTTTCTTGGCAAAGCTAGATGCCATGGCTTCGTCAATCCATGTGAAGGTAGTATCCTAGAAATGAGGGAGAGTGAGTCGTAATCAACACCAACCTTCTAGAAGCGAAGCGCATTAGGGAAGTTATCCTCGAAGATCTCCCCACTCTTGCAGTAGTAATAGAAAAAGGCCATAAGGGGATCAATATCTTTGATTTAAACACACATGAATAGGAAGTTAGACCTATGCCGGATGGGGAGTTTGAAGTTGTTTAACTTGACGAAAATCCTACCCTGTTGATGAAGATCTAGAGCATAGGCTACCTTCTAGAGAAAAATACACATTGATCAAATGTCTTATGGAAAACACATATCTTTTTGATATCTCCATGCACGAGATGCCCGACATCAACCATACAGTAGCCTACCACAAGCTAAACGTCAACCCTAACGCCATATATGTTTACCAGCAAAGAAGAATGTAGTCCCTAGAAAAAGGCGAAGCTACTATTAGCACGGTGAAAGGCCTATTATATGCGAATTTCATTTATGAGGTAAAGTATACATAATGTCTTTCCAATTTCGTACTGGTTAAGAAAGCCTAAAGCAAGAGGAGGATGCGCGTAGATTGCACTGATCTTAACCGAACTTGCCCAAAAGAATCCTACGTGTTATCGAATATCGACAAACTTGTAGACAACTCATCCAAATATAAACTGCTATTATTCATGGATGTTTATTATGGGTATAACCAGATTCCTATATCCAGACCTGACCGGAAGAAGATGACCTTCATAAACAAACAAGATAATTACCAATACAATGGTATGCCTTTCATATTGAAGAATATCGGCACTAAATATCAAAGGATGATAAACAAGGTCTTCGGGGAAGAAATAGGATATGCATGGGAAGTGTATATAGATGATACGATCGTAAAGTCCGGTCAAGAGGAGGTGCATGATCAATACCGTCAATAGGTGTTCAAAAGAGTATGATAGTACAACATGAGACTCGATCCAGAGAAGTGCACATTTGGAGTTAGAGCTGGACAATTCATAGGATTCTACCTAACAGGAAGGGGACTTGAAGTCAATCATAACAAATGTGAAACAATGGTTCAAATGAATTTCCCAAACTCGAAGAAGGAGATACATAAGCTTAATGATATATTGATTGCTTTGAACGAGTTTATCTCAAAATTCACCCAACATGTGTTGCCTTTCTATGGGTTATTGTAGAAAGATGTGAAGTTCGAATGGACATATGAGTGGGAAGAAGCATTTAAGTCACTAAAGAAAGCACTAGTGACACCACTAATAATAACATGACCACTCCTTGGGGAAATCCTATACTTATACCTCGTAGTCTCAAAGGAAGCGATAAGCACTGCCCTGATTAGAGAACCAGAGTTTAGTATACTTCATATTGAAGGCCCTAACGGGACCAAAGATGCACTACCAGAAGATATATAAGGCATCTTTGGCATTAGTAATTATGTCGAGGAATGGTACTTCCTTGCTCAATCTATTGTTGTTCAAACAGATTTACCCTTGAAGCAAGTACTTCACTGGCCAGATTTGGCAAGGCGATTGATAAAATTGTCAATTGAATTATCGAAGTTCAAAGTATCTTTAAAAGCAAGGAAATCATTGAAAGCTCAGTCGTTTGTCGATTTCTTAGCTGAAATGACTCACATCACACTGGAGTGGAGTTATCAAACACATGGATAATATTCATTGACGAATCATCTAACAGTTGAGGAAACAGAGCAAGCATGATTCTAGAAAACGGATTCGGCCTAGTGGTAAAAGTTTCTTTGAGATTTGAGTTTTCAGCTGCCAACAATCAGGATGAGTATGAAGATGTGATTGTAGGAATGACCCTGAAAGAAGATACAGGAGTCGATAACATCAAGCTATAGATGGATTCCCAGTTGGTCATCTCAATGATTAAGGGGGAGGCTCATGCTAAAGATCCATTGATGCGACAATAGTTAAGGCTAACTAAGAATAAATTCACAAAGTTCAAGGCATCCGAAGTCGCTCATGTCACTCAGAAAGAGAACACTCGGGGTGACATGCTTTCTAGGTTGGCAAGCACAAGAAGCCCCGTAATGAATTATTCTTTCATCTTGGAAGAAACACTCAGAGAGAATTTCAGACAGGACTCTTAGTGTTGGGAAGAGCCGATGTAGGAGGAAGAAACGCTCGAGATGGTAAGTTGGCTGCTAATTGAAAAAGACCATACATGGTGAAATCGAGAACCGGGAAATGGGAATACGTATTAGAAACTCTTGTGAGGGAGAAAATACCAAGGATATGGAACGTCTCAAAGTTAAAGTGGTATTAGAACTGAAAGAGTTGTTCCTTTTGATTATACCCTTGGAACGTCTCAAAGTTAAAGTGGTATTAGAACGTCTCAAAGTGTAATGAAATTTTACCCTATCATATCAATTACATCCATTTTATTACGTTCTTTCTTTTAGGAAAAAGGAATCCAGGAAGACTAAGCACATTTCTGCGCAGTTGGAGGAACCTTCCCTTAGGAGCTAGACACTCCAATGGCATAGGCAGTGGAGCCCGAGAGACATCCATATCGATTCGAGTCATAACCCGAGGACAGGGACGAGGGTCATACCCTTGGCCAGGGATAATCCTCTATGACGCAAAGTTACAAACTTATCCCTACCAAATCCCTCCAACCCCTGTCAAGGGTATCGACACCATAAAGCAAAGATGAGTACAACAAATAAACATTGTGATAAACATTCTTCTATTTACAAGGAGAGAAATAACCATAAGTTACATAGTCTTTCTTGGAACAAATTTTAAAGAGCCACAAAAGGCTCGAACATTAGGATTAAAAATTTGTAGTTGGTCCATAACATTCCTGAACGCAATCTCCTTCAGACCTTCATCTGATAAAGCTAGCAACTGTTTATCCTTACTGGCTCGTGCCTTTTGGAAAGCCTTTAGTTCACTTGAGTGAGAAGTTTTTTCCTCTTTAAGCTTCGTCCTAGATACTAGGATACTTAAAGGCAAGATCTCTAGAGCAAGATTCACTTCATAATATCCTTTCTTCTCCTCCTTAAGCAAGGCCTCGAGTTCAGCCACCCTGCAGACTAAAGTTGCGGGAGACCCATGTAAGCCCACTTCTTCCAAAAAGGGAGACACTTGATCTAGGTGATGACGTAACTTGGACGATTCTCCCTAGAAACAGGTAACTTTTGACTCACCTGGAAAGTCTTGTCATCATTTCGAAAGATGGATACTGACCTATGGCCATATCATTTCCTTGAAGCAGGGTTCACACAAAAATATGTGAAAGAAGATATTTTTCGAGGTTGAGCTAGGTTGCCTCTGATATTTGTACCAATGTTGAAACACTTGCACATACGCCTAGGAAATTGGGTGGAGTTGCGAGGGAGATATGCAAAAGTGATCCAGTACCTCCTCCAAAAAAGCGGTAAGGGGAAATCGGGCACCCGACTTTTGGAAAATGCAAACGTATAAAGGAATATAAGACCCACCAAAATTGTTGCATATCCTCTTATTAGTGGGCATGAAAGAGGATGGACAAATAGAAGGACACCCCATTTTGAATGTAGGTTCCTTCATAGAAGTCTCCCGAATAAATGAAGAAACCATTCTATGGTATATAGGGTCTACCCAAAAATAATCACCTGCGTCAATCAGAGCCATACGTTCTTCAAGGCGAACAATTTTCGTTTATGCATCAGGAAATGAACCATTTTGGTTAATAATAATATAACTTCAACGGAGAGGACCTTTTTCTAGAGAATGATATATAAATTAGTCTCATGTTATGCTATCTCCAATAATATGAGATCCAAATTTAATTCAACACGACAAAAGGGAAGTGACATAGGTGGCTACATCACTTATCAGGGAGTCACCCTTATTAGTGGAAGAATATAAATCTGATCGAGAGTTATCACTAGTCACATTTAGGACAGGGTTAGAAAATTCCACCGCGGTGAAGAGGTATGTGATTTCGAGGTTCTCAACTGTCGTAAATGATGCAGGACCATCATTTTCAAGATCAAGATTATTGACTACGGGTACATCTCTAGAGTTATCCATAACAACCTGCAGATAAATACGACAACGCACCTTCGGATGGAGAAGAATAAAAAAGAGCAACCCAAAAGTGAGGAAGCATTAGAATCTTTAAATGTGGGAGCAAGCGAATATATGAGTAAATAGTGAGAGTAACATTTGAGTTGCAAATGAGGAAAAATAGACATTTGAACAAGGGCCAACCTTTTATAAGGAAATCAATCACAAATCAACAAACCAACTCAATAAAAGCAGGAGGGTGTAGCACCTCAAATTTGCACCCCCCATTTGTACATTCATTTCATTTTTAGGTCATTAACATTGCATAGTACCTTGCATCTTATCAGTCAAAAATGGTATCAGGAGAATTCATTTGTGCAAAGGAGCAAGGGTTTTCCATGAGGAAAAGGCCCTATGGTGGTTCTAGAGAGCTTATGTGAACCCAAGGTTCATTTTGAAGCAACTTGGCCAAGTGTTAGAGGCTCAAAGTCCACAGTGCAGTTTCAGGTCATCTGGGGCCCATAAAAGTCAACTGCAAAGTCAACTGAGGGCTAGGAGGTGGAGAAGTGGTGTGAGACACTTCATTCATGTCCAAAAGAGGTTTATTCAACATGCCAAACTCATACCTTGAAGACTTTGAAGCCAGATCAAAAGTTTCCCAAAATGGAAAGTGACATGTAATTTCAAGTTTCCAAAAATGGCAAGTTTTTGGACCAACTTCAACTTGACTTTCCAACATCAAAGAAGCTTCAAATGAAATTTTGTCCAACATGAAAGTTGAAGATGTTTCTCTCCCATTTCCAAAAAGTCCAAGATCATGAGCATCTGATGAATGGTTGAGGAGATATGATCAAATCATTGCCAAGTGTGCATGGAACTTCCAAAGGCCATAACTTTTGACTCATAATTCCAAATTGAGTGCTCCTTTTTGCATAATTCTTCTCATGACATGAACTTTTCAAATCATTCATCACATTGCATGAAATTTTATCATATGATCATTTGCTTATTCATGTGATTTTTGGAGGGAAAATCATGAATTCAAAATTGGTGCATCATATGGACTTTTTAACCATTCCAACATGTTCATAAGAGGATTTTAAGTGAAATTGCATGGCTATTGTTACTGTTCACGTGGGGATTGCATGCATGGGGTGAAAAAACCAAATTTTGCATAACACCTCTTTTCTCATTAAAATGTAATTAGCCAAGCCTAAGCATGATTAGGAAATGGATTAACATGTCATATACACAATGCACAATTCTAGATCTAGATTGAAAATTTCCCTCCAAAATTTCTCTTCTTCCAAATTCAAAAATTCTTCAAAGAACACTTGATTTTTCTTCCATATTCTTGTTCTCTGATATTGATTTAGTGTAGATCAAGCATTGGATCATTGATTTTGGCCAGAATTCATGCATAATCCAAGGAAGAACATGAAGATGGAAAATGATTTTTGAGCAAGATCTAAGCCTCTCCAAGCCTCAATTTCTAATTCAAGCTTCATAGCAAGTGCTCAGGAGTGGAATTGCACGATTACCAAGCCTTGAATCACCAGAATTCACTACTGCCATTGTTGGAGCTTCAAGAAGGTGCAAATTTCGAATCTCATAATTCTCAAATCTATTGACATGTTTAAGTAGATCTTTGCTTGCTGATTCCACTGGTATAAAGAACATGAAATTTGGTGCAATATTGAGGAAGATACATGAGATTAAAGTTTGAATGTTCATTTTGTTTTCCCTTCGATTTGCATAATATATGATGTTTTAGACCAAATTAGTAATGGATTCATGTTCCTCATTGCATAACGGTTCGAATGATATAAATATTGCATGATTCTGCAAAATTTTGTTTGGAGGTGGTACTGTTCCCCCACCGTCTCCATGAAGGAGACGGTTGTTTCCTCCGCTAGCAACAGTAGCGCTGCCGTGCGCTAGGGTTTCTGTTTTTTTTTTCTTCTTCTTCACTTAACCAAAACGACACCGTTTTTTTTGGGGGGGGGGGGGGGGGGGTAGCGCCATGGCCAAACGACGCCGTTTTGAGGCGCACGGTTTGATTCCGGCTGGAAGCAACTGCCATTTTATTCAATTCTTTTCATTATTTTCATTTTTCTTCAATGTTTATTTCATTTTTTCCACAATATTCAAAAAATCACCAAAAATAGATAGATGATCCAATTAATTCCCAACTTTTTTCTACTTGTTCATGTGGATGTGTAAAATTTTATGGCTTTGATTTTAGGATTTGATCATTTCTGGAAATTAAAATGTGCTAGACTAATTGAACATGTATGCTTTTGTGACATGCCTCATTCATCCTATCATAAAATGCTCATACATGATCCAAATGCCATGAAATTTTGCATGATGATTCTTAACACGTTGATGGATTTGTGTGATTTTATTTAGCATTTTTTGCTATTTCCTTCTCTGTTTGGGACACATGTACTTTAGGTGTGACAATGTGTGTCACACAATTGGATGTCTTGCTTGTGCATTTTATTTCTAGGTCATTTGAGTTCTGTTGATCCTTATTTTTGGCATGTTGATTGTGTTAGACATGTTGATTGTTCATGAAAATTTCCAGAATTGTTTGATTCATTTCTGTTTTAATATGGAATTTTGATTCTTGATGATCAATTGCATGCTTTGAAATTGCCTTTGCCTTCTCATGCTCATGAAATGACTTTGCTTAATGATTTTGATTTGGTCCTTTTTAGGACATGTTCATGATTGTTTAAATGAGCTTTATGTTGAGTTTTAGTTGCTGTTTTGACTTTTTTCTCCATCTTTGACCCTAGCCTTTGAGCTAGTGGTTTGAACTCACATTTGAGCTGTGTATTTCAGGATCAAGCATCCAATCTCCATGGTTGATGTTGCCTCATCATTTGAGTGTTGCTATTTACTTTGTCCACTAACCCTTGCTGTTTGTAGGTCATTTGAGATGATTAAACAATTTGAATGCTTGCATATAAAGCTTGCATGTTGTGTATATTGGTTGTCTGACTGTTGTTATTTGTTGGTTGTTTGTCTGAACATAGTACTGATTGTTTAGCTTTTCTTACAGGTACTTTAGCCGCTTTAACTCATTGTTTGAGTTGCTTTGCTTGTGGTTGGCATACCACCTAGGTAACTTCCTATTCTCCATGTAGTCTGGAAGACCTGTCATGTTATGTTGGCAGGCACCTGTCTGAAGCCCTCCTTAAGAGGCAATGTTTGTGGTTGTTTATCTCTGTGCCATGTACTTCAAAGACCTCCTAAGTGAAGAGGCATTGGCAGATAGAAGGGATGTGCAATCCATCCCCTGCTATTCAGTTGAGTCATTCATCTTGCTCGCACTACGTGCTGATGCATTTTGAATAAACACCCAAGATCCTTTGTATATAGAGTCAGTCAAGTGGAGTAGAGTCCCGCATTCTGGACTCCCACGTTTTTATTAAGTCAAGCTCACCCAGGCCCGGGTTAAGAGCTATGAGGTCTTATCCTCATCACCTTTCATCTGCTCACCCTGACGGTCAATGTCAGTGGTTAAGAGCCTCAGATACCTTTCCAGCCGGCTTGTTTGTCGAGGTTGACATGACCCCTCGACTAAAGCCTTACCCTTGATGTTTGAGCCCCTTGTTGGTGTGTTTACTTTATGCTGATGTTTTTGTGTGGTGTGATTGTATCCCTATAGGATTGCTAGACTTTGCATAGTCTCTCGTTTGCATGTCAATTAAGGTAGCACGGTTCCTTCGTCTAGGACTTCCTTTCTTGCGTGGGCTTTCCTAAAACACAAACAAATTTTATCCCCTCTTAAGGACACATTAACTCCTTCTACTGCAGGTGAGTAAGTCTCCCAAGGTCGAGCATCCGGTAGATTGTGTAGTAACGTCATCCGCTTAAAAAACACAAAACAAATAGAAATAGTTTAGCCGAACTACGATAACTCTGATTCTCATGTTCAGGTGAGATACGTAGGCACGAGATGCGATGTCTTGTCGAGTTTGACTAACAACTAACTTTGATCCTTTCTTTTCTCTCGCCCTCGTTGCGATTGAGACCTTCCCTTTCTCTTGCCCTAGTTGCAATCGAGACCCTCCTTCTTCTTGTGTGTGTGCTTGGAGTCTGACATAAGTCCAGCGATTGGCAGTCGGTTTCCCGTGTGTGTTTGTTTGTTTAGAGTCTGACATAAGTCCAACGATTGGCAGTCGGTTTCCCGCGTGTGTTTGTTTGTTTGGAGTCTGACATAAGTCCAACGATTGGCAGTCGGTTTCCCGTGTGTGTTTGTTTGTTTGGAGTCAGATGTAAGTCCAGCGATTGGCATTCGGATTCCTGTTTGCGTTTCTTTTGTGGAGTTGGATGTAAGCCCAATGATTGGCATCCCGTTTCCATTTTGTGTTTGTGTGTTTGCTCTGACGTCTCAGCGTCTTATTTCAGCGTTTTGTTGGGCGTGCGTCAGCCGAGCTACGAGTGCTCTGATTCTTTCTCTGGTTAGAGAAGATACGTATGCATAGGATGCGATATCCTAGCGAGCATATTCCGAGTCCGCTTCTTCCGTCTTTCATTTGTTTGCATATAGTGTGTGTGCAGTTTTGGGCAGTCTTTTTAGCAACCTTTCTTCTATTCTTTCTGAGCGTGGATCCCGTCGAGTACGACGGATGCGTAGGGGTGCTAATACCTTCCCTTCGCATAACCGACTCCCGATCCTATCAATCTCTGGTCGTAAGACCATTTCCTTTCCAGGTTTACTTCGAGCGTTTCCTTTCCCTCCTTTGGGATAAATAACGCACGGTGGCGGCTCTGTGTCTTTTCCCGCAGGTTTTTCGCGTAATGTGACAGCTGGCGACTCTGCTGGGGACAATAGAAGTTGACCTCTTGCTGGTCCATCTTCCCTAAGCGAGTCAATCCTAGCGCTCTTTAGGATAGTGTTGGTTGCTTTTACTGCTTTATTTATTGCATTTTGTTTATTATGATGTGATTGTATATATGTGCATTATATGTTTGCATGCATCATATTATCATCATGCTGGTTGTGTATCTGTTTCTCTGGTGGGTGGGGGATCACAAGAGGTAAAAGGCCCAATACCCAGGCTATGAGTGAACTTTAGGACACCTAGGAATAGAGTGATTCATGGGAAGCGGGTGGTGTGGCGCCACTTAGCGGAACATGGTATCACGAGCAGTTCAGATCCTGATGGGGTATTATCGTTGCATACATCTGGTGTGTATATGATGATATTCTTGAAAAGGTTGTTTATCCTGCGTTTCTCTTGACCTTACCCTGGCCTAGATGACACCCGTGAGTGGGGAGGGAATGAATCATTACATGTACAGTTGGTGACTTGATCTGTTGATGACTTGATCTGTTGGTGACCGTATCCTGTTGGTGACTCTTGGTCCTGTTGGTGACTTGGTTCTGAAGCAGGGGTTCCAGATGACTTTGGGTTCCAGATGACTTTGATTTGTGCTCTCCGGTTCCGAATTCATGCCGAAGTTCTGAGCCTGTGCCTCGTGATACACAGCCAACCAGTCATGTTTGCATCATTTGCATCATAGCATGTTTATTTTCAAAAAAAATAATGCAATAAAAAAGAAATGAAAAAAGAAAAGAGAAAGAAAAGAGAAAAGAAAAAAGCTAATCTCCTCATGCATATCATTTCTCAGGTTCATTCAGGAGTCTGTTCACTGTGAGAGATGGCAGCCATTCCAGAGTTGAAGAGGAAGACTTGCACCTATAGTTTTCACCGTGAGCCGTTGACATCTTTGGTAGAGTTGAGCAATCTTGTAATCGGGGGTAATCAGAAGGTGTTTGATGATCAATATGGGGATATTTTGACACTGTTGAGGATGGTGGTAGATCCAGTACCTCTGCAGACTCTCCTACAGTTTTATGATCCAGAGCTCCGTTGTTTCACTTTTCAGGACTATCAGTTAGCTCCCACTCTTGAAGAGTATTCCATTCTGATGAATGCCCCGATCAGATATCAAGTACCTTTCTTGGATGTGCCAAAGGAGGTTGATTTCAGGGTTGTTACGAAGACTCTTTATTTGAGTATCAAGGAGGTGAGTGATAACTGGAAATCAAGTGGTGATGTTGTGGGTTTGCCTTTGAAGTTTTTGGTGAGAATGGCTAAGGAAGAAGCGAAGAAAGGAAATTGGGAAGCTTTCAACGCTCAGTTAGCTGTCATGATCTATGGAGTTGTGTTGTTCCCTAGCATGCCTAATTTTGTGGATCTTGCTGCTATCACTATTTTCATTGGAGGAAACCCGGTTCCTACCTTGTTAGCTGACACTTATTATGCTATACACAGCAGGCATGGTAAGGGTGGAGCTATCAGGTGTTGTCTCCCATTGTTACTCAAATGGTTCTTGTCCTTTTTGCCGACCAGTGGACCTTTTGTGGATACCCAGAGCACTCATAAGTGGACTCAGAGGATCATGTCTCTCACATCCTATGATATCAGGTGGCAAGCTTACAGGTTGAATGTGCGTAATGTCATCATGAGTTGTGGAGAGTTTCGTAATGTGCCACTCATAGGGACTAAGGGTTGCATCAATTACAACCCGGTTCTTTCTCTCCGTCAGTTGGGGTTTGTCATGAATGGAAGACCGCTAGATGCTGAGATAGCTGAGAGTGTGTACTTTGAGAAGCGGAGTGACCCAGCTAGATTGGAGCAAATGGGAAGAGCTTGGAAGAACATTGGTGTCAAAGATGGATCTGTGCTAGGGAAGAAGTTTGCCATTGCTATGCCTGCTTACCTCGATTGGGTCAAGGATAGAGTTGGAACTTTGTTGTTACCCTATGATAGGATGGAGCCATTGCAAGAACAACCCCCTTTGATATATTCTGAGAATGTGCCCGCTGAGTACTACAAACAAGCCTTAATGGAGAATCGCCGGTTGAAAGAGAAGGAACAAGATATCCAGATGGAGCTTTATAAAGCCAAAACTGATAAGTTGAACTTGGCTCATCAACTCAAAGGAGTGCAAGGTGAAGATGCTAGCAGATTGAGGAGCAAGAAGAGGTCTTATGAGGAGATAGAGACAATGCTGAATGAAGAACACCATGAGCGTTTGAGGTTGCAAAAAGCGGAAGCTAATTACCAAAAGAAGATACGGGACTTGGAAAAGCAACTTAGGGACAAAGATGTCCAGCTGAAGAAGGAAGTGGACCTAAGACATGCATCAGAGAGGCAGCTGAGAGGAGAAGTAGTGGAACTCAGGGAGCAACTGAAGGAGAAGCTCACTCCTTTACCGGGTTGTTCAAAGTGTGACCTGTTGATAGACCAGTGCCAGTACCTGAAGACTCTCATTCCTGGAGGACGACTTTCTTAGATTGAATTTGTTGTTTATGTTGAGAATCACCTCCAGGATTGTTGGATGGGATCCCTTGTTTGATTTTGATGATTTGAATCTTTGCTTGAACCATGTTGTATGATCCTTGTTGCTCATGTTTATAGATGAGATTGTTGATGTTTCACTTGTGCTCATCATCCTGTGTAGGTTGTTTCTTTGTTGTTTATGCTGCAGGTTGCCATTTTTCAAAAGTAAACAAGGCTCTTGAATGCCTGAGAAATGAACATAACATGTGCATCATACACATCATACGCATCATACACATATCATTCTTGCATTACAGGTGTTCTTGAACGAGACTTCTCACTCTGGTTCCTGTTTTAGGCAGGATTGTTGATCGTCGTCCGCACCGCTACGTTACAAGACTGAATCAACAGAGGAGTATGGACCAAGTTCAAGCTGAGTTGGCTGAGATGAGGGATAACATGGCCCAGTTTATGACCATGATGCAAGGGGTCGTGCAAGGGCAAGAGGAGCTGCGTGCTTTAGCCCAGAGACAGGAAGCCGTGATTCCCCCGGTCAACCGTGCTTCACCAGAGGGGGTCCCTATTAATGACAACGTTGCTGCTGCTATTATTCCCGTCAACAACTATGCCATGGGTGATGAGTTGAGGGGTATCAGGATCAATGGACAACCCATTTCTCAAGAGACTGTCAATACTAGAGCAACCCGTGCTCCGGTTTGCCATCCTGCTCCGTTGGTTGATAGACAGGAAGACATGTTTACTCTCCTCAGTGATGATGATGAGGTTGGAAGGACTGAAGAGAGGGATAGGAAAGTTGATGCCCTAGCTGAGAAAATCCGTGCCATGGAGTGTCAGAACTCTTTGGAATTTGATGTGACCAACATGGGATTGGTTGATGGGCTGAGGATTCCTTACAAATTCAAGGCGCCATCCTTTGACAAATATAATGGCACTTCTTGTCCCTGCACCCATGTGTAGGCTTATTACAGAAAAATCTCCGCATATACTGACGACGAGAAGATGTGGATATACTTTTTCCAAGACATCTTGTCTGGAGCATCCTTGGACTGGTATATGGACCTGAGGAGAGAATCCATTAGAAGTTGGAGAGATCTGGGTGAAGCCTTCTTGAGGCAGTATAAGCACAACATGCATATGGCTCCGAGCAGGACCCAACTGCAGAGTCTGTTCCAGAAGTCTGGTGAAAGCTTCAAGGAGTACGCCCAAAGGTGGCGTGAGTTAGCTGCCAGAGTGCAACCTCCTATGTTGGAGAGAGAGCTGACTGACATGTTCATAAGAACCCTGCAGGGTGTGTTCATGGACCGTATGGGGAGTTGCCCGTTCGGTAGCTTTTCTGATGTGGTTATCTGCGGAGAGAGGACTGAGAGCCTTATCAAACCAGGGAAGATTCAAGATTCTGATTCCTCGTCTTCCAGTTCTAAGAAACCATTTTCTGGGGCACCCCGAAGGAGGGAAGGGGAGACTAATGTTGTGCATCACAAAAGGAATGTAAACAGAGGACAATATCGTCAGGTTGCTGCTGTAACCATCCCAACTCAACCTCAGCAACAACAACAAAGAGCTCCACAACAACAACAACAACAACGCCCGTTTCAGCCAAGGCAGAGAATGCCCGAGCGTCATTTTGATCCGCTACCAATAACGTATGCTGAATTGCTTCCTGAACTGCTCAGGTTGAAATTTGTTGAGCTTCGCACCATGGCTCCGTTGACAAGGATTCCTGCTGGGTATGATGCCAATGCTCATTGTGATTTTCATTCCGGTGCACCTGGGCATCATATTGAGAATTGTCGGGCTTTTCATCATAAGGTCCAGGATCTGATTGATGCCAAAACAATCAACTTTGCTCCTGTTCTGAATGTTGTGAACAACCCTATGCCTCAACATGGTGGGCCCAGGGTGAATAATATGGAAGATGAGGAGGCTGTAGATTTGGTGGTTGATGTTGATGAGGTTCAGACGTCGCTGATTGTGGTAAAGGAACGTCTGTTGAAAGGGGGAGTGTTCCCGGGCTGCGATGATGGTTGTTCAGACTGTGATGAACGTGGGAATGGTTGTGACAAGCTAAGGAGAGGTATCCAGGGTTTGATTGATGATGGTTGCCTGCAGTTTGCTCGGGCTGTAAAAGATCGTGGAGTGGTGTCAACGGTCACCATTTATTTCAAACCTTCTGAGGGTCCTGGACGTGCTCCGAGAACTGTTAATGCACCCGTAACTGTTGGTACCCCTGTCACCATATCTGCACCAGTAACGGTTGGTACTCCTACTACTATTGTTACTTCTAATAGAAGACCTGTTGAGAACAGTAGGGCCGTTCCTTGGAAGTATGATAATGCTTACCGTAACAACAGAAGGCCAGAAAGTCAGATCAGACCAGTGAGTCAAGCTCCAGTGACCATTGGTGTGCCAGTTAAAGCTCCAGTAACTGTTGGTCCGGCTGTGGACAATGTGGGAGGACCTGGGGGTTTTACAAGAAGTGTTCGTCTATTTGCACCACAGACTCTGAGAGACAACAATGCTGAGGCTCTTGCCAAAGCAAAAGAGAAGCAAGTTGTGGTTGAAGAAGGACCTGTGCAGAAGGAGGCGCCTGAAGGTTCCTTTGAGAAAGATGTAGAGGAGTTTATGAAGATCATTAAGAAGAGTGACTATAAAATTGTGGACCAGCTGAATCAAACTCCCTCGAAGATTTCTATCCTCTCATTGCTATTGTGTTCTGAGGCACACCGTAACGCCTTGCTGAAGATGTTGAATCTGGCTTACGTGCCTCAGGAGATTTCTGTCAATCAACTTGAGGGTGTTATTGCGAATGTGAGCACGAGACATGGCTTGGGGTTCACAGATCTGGATTTGACACCTGAGGGTCGCAACCATAACAGAGCTCTACATATCACCATGGAATGCAAAAGTGCAGTGTTGTCGCATGTGTTGGTGGATACTAGCTCTTCGTTGAATGTGTTGCCCAAGAAGGTTTTGAGAAAGCTGGATGTTGAAGGGGTTGTCCTCACTCCGAGCGATCTCATAGTACGAGCTTTCGATGGATCCAAGCGATCAGTCTTCGGTGAAGTCACATTGCCCGTGAAGATAGGCCCAGAGGTATTTGACATTGTCTTCTATGTGATGGATATTCAACCAGCATATAGTTGTCTTTTGGGGCGCCCCTGGATACATGGGGCTGGGGCAGTGTCGTCTACTCTCCATCAGAAGCTGAAGTATGTTTGGAATGGTCAGGTTGTGACTGTATGCGGCGATGAGGACATTCTTGTGAGTCATCTATCTTCCTTCAAGTATGTGGAGGTGGATGGCGAGATCCATGAAACTCTGTGCCAGGCGTTCGAGACCATTGCTATTGAGAAGGTGGCTTTCGTCGAGCAGAAGAAGCCAGGTGTCTCAATTGCATCCTACAAGCAGGCTTTGGAAGTTGTCAACTCTGGTAACGCAGAAGGCTGGGGCAAGATGGTTGACCTGCCCGTGAAGGAAGACAAATTCAGTATCGGTTATCAGCCTCTTCAGGCAGAGCAGGGTGTTCAGAAAGGGCCGAGTACCTTCACCAACGCTGGGTTGATGAACCATGGTGACATCTTTGCAGCCAGTAGCGAAGATGGTGACAGTGATTGTGATGTAGACAACTGGGTGCGCCCGTGTGCTCCAGGGGAGATGGTCAACAATTGGACAGCCGAAGAAATAGTCCAAGTTACTCTTCAGACAAAGTAATTTTCTTTTGTTTTTCATTCTGCATAAAAACCCTACGCTCTGCCCAAGGCGTAGTGGTTCATTGTAGGGTCACATCATGTTTTCAATGATTATCATTAATAAAGGACGTTTTGTAATCAAATTTGTGCTCACTGTCTTTCTATTTTTATTTTTCAAAACAATAAAAATGGCAATGTTTTTTGTTTTTTTGTGACTTTCTTGAACTCTTTTCTAAAATAAAGCATTGAACATCGTTCATGCAGAATTGATCTCGCGGACTCCATTATAAACAGTTTTGTTATGGCTCAGTATGATTTCGATAATCCCATTTACCAAGCCAAAGAGGAGAGTGAGGAAGATTGTGAACTCCCCAAAGAATTGGTCAGATTATTGAAGCAGGAGGAAAGGGTCATCCAACCTCATCAGGAAGAGTTGGAAGTTGTTAACCTTGGTACCGAGGACGCCAGGAAAGAGATCAAGATTGGGGCTGCTTTAGAGGAATCTGTCAAGAGAGGGCTGATTGAAATGTTGCGAGAATATGTGGAGATATTCGCATGGTCGTATCAAGATATGCCTGGGTTAGATACAGATATTGTGGTGCACAGGCTACCTCTCAGAGAAGATTGTCCTTCAGTAAAGCAGAAGCTTCGCAGAACTAGTCCTCATATGGCTGTCAAGATCAAAGAAGAGGTTCAGAAGCAATGGGATGCGGGTTTTCTGGCAGTTACCAGTTATCCCCCTTGGGTGGCCAACATCGTTCCCGTGCCGAAGAAGGATGGTAAAGTCAGGATGTGTGTCGATTACCGAGATTTAAATAGAGCCAATCCGAAAGATGACTTCCCATTATCTCACATTGATGTATTGGTCGATAATACTGCTCAATCTTCGGTTTTCTCTTTCATGGATGGATTTTCTGGCTATAATCAGATCAAGATGGCGCCAGAAGACATGGAAAAGACGACATTCATTACACCTTGGGGCACTTTCTGTTATAAGGTTATGCCATTTGGGCTGAAGAATGTCGGTGCTACCTATCAGAGGGCTATAACGACTCTCTTTCATGACATGATGCACAAAGAAATTGAAGTGTACGTGGATGATATGATTGCGAAGTCTCAGGCAGAAGAGGAGCACTTGGTAAACTTGCAGAAGTTGTTTGAAAGACTGAGAAAGTTCAAACTGAGGCTGAATCCAAACAAGTGTACGTTTGGAGTGAGATCCGGGAAGCTGTTAGGCTTCATTGTTAGTGAGAAAGGGATCGAGGTTGATCCAGCGAAAGTCAAAGCTATTCAAGAAATGCCTGAACCAAGAACTGAAAAGCAGGTCCGTGGGTTTTTAGGGAGACTGATTTACATTGCACGGTTCATATCTCACCTAACCGCCACGTGCGAACCAATTTTCAAGTTGCTAAGAAAAGATCAAGCAATCAGGTGGAATGATGACTGTCAAAAAGCTTTTGATAAGATAAAAGAATATTTGCAGAAACCTCCAATCCTCGTACCTCCAGTCCTTGGGAGGCCTCTGATAATGTACCTGTCAGTGACTGAGAATTCGATGGGGTGTGTATTGGGACAGCATGACGAGTCTGGTCGAAAAGAGCATGCTATATACTACCTTAGCAAAAAGTTTACCGACTGTGGAATAAGATATTCGCAGCTCGAGAGAACTTGCTGTGCTTTGGCCTGGGCTGCTCGCTGACTGAGACAGTATATGTTGAACCATACTACTTTGTTGATTTCTAAGATGGATCCAGTGAAGTACATCTTTGAGAAGCCGGCTCTTACCGGGCGTGTTGCTCGTTGGCAGATGATTTTAACTGAGTATGATATCCAGTATACGTCGCAGAAGGCCATCAAAGGTAGTATTCTGTCTGACTACCTTGCTGAGCAACCGATTGATGATTATCAGCCGATGATGTTTGAATTCCCTGATGAAGACGTCATGTACTTGAAGATGAAAGACTGTGAAGAGCCTCTTGTCGAGGAAGGACCAGATCCTGATGACAAGTGGACACTGATGTTTGATGGGGCTGTGAATATGAATGGCAACGGTATTGGGGTAGTACTCATCAATCCTAAAGGTGCACATATACCTTTTTCTGCCAGATTGACTTTTGAAGTGACCAACAACGAGGCTGAGTATGAGGCTTGTATCATGGGGATTGAAGAAGCCATCGATCTAAGGATCAAAACTCTGAACATTTATGGAGATTCCACTCTAGTGATTAACCAGGTCAATGGAGATTGGAATACTCATCAGCCACATTTGATTCCTTATCGAGACTACACCAGAAGGATCCTGACTTTCTTCAAGACAGTGAAGTTGTATCATGTTCCCCGAGATGAAAATCAGATGGCTGACGCCTTGGCCACACTGTCTTCCATGATCAAATTTCATTGGCAGAATCATGTGCCACATGTTGCGGTGAATCGACTCGAGAGGCCTGCGTATGTGTTTGCAGTCGAGTCTGTTGTGGATGAGAAGCCTTGGTACTATGATATCAAGAATTTCCTCAAAAGTCAGAAGTATCCTGAAGGAGCGTCAAAGAATGACAAGAAAACCCTGAGAAGGCTAGCTGGAAGCTTTTATCTGAATCAGGATGATGTGTTGTACAAGAGGAACTTTGACATGGTTCTGCTCAGATGCGTGGATAGACACGAAGCAGACATGTTGATGCAGGAAGTACACGAGGGGTCTTTTGGCACCCATGCTGGTGGTCATGCAATGGCCAAGAAGTTGTTGAGAGCCGGTTATTATTGGATGACTATGGAATTTGATTGTTTCAAATACGCTCGGAAGTGCCACAAATGTCAGATTTATGCAGATAAGGTGCATGTACCACCAAGCCCTCTGAATGTCATGAATTCGCCTTGGCCATTCGCGATGTGGGGCATTGATATGATTGGGAAGATTGAACCTACTGCTTTTAATGGGCATCGCTTCATCCTGGTTGCGATTGATTACTTCACCAAATGGGTGGAAGCAGCTTCCTATGCCAATGTTACTAAGCAAGTGGTTGCCCGATTCATTAAGAAGGGGATCATCTGTCGTTATGGGGTTCCTGAGAGAATCATTACTGATAATGGTTCGAATCTCAATAACAAGATGATGAAAGAGATTTGCAGAGATTTTAAGATCGAACATCACAATTATTCTCCTTACAGACCGAAGATGAATGGTGCTGTAGAGGCAGCAAACAAGAACATTAAGAAGATTGTGTAGAAGATGGTCGTGACGTACAAGGATTGGCATGAGATGTTGCCTTTCGCTTTGCATGGGTATCGTACTTCAGTACGTACGTCGACCGGGGCAACCCGTTACTCCCTTGTGTATGGTATGGAGGCAGTCCTACCTGTTGAAGTGGAGATTCCTTCTCTGAGAGTCCTGTTGGATATTAAGCTGGACGAAGCTGAATGAATTCGAACAATGTTTAATGAGTTGAGCCTTATTAAGGAGAGGCGATTAGCAGCTGTGTGCCACGGACAATTGTATCAGAGAAGGATGAAGAAGGCCTTTGATCAGAAAGTGCATCCCCGAAGCTATCAGACAGGTGATTTGGTTTTCAAAAGGATCCTTCCTCCCGGTACAGATAACAGGGGCAAGTGGACTCCGAATTATGAAGGTCCATATGTTGTTAAAAAGGTTTTCTCCGGTGGGGCCTTGATGCTGACAACTATGGACGGTGAAGATTTTCCGTCCCTTATTAACTCAGATGTAGTCAAAAAATACTTCGCATAAATTGACCCGTTGGACGAAAAGAATAAAAGAGTCCAGGCAAAAAAGGGCATCTCGGCGAACCAAGAAAAAAGAGAAAAAGGTTCGGGCAAAAGTTAGGGATAAAGAATGAAAAAATATATACACCCGGTAAGTCGAAAACCCGCAAGGGCGGCTTAGGCAAAAATGGGTATCCCGGTGGATTGAAAACCCGAAAGGGCGATCCAGGCAAAAGAGGGATTAAAGCGAAGGCTACAGTCTGAGTTATCTGTACTTCATCGCGCTTCATCGTCTACTATCTCGAAGGATATGATCGGTCCAATCGTTCTTCTCAGAAGGCAAGGAATGTGGGGGAAATTAATGATCTGTGAGTCATAACAGAATTGGAAAATAGTGGATGCCGTGTTCACATTGCCATTAGGATAGATTTTCCTTTTGTGCGCAATTGCCACTTTCTAGGAATTGCTTCCCGATGTATTCGCCTTTACAGGCCCATTTTCAATCAATAAAAAAGTCGTTATTCAGTTAAATTGCTCTCTTGTTTTTTTATTTTACTGTTTTGTTTGCAAAAACGTCTGAATTTTTGATAAACATTGCATATAAAAGCATGAAGGCTAGACAATAACGTGCAGAAAGATAAAACATTTGAAAATCATTTTTGAATGTTGAGTACACTTGGGTGTATTTTGTCCGTACAATCCCCTGGGGCATGTATGTCTTGCTGTTTTGCAGGTTATTATTTCTGATTGCTGGCTAGAGCAGATAAGCCACGGTTTGTTCAGAGATGTTTCAGCACTGTCCAGTAGTGTGAGAATTTGGGTTGTCTAAAGCAAGTTCAGGACATGTCTCCCCAACCTATTCGAGATCAGGGACTTCCCAGCAGGGTTGAGGACAGCGGGCTTGAAAGTTGCTCTTTCCCCAGCAAGTCTGAATACTGTTAGTCCCCACTGAGCCTGAAGGTTGCTATATCCCCGGCGGAGGTGTCTGTGGGTAGTTTGTTCCTCAGCAGTTGGGTCTGAAGTATTGTAATCCCCAGCAGGGTCGAGTTTGCAGTTTCCCCTGCAGGGTTATGAATGCCTTTCCCCAGCAGGGTTGTGAATGTTTTCCCCTAGCAAGTCTGAAGTGGGTAGTCTCCCCAGCGGAGGTTTGTGTTGATGGTTTTCCCCAGCGAAGTCCCCAAGCGGATCAGGTTCGGTGAAAATGGTCCCCAGTAGAGTTAATCCTGCCTGTGAGTTGGTAGTTAGCCCCAGTGAAGGTGAGCATTGGTTGTTTCCCCTAGCGGAGTTTCCAAGTGGATTGGATTTAGTGAAAGTTGTCCCCGGTGGGATTTATCCTTTCTCCAGCAACAATGTTATTCCCCAGCATGTTTGAGAGGTTGGTGTGTTCCCTAGCCAGAGGCTCCCCAGTGGAGTTGGCTTCTCTGCCGTCCCCAGAGTGTCAGATCAGCAAAGCACCCCCAACAGTGCGTCTCCCCACAGAGTTGGAGGATCAAATCAGAATTGTGCGCTCAGCAGAGCGACCAGTTCTCCCCAGCAGGAGTTTTCTTCATTTGCATCTTGCATGTAGTAATCATTGCATCCTCAAATAGCGTAGCATTTCCATTCAATATGGAGCATTACGCCATAGAAGTTCAAACATATGCATACATGTGTTAAACCAGATTGGATCATATCCCCAGCAGAGGCGGATCATATTTCAACATCCGTATGGCACAGTTGCTGCAGTTGCTCTTGACAAACAACATTCAAGATTGATAATCCCCCAGAGAGGTTTATGTCCTCACCCGTAAGTGAAAGGAAAGTTTGACTCACCAGCGTAGTCCCCGACAAGTGTGTGGCCTTGTTCTGACATATGTAGATGTCATCCTTACGATGCTAGTTGATCCCCGTATGGGTCCTTCTTTTTCTTGGTGTCTGTAGACATCATCTTTCGATGCCCGTAACGTCTTTCTCCTATTCGTCCGTTGACGTCTAGTCGTGGTTCCTTTATTCCTATTCGTCCTTTGGCGTATAGTCGTGGTTTCTCTTTCCCCTATTCGTCGGGTGACGTCTAGTCGTGGTTTCTTTTCCTATTCATCGTCTTTCGATGTCTAGTCGTGGTTTCTTTCTCCTATTCATCCGTTGATGTCTGGTCGAGTCTTTCCTATTCGTCCGTTGACGTCTAGTCGTGGTTTCTTTATTCCTATTCGTCCGTTGACGTCTAGTCGTGGTTTCTTTATTCCTATTCGTCCGTTGATGTCTAGTCGTGGTTTCTTTATTCCTATTCGTCCGTTGATGTATAGTCGTGATTTCTCTTTTCCCATTCGTCCGTTGGCGTCTGGTCGTGGTTTCTCTTCCCATTCATCGTCTTTCGATGTCTAGTCGTGGTTTCTTTCTCCCATTCATCCGTTGATGTCTGGTTGAGTCTTTCCCATTCGTCCGTTGGCGTCTGGTCGTGGTTTCTCTTCCCATTCATCGTCTTTCGATGTCTGGTCGTGGTTTTTTTATTCCCATTCATCGTCTTTCGATGTCTGGTCGAGCCTTCCTATTCGTCCGTTGACGTCTAGTCGTGGTTTTTTTATTCCCATTCATCGTCTTTCGATGTCTGGTCGTGGTTTCTTTCTCCCATTCATCCGTTGATGTCTGGTCGAGCCTTCCTATTCGTCCGTTGACGTCTAGTAGTGGTTTTTTTATTCCCATTCATCATCTTTCGATGTCTGGTCGTGGTTTCTTTCTCTCATTCATCCGTTGATGTCTGGTCGAGCCTTCCTATTCGTCCGTTGACGTCTAGTCGTGGTTTTTTTATTCCCATTCATCATCTTTCGATGTCTGGTCGAGTCTTTCCTATTCGTCCTTTGGCGTATAGTCGTGGTTTCTCTTTCCTATTCATCGTCTTTCGATGTCTAGTCGTGGCTTCTTTCTCCTATTCATCCGTTGATGCTTGGTCGAGTCTTTCCCATTCGTCCGGTGGCGTCTGGTCGTGGTTCCTTTTTCCGATCAAAATCAAAATCCCCAATAGAGTCGTTCGTAAACGTCTTGTCTTGTCCAATTGTAAATATCCAATCCCTAGTGGAAGCCACTATTGGTGGATGGCCTCGCTTTCTTCGCTTTATCCCCCCCGCAGAGTGCAAATTCCAGGTTCTTTTGGTATTCAATCCCTGTGTACCTTGAAGGTCTGACAGCCGTCGCTCTCGTCCGTTCAGGTTCTCAGTTGATTGAATAGGGGCAGAGGGTATGAGATCTACAATTGGATTTCTCCTAGTGAACGTAAATAAACTCAAGTGCACTACATGGAAACACCATACCCTAGTGTTAGCCTGAGAGTTTTACTCAGTATAAAAATTCAAATGAATGTTACACTAATGAAATGCTAAGTGTGAGCATTGATGGGTAGATGTCGACAATAATGACACGTCGACTACAACTTCCAATCTGACATTTTTAGATGTGGTTCGGAAGAATCTAAAGAGAAAATCTTGAGATTTGGTTTGGAGGAGTCTCATGAACAGACCTAGGTAAGCACTCGACACCATGTTGAATACGAGACTCTCGAGAGGCTCGAAAGACTTAGAAAATTGAGGAAACCAAAGACATAAGGGACTTAGCACTATTAATAACTACCTTCGACAAACAAGCAGTTACTAGTCGCTAAGAGCAGTTAGAGAATGTGGGATAATGGTTTTCAGCAGTTTCGAAGTGTTGACAACGTGGTTGTGTGCTGGAAAAGGAGTTGCATGAATTCGAAGACCTGTCAATTATTTAGGAGCAAACGGTCGGAAACATTTATTTTAGGTTTAGTATATATAGCAGACTCATATGTTGTAATCTAGGTCACAAATTTCATATATTTTCTCTATAGAACTAGAGTACCCAAGCCAAAGTGTTAAACTATTTGTGAGTAATATGTGAGTCTGCGTTCTTTTTTCTTTGTACTTTTTTTATGTTTTATTAATTGAAACACCTTTTTCTTTTGTCACTTATTTAATGTTGTTTACTTTAAACATCTTTTATTTTAATTGGAGCTTTATAATCTTTAAAGTTTTTTTTTACACTGTCAGCACCCAGACATTCGTAGTCACATCATACACATACTTTCTTATAAAGGTTTTTGCACAAAGATATTCTCGATATTTTTCGAGTTAATCTCAAATATTTTCAAAATGATTGTTCGCTAAAATCACCTGCGAACAAATTGGCACGCCCAGTGGGACCCGTTTTGTGCAAAAGAAAATTACTTTCCTTTTACAAGAAATTGTAGTATTATTTACTTAGTTTTATCGTTGAAATATTTTCAATGTCCAAGGTCATATACATTTGAGGAATGGTAAGATCTTAGTAGAAATGGTTAACACAAAGAACACTTCTCGTGCCCTAAGCGATGCTCCAGACCATGAACTAACAGTTACTACGATGGTTGGAATAATAGGGACAACAAACACTATCGGAGTCACATGCCTCATCCTATCTCTGATAGAAACTTCTACGTCGATGCTAGGAGTGGTGGCTACTTTACCATCGGTAACAAGCGTGCCAACCTCTTCTAGGCCTACTTCGACAGTTGTGGGAGACCCTAGCCTCCCATATGTCCCGAGTTTTACTTTGCCCTTAGTTTCGAGGGATTACCCATATGGAATGCCAAATTCCATGATGGAGAGGTTAAAAATTCATGCTTTGATGTTTGCGGATAATGCTACAACAATAGTGTCACCCCTCAATCCATATTTGGCGTAAGGATTTTCCATAAGCAGCCCTAGTCAGATGAGGCAACCATAAGGAGGGCTTCGATATTGTCCTCCTATAATGCCAACTTTAACTACTGATTCCCTAGCGACTATGAGGAAATAAATGGATAAAAGTAAATGTGAGATGGTGAAGATGTTAAGACAACAAATAGGTACGGTGTTTCATCCCATGATGGATAACACTACCTAAAGTTACCTGTAGTTAGCCCATCAGATGGGCATGATTACTGGCTTTTTTAGGGCGCCTCCAGCGCCAGTTGTGCAACCACCTATTAATCAAGTTCCTGTCAAACAACCTCCACCGAGTATAGTCGAGAGAACCAAGTCCAAAATGGTCCTGAAATAGTTAGGGTGTAAAGAGACCAGAACACCGACCAAGTACTTAGGAATATCCAACATAATGGCTTTGGGGTGAAGAATAACATAACTAACATGGTCGAATAGATTTTGGCCCAAAGTGGCCTCAATGTTGGCCTTCATATTCCTAATCATGTGTCCCATATGTCAGAATATGTTTGACATACCAAACTCCCTAGGGGGTGGAAAGTCCCCAAATTCACCAAGTTTTCTAGTGAGAGCAATGAGTCCACAATCGAGCATGTCTCTAAATACCAGACTGAGGCAAGGGATATGACTAATAATGAGAATTTAAAGATGAAATACTTTCCAAATCCTCTGATAAAAAATGCCTTTACGTGGTTCACCACACTCTCTCACCATTTCATACATTCTTGGATTCAACTAAAGAGAGTGTTTCATGAATAGTTCTACTTGGGCAAGTAAAAAATTAGCCTTAAGGAACTGGCCAGTGTTAAGCGTAAAATGCCTGAGTTGATTGATGAATACTTGAGTTGGTCAAAATGACCGCTGGTGGTTTAGACAATTTAATTAGAAAGAAGTTAGACACTCAGTACCTAAGGGATATGGCCCAACTGTAAGATATGGTTCTACATGTCGAACATTTGAAGGCCGAAAAAGCCAGGTCGAGTAAGTGTCATAAAAAGGAAAAAATATCTTACGTCGAGATAGACGAAATAGATAACTTATTCGACATAGATAACAAAATTTTCAAAGAAAACAGGGTCAATATGGCAGAATTTAAGCCATGACCTCCTTATGTGTATAAATTATTGAAACCTTTAAATGAGAAAAATCCTATTGAGCCTAAAAATGAGAAATTTATCACAAAAACTTATAAGTTTGACGTAGCTAAATGTGACAAAATTTTTGACCTTCTAGTTTTCTGATGGCCAAATAGTAATCCATAAAGGGTTTAAAACATTGTCGTTAGAACATAGGTAAAAGTTTTTTTTTTGTAAATTTCATAATTTTCTTGGGCATAAAACCTTACAATGTGTGCTTTTTAGGTACCTGGTTCAGAGTGCGCTGAAGGAAGAAAGACTCAAGTTTGCTGAGAAGCAAGAATCTCGACCAGAGGGTGAGTCTGAAATAAAGTTGAGGAGGTTAGATTCGTCGAGCCTATAAATGTGTTCGTGGTGGACATAAATGAGAGTACAAAAGAGGTTGGACCTAACTATAAAAAGCATATGAAAGTAGTTTTTCTCAAGGTTGAGGAGGAACTCATAGATTTTTTGAATAGATGTAAACTCAAGGATTTTGAGGCTATCTTATGTCCATGCTACAACGACGTCTTCGCTAAGGAAGCGACAAAAGAGTTGGAAAACACTAACTCTGATCAATTAAAGAAAGTTGGCCGACAAGACCAACGCAAATAATTCCTTTTTAATAAGAGGATGGTACCTCAAAGGACTCAAAGGCCTAGGACTTACATTCCACCTACCAATGTTCCTCTTATGGAGTGGTTTGGACCTATAGGGTGGTCAGTCGCTTAAAAAGGAAATTGGAAGTGGATCAATATAGGCAGAGGATCTTCCTACCTTGTGTTATACCCCAATTTTGTCTGGGAATTTTAAATTCATTTGATACATGTCCATTTGTCAAGTTTTGAATTTTTTAGCCATATGCATTTTTATCATCTAATAAAGTCACCCTAATCATGTATGTATGCATATATAGTAAAAAAGTTAACATAAAGTAAATATTTTACATATTGAAGAAATTGACTAAAATTGCATTTTTTCATTATGCATTTTGAAAAATAAATTCATGATCATTTGATTTATCATCAAAATATCCATTTGAATTTTACTAATCAGTTTCATGCATTATAAAACAAAAATCAATGATTCTAGAAAATCCAAAATATCTCTCATTTATTACATCATTATTCCATGCATGTATATATTACATCATTATTAACTATTTAATTAAATAAGTGTTTAGAAGACACTCACATTCTTTGTATAATTCATAAACTACCATTTTTAGAGTCTATAAATAAAATCATTCCCACTCACAAATCTCACCAAGAATCACTCACAAGAATAAGCCAAAAATTTGCATAAATATCTCTCCAATTTTCAAGTCACTTTTTATTCTTCTTTATTTAGGTAGGATTTTAATTTTTGTGTATTTAATTTTCTTTGCATTAGTATTCTTGTTGCATTATCTTAGTACTTTAATCATCACCATTTTGCATAGAAAATCCATTGGTTTAGAATCAATAATTTAAAGTGTTCTTGAACCTTGTCATACCCTCAAATTTACCCTACCTCATGTCACCTTATTAAATCCTACTCCATATGCATACATACCACACATGTCATCTCATATGCATCCGTACTTAACAATCCACAATAATCCATAAATTCAAGGCATGAGATTCATTTGTGAAGAGTCAAGGTCCTCAAGCCATGTTGAGGTGTGCTCAAGCCAACTTAACCCTAATCTCATCCTATAGAATCCCATAAATCTTGTAGGATTACTCAATACATATCACTCACTCCCCAAACCCAATTTGGGTGGTGAGTCCCCTTTGAAAAAGCTTCAAGATTCATCTATCACTCAAGGACCAAGTCCTAGTTCTTGACCCTGCTTTGCCTTGTACAAGTCATGGTTCACCATGGATTTTTACCATGCCATTGAGGACCCATCAAATCTAAACTTTGTCCATGCCCCACACCTTTGAAACATCCCAATGTGACCCTTGGATCTCAAACCCTAATCCATATGGATTTGGTTTTTGACAAGACTTGTGGCTCAAGAAACCCTAATTTGGGGATCCTTCAACCATTGATCTTTCCCCATTTTGATCATCCAATCACCATTACTTCAACATCATTTCATGTCTATTATAATCAAAATCCCTCATTTAAACATCCATTCAATCCATTTTACAAGTACTTGATTTGTTCCTGATTTTTCAACTTTCAATGCTTTGATCCACCTATCAACTTTGCCAAAAATCATCCCACAAAGATCCAAATCTTATTTCCTATCATGGCATGATCATATGAACTAAAAAAAATTCACCTTTGTGCCTTGGAAATCAAGAAATCACCGAATCACATTTTTAGGTCATGTTGGTTGGTTGCATTTTGGCAAGAATGACCTATGGAAAGTTCCAAAGACCATAACTTTCTCATTTCTCAAGATTTTTAAATTCCAATTCAATTAAAATGTCCTAAATAAGTTTCTCTCCAAATTTGTTTAAATGTCCAAGATCTAAATCATTGAGGAATTACTTCGATTTTGCTATTGGCCAAGCTGGTCCAAAACGCCTACCATGCCCTAAAAGCATGTCATGGCCATTACTTTAGCATATTGCCATTTCCAAACCACAAACCGTTTTGACCTGGTGTTTACCAGTGATTTCTGATAAACAACCGCTAGTCTTCCAAATTTATATATTTTTGGTAACTCACAGGATCGACTAGATTGATCCTAGGACATGTGTCTTAAGAATTATTATTACGGTGATTTGACTCATGGTTAAGTTTGTTTCTAATTCTTAGATGATGAAAGGCGTATAGACAACGATTCTAAGTGAAACTTATGACTTTATGAACAAAGTAAATGACGATAACTTCACAGTAAAAGATTTCTCAAAGATAACAAAAAGACTTAGGAAAGGTAAAGATAAATGACTCAAAGTAAATGCTTTAAGTTTTTTAGAAAGTACTGGAAATGAACATTTGGCGAAGTGTAAATGCAGAAGTAAAAGTGATGATAAATTACTGAAAAGTAAGGGTAATTCGACAGATTAAAAGGCAGTAAAATACTTTAATTTAAATAATTTGTATGAAAAATATAACATGAACGAAACTTATGGTGTTCTTCAATACATACATTTTCAGCGTAAAACTCTTTTCTCTCGCTCCGGTACTTCGAGTGTATTTGTGAATTTCTGTATATCTGTTTGAACCACCTTTGAATCTAAAACTAAGACCCCTATTTATAGTAATTTGACCCTAACGGCCTTTACACATATGACTGCCACGTTCGTCGTTCCCAAGCGTTGCATATCTTAGATGTTTCCACGTGTTGGCCTGACGAAACGACTTTGTTTAAATTTCAAATACTTCCGCTTGAAGCTTCGACTCTGTGAAAGCCTATGTCAAAGAGAGCTTTATAAAAACCCAAAAAAATTTCTAAGTTCCAGGCTTCGACAACAAAGAATTGTTCACCCACAAAAAGAATTTAAACAGCTTCGCCACAATCATCTTTTGCTTATTCTCAAAACATAATATTTCCAAAGACCTTCAGCTATCTGTCGAAATCCCCAGCTAACAAATTGCCCCCAAGAAATGTCTATTTTGAATTACTGTAGAAATGGACATTTTTTGCATTTACCAGATTTCGACCAGAGACCTTTCATAGTCCTAAAAGTCCATGTTTGTCAGTTATTCATGATTAACTCTTTTAAAAAGTCTCATCAGAACGTGTGTGCAGTTATATGCCATCATGAGTTTTAACTTCCAAGAAAATGAATAGTATTCCCTGTACCCTTTTCTCAGAAAAACTTCCACGTGGCACACTACCCTAGTAAAGCGTAACCAGTCAGCTTCACGAATTCAGCATTATAAAAGCTCATTTGTCATTTTTCTGTCTCTTTTCACGAAAATCTCCATTTTTCCTCTAAGTTCATCTTCTTCAACCTTTCTGAAAAATGCTTCTTCTTCCCTAAACCCTAATCCTTCAAAATCTCCAAAGTCCATTACAATGTCTTCTGATAAACAACAAAAGCAATCAAAGAACATCAAAGGTGTTGGACCTTCAAAGAGTTCTACTTCCCTGAACATTCCAACCAGCACAACCATCACTATTGGGGACCGAGAATACATCACTGCTCCAAAACTTTTGAAAGAACAGAAAGCAATTTTTGCTTCTCAGGTAATGGTTCCTTCCCTTCTTTCTGGAAATCCTTTAGGGTTTCTAGGCCCATTAGTATCTGAAGAACATTTAGAGAAGTGTGCTCAATTTTTTCCTTGTCACTATACTACTAAACCCATAGCCAACAAAACCCTTTCTTATAAAGACAATGAGGATCTAAACCAGAGAGAGGCTTTTCAACTGGACTTTATCACTGATAGTTTCAGACCCTTTCGGTCTTGTCCTACTCTAGACAAATCCTATCTCGCTTGGTTAACAAAAGTCGAGAAGAAGAAAGCCTTACTTTGGAAAGAATTGGGTATTTTTGACCTAATCCAGATGTCGAAGCTGGGATTCAGTTACTGTCAGCCTTTATTACTATCCAGCCTATATTTCTGGGATAGTACCTATAACACCTTTCATCTTCCTTGTGGAATGATGACTCCCACACTTTTCGACGTAGCTGCCATTGCTGGACTTCCTCCGACAGGAGAGACCTTCGACCCCTACCAAGACTGTGAAAACTTGATTGACTTTAATGTTAAGAACGCTTCATTTAGTACTTACATTAATCTATACCACACTGATGGGGAAGAAGTTTCTGATATAGAACATATAGCATTCTTAGGTTTATGGTTGTCCAAATTCTTCTTTTGCTGCAAATCTCTACAAGTTGCTAAGAGATTTTTAACGCTCGCTAACCAATTGCATGTTGGTCGAAGAGTATGCTTGAGTGAACTCTTATTGGCTAGTTCGTACGAAAGTCTAGGATCAACTAGTGCTAAGCTAAAGGAATATGAAGCTGGCACCAATCTATTACTATCTGGGCCTTATTGGCTTCTTCAATTGTGGCTTAATGCCACTTTCAAATCCTTTTTGCCAACACGAGGAAACGTCGAAGAAGACGCCCCAGAGATAATGAATCGAAGCATTGAGGGCACCAGACTCCTTCGACTGACTCCAGCTGATGATGTTGATAACTTACAAACTTCCCTCACGAAATACACCTTGATGTTCTCGAAGCATCATCATTTCCTTCCTTCGATGGTTCCTTTTTCCAGTCGAACGTATGGTCCTTCCTGGTTTACTGCCTCACTCGAAGATGTTGTGAAAAATGCCAACACAGAGATCGAAGACATATGGCGTGCCTTTCTCCTTCCAAGGCTACTTGTTTCTAGGATTCTGCCAGTAAAGAGTCATGTGTGTCTGTTGGCTTATTAGCCTAATTTTGTCTCTAGACAATTTGGGTTGTGTCAACTCATACCTTTCTCTTTATTCAAAAGGAAGCGCGAGATCTGCTGTGCAGGAATTGAATGGAGCGCTCGAGACATTGCCGTCCACAAAGAATTCTATGCTAATTTTGCGGATTTTCAATTAATAGCCTTCCAACCGTCGTTCTATTCCACCAATGGTTTCGCCACTGGGTGGACAGATTTCTATTCCAAGAATATGTTTTTGACTGCTGAAATCAAAGAACGTCTAACGAAGGCTTTTTCATCTTTGTAGGAAAATGTCCCCAAGGGTAGGCTTACTCATTCTGCAGAAATCCAAGCATTCCAAAAGTACTTTGAAACTGTCTATAACCCAACGAACATTGTTGAAACTGTTTGTTATGCAGCCCCAATTTTAAAAAAAATAATTGAAAAGCAGATTGCCAAAAGAAAATCTCTAAAAACTGTAAAACCCGAATTGAAATATGACTTGGCCTTTGAGTGCGAACCACCCAAATTTCCAAAGTTACCCAGTGCAGATTTTGCTTTGTCATTTTCCCCCCTTACCCTTACTGGTTCACGTGTGGGAACATTTTTAACATACTAAAAAATGACCAACAAAAGCCTGCAAAAAGAGTAGTTGCTACCAAACATACCTTAGACAGTTTCAAAGGCTTCCTTCACTTTGATTTATCTGCAGTGAGAATCACTTCTCCGACATGTGAAGGTGTGGAATGTTTGGATTTCTTGGTTTTACAACTCCTTTTCGTTTTTTGCCAGTATTTTAAACATTTGCATGTTTCGACTAACTCACATCCTTCTTTAGCTATCGAAAGGAAGGTGGTGAAGAAAGAAAAACCTGTGGCGAAGGCTAGTTCGACTACTGCTTCTAGGCCAACTACCTCTTCAAGCCAGGGAGTGCCTTTTGGCACCGCTCCAGAAAAAACGAAGAAGAGTTCAAAGGTATTACATCAAATAACTTCTCTGTCTCTTTCGAATTTCTTTCTAATTATTTATAATTTTCTTTCTTCAGGGTAGTGGCAAGCCTCCCTTGACACCCAAGAAAAGAAAAACCTCTCCTGCCAATATCATTCTTGTCGAAGATGATGAAGAGGATACTCCTCCTACTCCACTCAAGAAAAAACAGAAGGAAAACAAGGCAACAGTTGCCCCTTTCCAACCAAATCAACAACAAGGTGTCGAAACCACAACTCTCCCTCCTCTTCCAAAGAAAATTCCATCCCAGCCTTCTGGTGTTGCAGTGCTGGAGCATATTGGGAGCAATGCCTCTGATCCTGAGGCTCAACAGGTATACTTCGACCTTAAGTGTTTAATCTAGTTCGACAAATTCATATTTTCAATCTAACATTTTATTTTCAGGACAAAGCCGCCACTCCCCTCATTTCTACTGCCAATCAAAGCGATCCTTCGAGCGGCATGAATCCATCTCCTCCTCTGACAGTCAGCGGTGCTATCCAAAACAAAGGCTCTTCGACTGGAGCTCACAATCTTGAAGAAGACAATGCTCAGAACAAAGAAGAAACCTCTTCTCCTGGTGAAGATGGTAAAAGACATTCGAAGCACGTCGACGAGAAGGACTTAACAGGGAAAGAAAACTCTGAGAATACTCCTAGTGATTCTCCCGCCAGAGTTGCATTCCCTTCAAATGATGCTGATGAGGACGATCAGGATTCAGATGAAATTGAGGGGTATTTTTGAGAAGATGAAGACATAAATATGGGAGAAGCTGATACTGAGGAAAATCAAACTGGAACTAGTAATGCCAGCGTCGATACGGTCCCAAATCCCACTAAAGTTCGACCATCCATCACCCAGACTTCGCCCATACCACTCACTAAGGAGGAGAAAAGATCTTTAAAACAAAATGATCCCCTCAACTATGTGAGGTTAATGATGGCTCAAAGAGAGTCTTCCTCAGAGCAAAGTATTTCTGGAGCTTCGACCCAATCTGGTGCTAGTGCAAACGAAGCATCACATGACGAACTCCTTCAGCAGGTGAAGAAGGTAGTTTTTGATGTAAATCTCTTTGAGGAGCTGAAGAATAATGTGGGGGCGAGCTTTAGCATAAAGAAGCTGATAAGCAAGATTAGCATCACTGCTTGCCCCACTGATGTAGGTGAAGCCCTTATTGATATTCAAAACCTCATTGACCAAGTGTGTGCTGAATATCATAGGGAGGTGGATGCCAAAGCTAAGCTTCTATCGACTGAAAAAGCTCAAGCCATTGAGTTTGACAATGCCCTTAGAACTTCACAAGCTTTTGAGGAGTTAGCTGCTTCCAGAAAATCAGCCCAAGTAGAGTTCGAGACTTACACTGCTTCGATACGTCTCTGGGAATCTCATATTGCAGAATTGTAGCAAAAGATTTCTGATGCTAAGGCGAAACATGCTGCTATCCGAGGCTTGGATAGTACTGAAGCTGATGATCTAGAGAAGCAAAGCGTGGACCACGTCGAAAAAGCTACGACTATGAACGAAGATATTGCACGCCTCAGAGGAGTTCAAGCGGCTGTTCAGTATAAGATTGGCTTGGCGAAGAAGAAATATGATCAGATGAGGGCCACTATTCCTTTGATTTCCTCCTATATTTGCTTTATTCGACTCTTGTTTACTTGTAATTTGATTAAGACAAAAACCATTTTGGCACATATTTTGAGTTTAAATATCTTCACCATTTTAGCCATGATAGTTTTTTTACTTACTCTGCTGTTATGATTCTAACTTCGTGCATAAATGGTTTATACTTCTTTAAGTATTTTCCATTTACTTTTAGGATTCTTCGATCTTCTGCTAGTTCTTCTATTTCGTATGCATTGTTTGAAAAGGCTTTTAGAATTCAAAAAGGTCCTTCCCAATGTGGAGACCATTTTCCTAATGCCTTATTCTTTCGATCCATAGGCAATATGACTTTCCACACTAAATCATTCATAGTAAAGGTTTTACCTTTGACCCTCTTATTGTATGCCCTTGCTACCCTCTCCTTCTGTCTTCTTAATACTTCTAACGCATGTAACCTTTCTTCGTCCAAATCCACCAACTCATTTATCATCATTTCCCAGTATAAGTCAGATGGGATTTCTCCTTGTGTTTGGATTCTTACTGATTTCAAGTAGACTTCGACAGGTAGTACTGCATCATGTCCAAATGTAAGCTGGAAAGGTGTAATGTTAGTGGCTTCTTTAGGGGAGGTTCGACAAGCCCAAAGTGCTTGGTCTAAAGTTTTGTGCCAATTTTTTGGCTTTTCCCCTACATGCTTTTTGATTAGCTCAATTATTACTTTGTTGGCTGCTTCAACTTGCCCATTGGCTTGAGCATAATAGGGTGTGGATGTTAACAATTTGAACCCCATTTCCTTTGCAAATTCTTACATCTTTCGACCAGTAAAAACTGATCCTTGATCTGTTGTTATACTTTCTGGGATTCCAAATCTGTATAAAATTTGCCTTTGAAGGAATTCGATAACAATTTCTTGATCCACATTTACTAAAGGTACTGCTTCGACCCATTTAGTGAAAGACTCAATTCCTACAAGTATGTATCTTTGACCTTTGGATGAATTGGGTCTAATTTCCCCAGTTAGATCTAATGCCCAACCTCTGAAGGGCCAAGGCTTAATAATTGTATGGAGTTCACTTGCAGGAGCATGTTGAATTCCTGCGTGTATTTGACATTCTTGGCAACCCTTAGCAAACTCTATACAATGTTTTAACATGGTGGGCCAATACATTCCATATCTGAAAAGCAACCATTTCATCTTATGGCCTGCCTGATGTGCTCCACAAGCTCCACTATGTACACTAGATAATGCCAAGTAAGCTTCACTTTCTCCTAAGCATTTCAACAGGATCCCTTCAGGGGTTTTCTTGAATAATTCATTCCCTATCAATACATAAGATAAAGCCTTGTACTTGGTTTTTCTTTCTGTGTCTGTCGAAGGGTCCTTGAGATAATTAATAATTGGACTCCTCCAATCTGTATCTATCAAGGTATCAATGGCCAATACTTCAAACTCCTCTTTGTTAGCATATCCTAACTGGGTGCTTTCCAAATCTGTCGGAGATAATATGGCAGCCATTGCCTTTCCTCTTACTTCGACAAGTTCTTCTAGCTTCTCTTTTGAAATTCTATACCCTGAGGCTATTTGTGCTAAGTCATTAACCTCTTGGTGTTTTATTTTTAGGGACATGTTTTATGTCGACGTAATCGAATTTTTTGAGTAACCTATTTGCAATGACGAAGTACATAATCAAATTTTCTTTTATACATTTGTACTCCTTCGTCAGTTGCTTGATTACTAATTTTGAATCTCCTTTAATTTCGACCCTAGTTGCCCCCAATTCCAACAAAGCCTCAAGTCCTCCAATAAGGGCTTCATATTCTGCTTCGTTGTTAGAACACAGGGGACCTTCAATTCTATATTTGAGTTTTGTTGGAATTTCGTCAAGAGAAATTAACATTATCCCAACCCCACTTCCATTCTTATGAATGGAACCGTCGAAGAATAATTTCCAAGGTTTCAACTCGACTTGAAGTTGAGGATTTTCGACCACTGCATGGTCTACAATAAAGTCTGATACTACTTGTCCCTTCATCGCCCTTAAAGGCATAAAGGTTAAAGAGTACTCAGTGAGTGCTAAAGCCCATTTGCCAATTCGAATGTGCATTATTGACTTAGATAACATATATTTGATGACATCAAAATGCGAAGAGATGTATAAATCAATAGGTTTTATATAATACTTGAGTTTAGTACAAGAGAAATGCAAGCAAAGACACAACTTTTCTATTGAAGTGTATCTAGTTTCTGCATCATTTAGAACCCTACTAAGGTAATAAATGGCTCTTTCAACGCCATCTTCATTCTCTTGCGCCAACATACTACCTATGGTAGTGTCGGAAGCTGATATATACAGTCTCATAGGCTTCTTTCCACATGGCTGTGCCAAGATAGGAGGATTCGTCAGATAATGTTTGATCTTGTCGAATGCCTTTTGATGTTCGTCATTCCATTCGAACTTCCCTTGTTTCAGGCGCAGAAGGGGAGAGAAGGCTTGAGTTCGACCACTTAAATTCGAGATGAATCTTCTTAGGAAGTTTATCTTTCCTAATAATGATTGCAATTCTTGTTTGGTTGATGGTGCTTTGGTCTCCATAATAGCCTTCGTATTGTTCTGATTGATTTCTATCCCCTTTTTGTGGACCACAAAGCCCAGAAAATCTCCAGCCTGCACAAAGAATGCACACTTAAGAGGATTCATTTTTAAGCCATGTTTTCTCATTCTTTCGAATGATTGGCTGAGATGGGATAAATGATCTTCATCTGATGTAGATTTTATCACAATGTCATCTATGTATACTTGCATGAATGTCTCTATATAATCATGAAATATAGAATTCATTGCTCGCTGGTATGTTGCCCCAACGTTTTTTAGGCCAAAAGGCATTACTATCCACTCATATGTGCCTATTGCCCCTGGACATCGAAAAGCTGTTTTAGAAACATCTTCTTCTGCAATGAAAATTTGGTTATAGCCAGAATATCCATCAAGCATGCTGAGATATTCATAGCCTGCGGCTGAGTCAACCAACATCTCTACCACAGGCATTGGATGCTCATCCTTAGGGGTTGTTGCATTTAGGTCACGAAAATCTATACATACTCGCAAAGAGCCATTTTTCTTGATAACTGGGACAATATTAGCAATCCAATCGACATACCTTGTGGTCCTGATGAAATTGCAACGAAGAAGTCTTTCGACCTCTTTTTTGATCTTTGTGAGGATTTCTGGGGCGAATCTTCTTGGAGTCTGCTTGATGGGCTTCTTGCCATCCTTTATAGGCAGCTTTAATTCGACCAAGTCCCTCTTCAAACCAGGCATCTCGTCGTAATCCCAAGCGAAGCAATCTTTGTTCTTCCTTAGTAATTCAATAACTCTCACTTTCAACTTGGGGTCCAGTTTAGCGCTGATGTAGGTAATTCTTTTTGCACTTCCATCTCCGAGATCAATCTCCTCGAGAAGATCTTGCGCTAACATCTTTGCACTTGACGTTACTGGATCTTTTTCAAATCCCAGAGGCTCTTTGTCGTAAATGGCGTCCAACCTCTGTTCTGTTGGTTCCACAGGTACTTGTTCGTCAGGGGGTTTTGGTTTAAAGAACTCCCCTGGTCCTGTATTACAGATTTCAGTATATGTGGCTTTGTTAGCCATGTTTGTTATCTCGGCTTCGAGAGCCGCTTGTCTTTTGTTCTCAGCCATGTAGGCCGAAATCTTTTTGAAGAAAGAAGACTCAGTCATAGTACAGGTCTCATCCCAGCCTGTTGGCCGTATTTCAGATGATTATCCTATTTTTGGGTCTCCCATAATCTCCCTATCCCACTGAAAGCCATTTGGGTGGAGAGTCAAGAAGTACAAGGCATTTTTATTTGGGGCGTAGCCTTCTTCCGCTGGATAACATGGTCCTATGTGCGCCAAGTTCCTGTCGAAGTTTCTCTTGTCCACATGGTTTACTTCTGCCATGAAGTAACTTTGGTGAGCTTCGACATTCTCTACCATGCCATCTTCTCTCCAGATAGATATTCTTTGATGCATGGTCGAAGGGACCGCTCCTATTCCATGTATCCATTCTCTTCCTAGTAGTAAGTTGTAATTTGCTTTTGCAGGTATTACCATAAACATAGTTGGTCTTGTGATTGACCCAACAGTTAGGTCCACTTGTATGACGCCTAGCGTCTGTCCTATCTTACCTTCATAATTTGACAACACCATGTTGTGAGGTTTGACATCAGTGTCGAACATCCCTATCTTTTTCAACATGAATTGGGGCATCAAATTGACTACTGCTCCCCCGTCTGTAGCACCTCAAATTTGCACCCTACCTTTTGTACATTCATTTTCATATTAGGTCATTAGCATAACAAGGTCCATTGCATAGCATTGCATAGCCATTTGCCCAAGTGCAAGTTCAGCTGACAAATTAGGTCAAACTGGTTAGGAGATCAGGTCAAACAAGCAAGCATGTGCCATTTTCATTGAGACGAGGCCCTAGGGTTGATTTATCAAGTTCATATGGTCTAAGGATCATTTTGAAGTGATTTGGCCAAAGATTGGATGCTCAGAAGTCATCAGTCAAGCTGAATTTCAGCTGAAACCATAAAAAGTCAACTGTGGTCAACTGTGCATGATTTTATGGATTGGAAGGTGTGAGATGGTTTGTAAGGCCTCATTCATGTCCATATAAGTCTCATTTGACATATCAAAGACCAAGGTTGAAGAATTGGAGGTCAGACAAGAAGTTTCCTAAAATGGCAGGTGACCTGTAATTTCAGCTGCCCAAAATGGAAAGTTTTCCTCCTCAAAATTACTTCATCATACAAGCTTCAAATGGAATTTTGTCCAACATGAAAGTTGAAGATCTTGATCTCACCATTCCAAAAAGTCCAAGAACTTGAGATTCCCATGTGTGGTTGGCAAGATATGGTCCATTCATTTTCAGAAAATGCCCAAATTCAAAGTGCCATAACTTTCACATGGAAAGGCCAATTTGGCTGATTTTTCTTTGAGCAAACCACATTTCATGTGATCTTTCATGGTGTATAATCACATTTTATCAAAAACTCTCATAGCAAAATGGCATTTTTCAAGTGAATTCATTTGCATTTTTGGCATGACATAATGATTTTGAGAAATACGTGGCCTATGCACATGGGACCTTTTGCAACACATTCCAAATGACATTTTGGACTTGCTTGAACCAAATTTGGACTGATAAATTGGCTGCACAAGAGAAAGGGTATTTTGGCCAAAGCATGAAAATGCACTTTGTACTAATTACTTCCATTTGCTTAATCTTGATTAAATTTTGGATTAGGCATTGGTATAAAGAGATAATTATAACAGAATATCATAATCACATCTCATTTTTTCAGATCCAAAAACAAAAATCTCACAATTCTCTCATTTTCTCTCAATTTCTCACATACTATTTTTCCTCATTTTCATCAAGAATTCATCAACACTCGTGGCTTCTCTTTGTTGATTCTTCACTTGCAGGTAAAATAGAAGTTCTGTTGAAGCTCACAGTGGAAAAACCTTGAAGATCCATGGCCATGGCATTTGCACTTTGTGTATGACAGTTGAAGATTGCCACGAATTGGAATTGCTGCGAGCTGAAAAGTTGATTCCATCTTCTTATCTACACCTTGCTGCGCATCTGTTTTTGGATATCAAGGCCTGAATTCACCAAATCCGTAGCTGCACTTCGATTAAGGTTGGAAATCGAACTTCATAATTGCTTCAATTAGGATAGGGGTTCGATAGAATGTTCATTGTAGAGTAGCCTAAAGCTTGAATCGTGTATTTTCGTTGTATATTCATTGAGAAATCTTGAATCAAAGTTTAGATGCCAAAACTATTTCTGTCTGATTCTCTTTGTATGTTGAGTTCTGGACATTTTCCTCATCATATCCTTGATCCTCATGCTTAGACGGTTCCAACGGTATATTGTTTGTTCATTTTGGTGCAAAAATGTTCTTGATGATGATTTTGATGATGAACTGCTATGAACGTTGATGAACACGGTTCCAGCGAAGTGTTTGATCCATTTTCCTGCGCCTCAGTTTGAATTTCATGTTTCCCTCCGGTTTGGACCAATCAGAACGCGCCAGGCAGTTTAATGAAACTGCATCGTTTTGGCCTGGCGCATGAGAATTACAGAAATGCCACTCGGATTAATTAAATTCATTTTAGGTTTTAAATAAATATTTCAATTTCTAATCAAACTTCAAAAAATCATAATAAATCCAATTTTGGTCCAAATTGAATGGGAATTTTTGCATCCATCTCCAAATTTTGTCTAGTTTCTTTTAGGCATAGTAGTCAAAGTTGTGCCTGATGAATTTTTGACTTTGCCTAGTGATCTTGTTCATGTATGCATTTTTTGTATGTTTTACCATTTTTTACATGAAATCTTGATGCCTCAGCCAAAATGAATGAAATTTCACATGCTTGTTCATGACTCATTGCTGGTGATTTTGATGTATAGTTTGTGAATTTTGAATTTATGGTTTGTAAGATATGATGTGCTCAAGTTGAGTGTGACAATGTGTGTCACACTATGTTATGCTGTGTTCATGAATTTTGTTTCCCTGCCTATGCTTTGCCAAATGCTCCCAATTTTTGCATGTGATATCATCTGTATGTCTAGCTTTGCCATGATTTTTTGTAGGAATTGTTGATTCATTTCCTATTTGATTGGGATTTTTGCTTGCTGTTTAGACATTTTAGGGTTTTGCTTGAGTGATTGCCTTCTATGCCTTGTGAAATGCTCATACCTTATCATATGAAGATGAAATTTGATGGAGTGATTCCTAACATGTTTGAGTTCACTTTGGCTTTGGTCCCATTCATTTATCATTTGTTCTCACTGTTTTATGATTGATGGATGTTGATGCTTGTTTTGATGCCATGTATGGGTTTATTTGCATTTGTCCTGACTTGTTGAATTTAATTTCCTTACTTACTCTTGTCCAAATAGCATGAAATTTGATATGTAGCTCCTTGAATGTGTTCTGTTTAGGCTGGAAGTTTTGTGGAATTTATTGAGCTGTTTAGGTATTTGTTTGAGTGTGGCCATTCTGTTTGCTCATATATGGTTCACAATTGCCTAGTTTGACTTAAATTGTGCATGAAGTGAATTTGGTGCATAGTTTTGATGTGAGACCAATTGGATTCTCTTTTTGATTGATTAATCTTGATTTTGATCATTTTTCACTTGCTGTTTTGGATTTTTCATTTCCTTTTGACCCTAGTCTTGGACTAGTGGTTTGTGATCTCACTTTTGAGTTATGTTTCAGGTTAATAGCACAAATGGCCTTTGCTTGATGGTGTGCTTCCATTGGACTTGATTCGTGACTTGTGTATAGCTAATTTTGACTTTGTTTTGCAGGGATTGATACTTGAGTTTGAGCCTTAATGGCTTGCACCTTTGTGCATTGGCTTGTGTTTGTCTGTGTATAGCTAATTGTGAACCATTTGCTGTTTAGTTCTGTGATTGGTATACTGATTGTATTTGATTGATTTCAGGTACATTAGTTGCTAATATTGCTTTGCTTTGCTTGATAAGCAATTTGCATTGAGGTATAACATTCTTGTCTCCATGTAGTCTGGAAGACCTGGCCTGTTACTTGGCCAGGCACCTGTCTGAAGTCCTCCTTAAGAGGTGATGTTTGTGCTTGTTTATTTTTGTCCCCAAGCAGGTAAAGACCTCTATGAGGCAATGGGCGGATATAAGAGATATGCAATCTATCTCCCGCTATTCTGTTGAGTCATCCCTCTGCTCACACCACTGTGTTGATGCATTGGGATACAAACCCAAGATCTTGTACAATGTACAGTTGTGTCAATATCTTAAAGTGTAGAAGGGTTCCCACTTTCTGGACCCACACTTATTTGTCTAAAGCTCTCCCTGGCCAGGGATAAGAGCTGTGAAGTCTCATCTTCACTCACCTTTCATCTGCTTCACCTTGGCTCTCAATGTCAAGGTTAATAGCAAAACTCACCCTGTACAGATGGCTTGCTCTTGCAGCCCCACCCTTGTTTGAGCCTCACTTGTGTGCATATAGTGTGTGCTGTTTGTGACTGTTTGCTATTGCTTGTGCTTTAGGATAGGCTTGCTTCCTGTGCAAGTTAGCTAGAAACCTTGACTTAGGGATGATTTTGCATGATAACATCTAGGCTCGAGTCGTAGTCTCCCTAGTTGTGTCTCCCTCTGTTATCTGGTTAAGCTAGTCCTGTGTCCCTTCGTAGGGGAACTACGTCGCCCTGATCCTCATACCAGATGAGGTACGTAGGCAGGAGATGAGCAGATCTCTCCGGGCGCCTGTGTCTTTGTTTTGTCTTGTTGTGTGCTTGGAAGCTGATGTAAGTCCATCGAGTGGCATTCGGGTTCTAGTGTGCGTGTGTTTTGGTTCGGATGCTGATGTAAGCCCAGTAATTGGCATTCAGGCTCCATGTTTGCCTTTGCCTGTGTTTGTTTGTGTGCGTGTTAGCCGAGCTACGGATGCTCTGATTCTCCTTCGTCCAAAGGAGGTACGCATGCATAGGATGCGACATCCTAGCGAGCATGTGTCGTTTCCCCAGTCCGAACTACTTTGACTCTGATGTCTATGCTTGATAGACTAAGTAGGCCCAGGATGTGATATCCAGCCGAGTCAGTTTCAGTCTGTTTTCTTGTGTCTCTTTCAGCCAGTGTGTGTGTGTGAGCAGTGTTTTAGCAACCATTTTCCTTCCTTTTGTGCGTGGATCCCATCGAGTACGACGGATGCGTAGGGGTGCTAATACCTTCCCTTCGCATAACCGACTCCCGATCCCATTCTCTTTGGTCGCGAGACCATGCTTTTTTCTAGGTTTACTCTGAGCGTTTCCTTTCCCTCTTTTGGGATAAATAACGCACGGTGGCGGCTCTGTTGTTTCATTTTCCCGCCGGTTTTTCGCGTAATGCGACAGCTGGCGACTCTGCTGGGGACTAAAGAAGTTGACCTCTTGCTAGTCCATCTTCTCTAAGCGAGTCTCTCCTAGCGCTCTCTAGGTTAGGGCTTTGGTTGCTTTGTGCTGTGTTATTTATTGCATTCATTGTTTATTGTTTGCATTTATTATGGGCATTGATGTTTGCATTCATTCATATTCATCTGCTGTGCTGGCTGTGTTTCTCTGTTTGGGGGTGGGAGTTACTCGAGGTAAAAGGCCCAAAACCCAGGCTATGAGTGAAATCTAGGAAACCTAGGAATAGAGTGATTCATGGGAAGCGGGTGGTGTACGCCACTTAGCGGAACATTGATATCACGAGCAGTTCAGACTCTGATGGGGTATTATCGGTGCATACATCTGGTGTGCACAGGATGATATTCTTGAAAGGGGTTGGTTATCCTGCGTTTCTCTCGACCTTACCCTGGCCTAGATGACACCCGTGAGTGGGGAGGGAATGATCACTTTAACAAGTACAGATGGTGAATGATGGTGACTGATGGTGACTTGATGGTGACTCAGGGTTCTGATGGTGACTCAGTTTCTCAGATTGGGTTCAGATGACAGTTGATCAGTTGACTTTGGGTTTCAGATGATGGTGATCAGAGCTCGAGCCGAAGTTCGATCCTGTGTTCAGAGATGCACAGCTTGCCAGCCGTGTCTGCATCATGTGCACCATAGCATATTTATTTTTCAAAAGAAATGCAAAAAAAAAAGAGAAAGAAAGAAAAAACTAATCCCTGCATGCATATCATTTCTCAGGTACATTCCAGAGCTTGGTTCACTGATAGAGATGGCAACAGTCCCAGAGCCGAAGCGGAAGACTTGTTCCTACATTTTCCACCGTGAGCCTTTGACACCTCTGATTGAGTTGAGTAGCCTTGTGACCAGTGATCATCAGAAGGGGTTCAGGGACCAGTATGGGGATCTGTTGACTTTGTTGAAGATGGCAGTCGATCCGGTGCCGTTGCAGACTCTTCTTCAGTTTTATGACCCGGAGCTTAGATGTTTCACTTTCCAGGACTATCAGTTGGCGCCTACTCTCGAGGAGTACTCCATTCTGTTGTGCGTCCCTATTCAGCATCAGATTCCTTTCTTGGACGTACCAAAGGAAGTTGACTTCAGGGTTATTGCTAAGGCTTTGCATTTGAGTATTAGAGAGATCAGTGATAGTTGGAAGACCAGTGGGGATACAGTTGGGCTGCCTTTGAAGTTTCTGCTGAGAGTTGCTAGAGGAGAAGCAGAGAGGGGGAATTGGGAAGCTTTCTATGCCCAGCTTGCTGTCATGATATATGGGATCGTCCTGTTTCCGAGTATGCCCAACTTTGTTGACTATGCTGCAGTTTGCATCTTCATTGGAGGAAATCCAGTTCCTACTCTGTTAGTTGACACTTACTACGCTATTCACAGTCGGTATGGTAAGGGTGGAGCTATCAGATGCTGTCTCCCACTCTTACTCAGATGGTTTATGTCTCTTCTGCCAGTTAGCGGACCGTTTGTTGATGCTCAGAGCACTTATAGGTGGACTCAGATGGTGATGTCTCTTACTTCATATGATATCAGATGGTAGTCTTACCGGATGGACGTGCGGGATGTTATTATGAGTTGTGGAGAATTCCGGAACGTGCCACTTGTAGGGACCAGGGGTTGCATCAATTACAACCCAGTTATTTCTCTTCGCCAGTTAGGGTTCGTGATGAGTAGAAGGCCACTTGAAGCTGAGATAGCTGAGAGTGTGTGTTTTGAGAAGCGAAGCGACCCTGTTAGATTGGAGCAGATTGGGAGAGCTTGGAAGTCTATTGGTGTTAGAGATGGATCTGTCTTAGGGAAGAAGTTCGCCATTGCTATGCCTGATTACGCTAATTGGGTGAAAAAGAGAGTGGAAACTTTGTTGTTGCCCTATGATAGGATGAATCCGTTGCAAGTGCAACCACCCTTGATTCTTGCTGATACTGTGCCCACTGAGCAGTACAAGCAAGCCCTGATGGAGAATCGCCGTCTGAAGGAGAAAGAGCAAGATGCCCAGATGGAGTTGTATCAAGCCAAGGCTGAAAAGCTGAACCTGTCTCATCAGCTCAGAGATGCCCAGAGTGCAGATGTTGGTGGAGTGAGGAGCAAGAAGAGATCTTATTCAGAGATGGAGACCTTGCTAGATGCAGATCACAGAGAGTGTTTGAGATTGCAGAGAGCTGAAGCCAGTTATCTGAAGAAGATCAGAGACTTGGAGAAGCAACTCAGAGACAAAGATATCCAGTTGAAAAAGGAAGTCGACCAGAGACTTGCATCAGAGACCCAGCTTGGGGCAGAAGTTGTCGAGCTTAGAAGACAGTTGAAGGAGAAGATCACTCCCTTACCAGAATGTTCAGAGTGTGAACTGTTGATAGACCAGTGTCACTACTTGAAGACGCTCATTCCTGGAAGTCATTCGTCTTAGCTTGTACTTTTCTGATGTATATGTTAAGAGTCACCCCCAGGCTTGTTGGGTGGGATTCTTTGTTGTACTTTGTTGGATATTCGGATCTTTGTTGTATGATCCAGTTGCTCATTTATAGATGAGATTGTCATTTCACTTTGTACTCACTGCTCTGTTGTATGCTGTTTCTGTATCTCCTGTGTTGTTGTTGCAGGTTGCCATCTTTTGAGGATGGATCAGGCTCTTTGAATGCCTGAGAAATGATCATTATCATTTGCATCATATGCATTAGCATCATACTCATAACATTTGCATAACAGGTGTTCTTGCACCGACTTCTCACTTTGGTTCCTGTGCCAGGCAGGATAGCTGATCAGCGACCACACCGGTATTCTACCAGACTTAATCAACGAAGGAGCATGGATCAGGTTCAGAACGAATTGGCTGAGATGAGGGAAAACATGGCCCAATTCATGACGATGATGCAAGGGGTTGCTCAGGGTCAGGAGGAGCTCCGTGCTTTGGTTCAGAGACAAGAGACGGTTATTCAGGCGTCTAACCGTGGTTCACCTGTTGCTCCACCTGTTCATGAGGCCGTTAATGTTGCTGCTGCTCCCGTTTATGGCTATGCTGTGGGAGATGAGCTCAGGGGTATAAGAGTGGATGGACAGCCTCTTGCTGCAGAGGTCAATGTCAGAGCTACCCAGGTTCCGGTGCGTCATCCAGCTCCTATTGTCGACAGACAAGAGGACATGTTCACAATGCTGAGTGAAGATGATGGTGATGTTGTCAGAAGGGAGGATAGGGATCGTAAGGTTGATGCCCTGGCTGAAAAAATTCGTGCGATGGAATGCCAGAACTCTCTTGGGTTCGATGTCACAAATCTGGGGTTGGTGGAAGGTCTGAGAATTCCCCACAAATTCAAAGCGCCCACCTTTGACAAGTACAATGGTACTTCTTGCCCTCGCACTCACGTGCAGGCGTATTATCGGAAGATCTCGGCGTATACAGATGACGAAAAAATGTGGATGTATTTTTTCCAAGATAGCCTATCTGGGGCATCTTTGGATTGGTACATGGAGCTCAAAAGAGATTCTATCCGATGTTGGAGGGATCTGGGGGAAGCTTTTCTCAGACAATACAAACACAACATGGATATGGCACCGAGCCGGACTCAGCTGCAGAGTCTGTGCCAGAAGAATAATGAGAGCTTCAAAGAATACGCCCAGAGGTGGCGTGAACTTGCTGCAAGAGTTCAACCCCCTATGCTGGAAAGGGAGTTGACAGATATGTTCATCGGCACACTTCAGGGAGTGTTCATGGACCGAATGGGGAGTTGCCCATTTGGAAGCTTCTCTGATGTTGTAATCTGTGGTGAAAGAACCGAGAGTTTAATCAAGGCCGGGAAGATTAATGATGTGGGTTCCTCTTCATCCAAGAAACCTTTCTCTGGGGAACCTCGCCGTAGAGAAGGTGAAACCAACGCTATTCAGCACCGCCGAGGTCCGAACAGAAATCAAAATCAATACAGACAGGTTGCTGCAGTGACCATTCCTGCACCTCAACAACGTCAACCTCCGCAACAACCGAGACAACAACAACAACAGCAGCAACGTCCTTATCAACCGAGGCAGAGGCTGCATCCTGACAGACGGTTTGATCCCTTGCCCATGACCTACGCTGAGCTACTGCCTGAGTTGCTCAGACTAGGTTTTGTGGAATTGAGAACCATGGCTCCACCAACTGTTCTGCCACCAGGGTATGATGCAAATGTCCGGTGCGATTTCCATTCTGGAGCACCAGGTCATAATATTAGGAAGTGTCGGGCTTTCCAGCACAAAGTCCAGGATTTGATCGATTCCAAGGCGATCAATTTTTCTCCTGTGCCCAACGTTGTGAATAATCCTATGCCCGCGCATGGCGCTCACAGGGTGAATTGTATTGAAGGGGTCGAATCTGAAGATTTGGTTGTCCGTGTTGAAGAGATTCAGACTTCTCTACTGGTTGTCAAAGGTCGTCTGCTGAGGGGTGGTGTTCATCCGGGCTGTGGTGAAGACTGTTTGGGCTGTGCAGGGGCTGAGAACGGTTGTGAACTGTTAAGGGCTGGTGTCCAAAGATTGATTGACAAGGGCTGTGTGCAGTTTGGCCGGGATGACAACAGAGATCGTGGGGCAGTGTCTACTGTCACAATCTTTTTCAAACCGTCTGAAGGACGGGCGCCTACAACTAGTGGTAATCCAGTTACCATATCTGCACCAGTTGTTACCAACACTCCGACAACGATCGTCGCTCCGGTAAGAAGGACCGTGAATAGTAATGCTGTGCCTTGGAGGTATGACAACGCCTACCGAAGCAACAGAAGGGCTGAGAACAGGGTCAAACCTTCGAATCAAGCGCCCGTGACAATAAGTGTGCCAGCCAGTAAAGCTCCTGTGGTTGCAAGTCCTGCTGTGGACAATGTGGGTGGACCAAAAGGCTTTACTCGCAGTGGTCGGCTGTTTGCGCCTCCACCATTGAGGGATGCTAATGTTGAGGCATCTGCTAGAGCTAAGGGCAAACAGGCCGTAGTGGATGAAGCGCCTGCTCAAACAAATGTGCCTGGTGGCTCATTTGAGAAGGATGTGGAGGAATTCATGCGCATAATTAAGAAGAGTGACTACAAGATTGTAGATCAGCTCAACCAAACTCCCTCCAAAATCTCTATTCTTTCGCTGCTGTTGTGCTCTGAGGCACATCGAGACGCCTTGCTGAAGATGCTGAATATGGCGTATGTACCTCAGGAGATTTCAGTCAATCAGCTTGAGGGTGTAATTGCTAATGTGAGTACCCGACACAGTGTGGGGTTCACTGATCTTGATCTGACACCCGAGGGGCGGAATCACAACAAGGCCTTGCACATCACCATGGAATGCAAGGGGGCTGTGTTGTCTCATGTACTGGTGGACACGGGTTCTTCGTTGAATGTGCTGCCGAAGCAAATATTGAAGAAGATACCTATTGAAGGGGTTGTGTTGACGCCTAGCGACTTGATTGTTCGTGCTTTTGACGGATCCAAACGTTCTGTGTTTGGGGAAGTCACTTTGCCCATGAAGATAGGTCCTGAGGAGTTTGACATCGTCTTCTATGTCATGGACATCCAGCCTGCTTACAGTTGCCTACTGGGACGTCCATGGATTCATGCAGCAGGGGCGGTCTCGTCGACTCTCCATCAGAAGCTCAAGTACGTCTGGAATGGTCAGATTGTGACCGTGTGTGGCGAAGAGGACATTCTGGTGAGTCATTTGTCCTCGTTCAAATATGTCGAGGTGGATGGCGAGATCCACGAGACTTTATGCCAGGCGTTCGAGACGGTGGCTCTCGAGAAGGTGGCGTATGCTGAACAGAGGAAGCCAGGTGCTTCAATTACTTCTTACAAGCAGGCTAAGGAGGTTGTTGATTCCGGTAAGGCTGAAGGCTGGGGCAAGATGGTGGACTTGCCTGTCAAAGAAGACAAATTTGGCATTGGGTATGAGCCTCTCCGAGCAGAGCAGGATGCAGTAGGTCCAAGTACCTTCACCAGCGCAGGGCTGATGAACCACGGTGACGTCTTCGCAGCTGATGTTGAAGACAGTGACAGTGACAGTGATCTCGACTGTTGGGTTCGCCCGAGTGCACCAGGGGAAGTGATCAACAACTGGACTGCGGAGGATATAGTCCAAGTTACTCTTCAGACAGAGTAATTTTCTTGTTTCTTCATTCTGCACAAAATCCTACGTTCTGCCCAAGACGTAGTGGTTCATTGTAGGGCCTCATGTTTCAATTTTCATCATTAATAAAGGACGTTTTGCAAACAATTTTGTGATCCCTGTCTTTCTATTTTTGTTTTTCATTTTTCAAAAAATAAAAATGGCAATGTTTTTGTTTTTTGTGACTCTACTGAACTCTTTCTAAAATAAAGCATTAACATGCAGAAATGACCTTATGGCATCCACTATGAACAAATCTGTTATGGCTCAGTATGATTTCGACAATCCCATCTACCAAGCTGAAGAGGAGAGTGATGAAGACAGTGAACTCCCGAAAGAATTGGCTAGATTGTTGAAGCAAGAGGAAAGGGTCATCCAACCTCATCAGGAAGAGTTGGAGATTGTTAATCTTGGTACTGAGGACGCCAGAAGGGATATCAAGATCGGGGCTGCTTTGAAACCAGAGATCAAGAGCAGATTGATCGAGATGCTGAGAGAGTATGTGGAGATATTCGCCTGGTCTTATCAAGATATGCCTGGGTTGAATACTGATATTGTGGTTCATAGACTACCTCTCAGAGACGATTGTCCTTCGGTCAAACAGAAGCTTCGTAGAACGAGTCCTGATATGGCAGTAAAAATCAAGGAAGAGGTTCAGAAGCAGTTCGATGCGGGTTTCTTGTCAGTAACAACTTACCCACCGTGGGTAGTCAACATCGTTCCCGTGCCGAAGAAGGATGGCAAAGTCAAAATGTGTGTCGATTACCGGGATCTGAACAGAGCGAGTCCGAAAGATGATTTCCCATTACCTCACATTGATGTATTGGTGGATAATACGACTCAATTCTCGGTATTCTCTTTCATGGATGGTTTCTCGGGCTATAATCAGATTAAGATGGCGCCAGAGGACATGGAAAAGACGACATTCATTACACCTTGGGGCATGTTCTGCTATAAGGTGATGCCATTTGGGCTGAAGAATGCCGGTGCTACCTATCAGAGGGCAATGACGACTCTCTTTCATGACATGATGCACAAAGAGATTGAAGTGTATGTAGATGATATGATTGCGAAGTCGCAGACAGAAGAGGAGCACCTGGTTAATTTGCAGAAGTTGTTTGACAGATTGGTCAAGTTCAAACTGAGGCTGAATCCAAACAAGTGTACGTTTGGGGTGAGATCAGGGAAGCTGATAGGCTTCATTGTCAGTGAGAAAGGGATTGAGGTCGATCCAGCGAAAGTCAAAGCTATTCAGGAAATGCCTGAACCGAAAACTGAAAAGCAGGTTCGTGGGTTTTTAGGGAGATTGAATTACATTGCAAGGTTTGTATCTCACCTAACGGCTACGTGTGAACCAATTTTCAAATTGCTCAGAAAGAATCAAGCAATCAGGTGGAATGATGACTGTCAGAAGGCTTTTGACAAGATCAAAGAGTATTTACAGAAACCTCCAATCCTGATCCCTCCAGTTCCAGGGAGACCACTGATAATGTACCTGTCAGTCACCGAGAATTCAATGGGGTGTGTATTGGGACAGCATGACGAGTCTGGTCGAAAAGAGCATGCCATATACTACCTTAGCAAAAAGTTTACCGACTGTGAAATCAAATATTCACAGCTTGAGAAAACTTGTTGTGCTTTGGCCTGGGCTGCTCGCCGACTGAGGCAGTATATGTTGAACCATACTACCCTATTGATTTCTAAGATGGATCCAGTGAAATACATCTTTGAGAAGCCGGCTCTCACTGGACGTGTTGCCCGATGGCAGATGATTTTAACTGAATATGATATCCAGTACACGTCGCAGAAGGCTATCAAGGGTAGTGTTTTGTCAGACTATCTCGCCGAACAACCGATCGATGATTATCAGCCTATGATGTTTGAATTCCCTGATGAAGACATCATGTATCTTAAGATGAAAGATTGTGAAGAACCTCTTGTCGAGGAAGGACCGGATCCTGATGACAAGTGGACATTGATGTTTGATGGGGCTGTTAATGTGAATGGTAATGGTGTTGGTGCAGTGCTGATCAATCCGAAAGGTGCTCATATACCATTTTCTGCCAGATTGACTTTTGATGTCACCAACAACGAAGCTGAGTATGAGGCTTGTATAATGGGGATAGAAGAAGCCATTGATCTGAGGATCAAAACTCTTGACATTTTTGGAGATTCCGCTCTAGTGATCAATCAGGTCAATGGAGATTGGAATACGAACCAGCCACATTTGATTCCGTATAGAGATTACACCAGAAGAATACTGACGTTCTTCAAGAAGGTGAAGTTGTATCATGTCCCGCGGGATGAGAATCAAATGGCGGATGCCTTGGCTACTTTATCTTCCATGATGAAAGTTCATTGGTGGAATCATGTGCCACACGTTGCGGTGAATCGACTCGAGAGGCCTGCGTATGTGTTTGCAGCCGAGTCTGCTGCGATTGATGAGAAGCCGTGGTATTATGATATCAAGAACTTCCTCAAGACTCAGGAGTATCCTGAAGGTGCGTCAAAGAATGACAAGAAAACCCTGAGAAGGCTAGCTGGAAGCTTTTACTTGAATCAGGATGACGTGCTGTATAAGAGGAATTTTGACATGGTCTTGCTCAGATGCGTGGATAGACACGAAGCAGACATGTTGATGCAAGAAGTGCATGAGGGTTCGTTTGGTACCCATGCTGGTGGTCATGCCATGTCGAAGAAATTGTTGAGGGCCGGTTATTACTGGATGACGATGGAATCCGATTGCTTCAAGTATGCTCAGAAGTGCCATAAGTGTCGAATTTATGCTGATAAGGTGCATGTACCACCAAGCCCGTTGAATGTCATGAACTCGCCTTGGCCGTTTGCCATGTGGGGCATTGACATGATTGGGAAGATCGAGCCTACTGCTTCGAATGGACATCGCTTCATCTTGGTTGCGATTGATTACTTCACCAAGTGGGTGGAAGCAGCTTCTTATGCTAACGTTACCAAACAAGTGGTTGCCCGGTTCATCAAGAAAGAAATCATCTGTCGTTATGGGGTTCCTGAGAGAATCATCACTGACAATGGTTCGAATCTCAATAACAAGATGATGCAAGAGCTTTGCAAAGATTTCAAGATTGAACATCACAATTCTTCTCCTTACAGACCAAAGATGAATGGTGTTGTAGAGGCGGCAAACAAGAATATCAAGAAGATTGTGCAAAAGATGGTTGTTACGTACAAGGATTGGCATGAGATGCTGCCTTTCGCTTTGCATGGGTACCGTACCTCAGTACGTACGTCGACCGGGGCAACCCCGTACTCCCTTGTGTATGGTATGGAAGCAGTCCTACCAGTTGAAGTGGAGATCCCTTCTCTGAGGGTATTATTGGATGTCAAGCTGGACGAGGCCGAGTGGATTCGGACAAGGTTTAATGAGTTAAGCCTTATCGAAGAGAGACGGCTAGCAGCTGTGTGCCATGGGCAGTTATATCAGAGAAGGATGAAGCGAGCCTTTGATCAGAAAGTGCGTCCTCGGACATTTCAGACTGGTGATCTAGTTCTGAAGAGGATCCTTCCTCCCGGTACAGATAACAGGGGCAAGTGGACTCCTAATTACGAAGGTCCATATGTTGTGAAGAAGGTCTTCTCTGGTGGACCCTTGATGCTTACAACTATGGATGGTGAAGATTTCCCGTCCCCTGTTAACTCAGATGTAGTCAAAAAATACTTCGCATAAATTGACCCGCTGGACCAAAAGAATAAAAGAGTCCAGGCAAAAAAGGGCATCCCGGCGAACCAAAAAACAGAAAGAGAAGGTTCGGGCAAAAATTAGGGATAAAATGAAAAGAACTTGTACACCCGGTAAGTCGAAAACCCGCAAGGGCGGCTTAGGCAAAAATGGGTATCCCGGTGGATTGAAAACCCGAAAGAGCGATCCAGCCAAAAGAGGGATTAAAGCGAAGACTACAGTCTGAGTTATCTGTACTTCATCACGCTTCGTCATGTGCCATCTCGAAAGATGTGATCGGTCCAGTCATTCTTCTCAGAAAGCAAGGAGTTGGGAGGAAAACTGATGATCTGTGAGTTATAACAGGATTGGGAAATAGTGGATGCCGTGTTCGCATTGCCATTAGGATAGATTTTTTCCTTTTGTGCGCAATTGCCTCTTTCTAGGAATTGCTTCCCAATTGTATTCGCCTTTTCAGGCACATTTTCAATCAATAAAAGTCGTTATTCAGATAAAATTGCTCTGTTGTTTTTATTTTTTGTTTGCAAAAACGTCCCAATTTTTGATAAACATTGCATATAAAAACATGAAGGCTTAACAATAACTTGTAGAAAGATAAAACATTTGAAAATCACTTTGAATGTTGAGGACACTTGAGCGTATCTTGTCCATGTATCCCTGGGGCATGTTGATTGTGGTTGTTTTGCAGGTCGTTATCTGTGAGCATTCCCCAGCAGATATTTTCTCTCCAAGCAAGTTCGAGAGCTATCAGAGTCTATTCTCTCCCCAGCAGTCGGGTTTGAAATAGTATTGCCATCCCCAGCATGGTCGTGAGCGTTTGTTTCCCAGCATGGGTTGTGAATGTTTCTTCCCAACACAGGGTTTGATGAGTGTTGTTACCGCTAGAATTTTGGTTCATCCTCAGCAGAGAAGTGTTTCATCCCCAACAGAGGTTTTCCCCAGCTAGTCCCTGAGTGGAGCGGGTTTCAACGAAATATTTCTCCAGCAGAGTTCATCCTACCAGCGGATTGGACAAGTTTCCATAGCAGATTGATATTTGCCTCCCCAGCTGAGTCTATTCTACCTGTGGATTGGGTGGGTCGTCCCTAGTGGAGTGGTAGTTATTCCCCAAAGCAGAGTTTATCCTACCTAAGGTTTGGTTGAGTCTTCCCCAGTGAAGCCGCTTTATCATTCCCCGGTAAAGTCGTCTTGTTACTCCCCGGCGAGGAGTTTCACCAGAGAGTTGCCTGGATTGCTTTATCCAGTGGAACAGTATGGATTAACCCCCGAAGAGTTGCCTGGTTTGTTCCCCAGCGGAGTATTTGTTTGCTTCCCGAGCGGAGTGGGCCCTGTGAAGGATGTTCCCCAGCGGAGTCTATCCTTTCCCCGACAACAGTTTTGTTTCTCCAGCATGAGTGAGAAGTCGGCGCTTCCTTGGCAAAGCATTCCCCGATCAGGCTCTCCCCGCAAAGTATTCTCCAAGCAGAGTCTCCCCGCAGAGCTAGAGTATCTGGTCCTTTGGCTCCCCAGCCGGAGTTCATTTTGCATTTTTGCATGTAGTAATCATTGCATTTTCAAAATGCGTAGCATTTCCATTCCAGATGGAGCATTACGCCATAGAAAAATTCAAACATATGCATTCATGTGTTCGAAACCCCATCAGACTGCATCCCCGGCAGAAGCGGATATTTGTTCAACCTGTATGGCACGTTTGCTACAGTAGCTCCAGTTAACTGTTGATGTTGACAATCCCCACAGAGGTTTATTTCCTCATACGTTGGTGAAAGGAAAGCTTGTTTCTCCCCAGCGAGACCCCTGCAAGTGTTTAGCCTTGCCTTGTCATCTTGTAAATGTCAGTATCCCGTCAGCACCCGCGTGTGTTGTTTCTTTTTTGGTGTCGGTAAACACCATCTTTTGGTGATTTCCAGTCATGCGTAAGTGTCTGGTCTCCTTTTGATGTCTGTAAACATCATCTTTCGATGTTCGTAACGTCGTCCTCCTTCCCTAGTGAAATAGCTTTCCTCCTCTCCGTTGGTGTCGATAAACGTCGAGTTTTTCCCGATTATTCGTTGATGATTTGGTTGTGCTCACTCTCCCCAGAAGAGTCCTCCTCTCCGTTGGTGTCGATAAACGTCGAGTTTTTCCTATGCGTCCATTGGCGTATAGGTGATATCTTCCCCCACAGGGTCGTCCCCAGAAGAATCCTCCTCTCCGTTGGTGTCGATAAACGTCGAGTTTTTCCTAGTTATCCGTTGATAACTAGGTGTATCTCCTTCCCAGTTCATCCGTCGTCCGTCGATGTCTGGTTACCTCTCCGTTGGTTTCGATAAACGTCGAGTTTTTCCTAGTTATCCGTTGATATCTAGATGATTCCCCTCAGAGTTCCTCCTCTCCGTTGGTGTCGATAAACGTCGAGTTTTTCCTAGTCGTCCGATGACGTCTAGTTGTACCCTTCCCCATGCGGATTTACCTCTCCGTTGGTTTCGATAAACGTTGAGTTTTTCTCATTCGTCCGTTGACGTTTGATTGTATACCCTATTCCCAGTCATTCATTAATGTCTGGTTGATTCCCATCCAGAATCCCCAATAGACGTCCTATTCGGTTTTTGATTGTGGTGCCTTTCCCTCGTGAAGTGGCTTTCTCCTTCTCTGTTGGTGTCGATAAACGTCGAGCTTCTCCCTTTCGTCCGATGACGTCTAGTCGAGTCTTCCCAGTTCATCCGTCGTCCGTTGATGTCTGGTCTCCTTCTCCGTTGGTGTCGATAAACGTCGAGCTTCTCCCTTTCGTCCGATGACGTCTGGTCGAGTCTTCCCAGTTCATCCGTCGTCCGTTGATGTCTGGTTACCTCTCCGTTGGTCTTAGTAAACGTCGAGTTTTTTCTGGTCGTCCTCCAGTAGAGTTACCTCTCCGTTGGTTTCGGTAAACGTTGAGTTTTTCCCACTATGTCCGCTGACATGTGGTTGTATCCCTACCAGTCCTTCATTAATGTCTGGTTACCTCTCCGTTGGTCTTGGTAAACGTCGAGTTTTTCCTAGTTGTCCGTTGGCATCTAGTTGTGATTCTGATTCCCATTCATCGTGTTGAGATGTCTGGATGTGACTGTACCTTTGAGAAGAAGAAGAAACAGAAAAATCAAAATCCTCAGTAATAAATATAAAATCCCATTGGACGGTTCCGTTGGTGGATCCCAGCAGTGTGCAAATTCTACGGTTCTTGGTATTCAATCCCTGTTTACCCTAAAAGTCTGACAGTCGTTGCTCTCATCCGTTCGGGTTCCCAGTTGATTGAATAGGGGCAGCTGTAGCACGTCAAATTTGCACCCTATCTTTTGTACATTCATTTTCATATTAGATCATTAGCATAACAAGGTCAATTGCATAGCCATTTGCCCAAGTGCAAGTTCAGCTGACAAATTAGGTCAAACTGGTCAGGAGATCAGGTCAAACAAGCAAGCATGTGCCATTTCCATTGAGACGAGGCCCTAGGGTTGATTTATCAAGTTCATATGGTCTAAGGATCATTTTGAAGTGATTTGGCCAAAGATTGGATGCTCAGAAGTCATCAGTCAAGCTGAATTTCAGCTGAAACCATAAAAAGTCAACTATGGTCAACTGTGCCTGATTTTATGGATTGGAAGGTGTGAGATGGTTTGTAAGGCCTCATTCATGTCCATATAAGTCTCATTTGACATATCAAAGACCAAGGTTGAAGAATTGGAGGTCAGACAAGAAGTTTCCTAAAATGGCAGGTGACCTGTAATTTCAGCTGCCCAAAATGGAAAGTTTTCCTCCTCAAAATTACTTCATCATACAAGCTTCAAATGGAATTTTGTCCAACATGAAAGTTGAAGATCTTGATCTCACCATTCCAAAAAGTCCAAGAACTTGAGATTCCCATGTGTGGTTGGCAAGATATGGTCCATTCATTTTCAGAAAATGCCCAAATTCAAAGTGCCATAACTTTCACATGGAAAGGCCAATTTGGCTGATTTTTCTTTGAGCAAACCACATTTCATGTGATCTTTCATGGTGCATAATCACATTTTATCAAAAACTCTCATAGCAAAATGGCATTTTTCAAGTGAATTCATTTGCATTTTTGGCATGACATAGTGATTTTGAGAAATACGTGGCCTATGCACATGGGACCTTTTGCAACACATTCCAAATGACATTTTGGACTTGCTTGAACCAAATTTGGACTGATAAATTGGCTGCACAAGAGAAAGGGTATTTTGGCCAAAGCATGAAAATGCACTTTGTACTAATTACTTCCATTTGCTTAATCTTGATTAAATTTTGGATTAGGCATTGGTATAAAGAGATAATTATAACAGAATATCATAATCACATCTCATTTTTTCAGATCCAAAAACAAAAATCTCACAATTCTCTCATTTTCTCTCAATTTCTCACACACTATTTTTCCTCATTTTCATCAAGAATTCATCAACACTCGTGGCTTCTCTTTGTTGATTCTTCACTTGCAGGTAAAATAGAAGTTCTGTTGAAGCTCACAGTGGAAAAACCTTGAAGATCCATGGCCATGGCATTTGCACTTTGTGTATGACAGTTGAAGATTGCCACGAATTGGAATTGCTGCGAGCTGAAAAGTTGATTCCATCTTCTTATCTACACCTTGTTGCGCATCTGTTTTTGGATATCAAGGCCTGAATTCACCAAATCCGTAGCTGCACTTCGATTAAGGTTGGAAATCGAACTTCATAATTGCTTCAATTAGGATAGGGATTCGATAGAATGTTCATTGTAGAGTAGCCTAAAGCTTGAATCGTGTATTTTCGTTGTATATTCATTGAGAAATCTTGAATCAAAGTTCAGATGCCAAAACTATTTCTGTCTGATTCTCTTTGTATGTTGAGTTCTGGACATTTTCCTCATCATATCCTTGATCCTCATGCTTAGAAGGTTCCAACGGTATATTGTTTGTTCATTTTGGTGCAAAAATGTTCTTGATGATGATTTTGATGATGAACTGCTATGAACGTTGATGAACACGGTTCCAGCGAAGTGTTTGATCCATTTTCCTGCGCCTCAGTTTGAATTTCATGTTTCCCTTCGGTTTGGACCAATCAGAACGCGCCAGGCAGTTTAATGAAACTGCATCGTTTTGGCCTGGCGCATGAGAATTACAGAAATGCCACTCGGATTAATTAAATTCATTTTAGGTTTTAAATAAATATTTCAATTTCTAATCAAACGTCAAAAAATCATAATAAATCCAATTTTGGTCCAAATTGAATGGGAATTTTTGCATCCATCTCCAAATTTTGTCTAGTTTTTTTTAGGCATAGTAGTCAAAGTTGTGCCTGATGAATTTTTGACTTTGCCTAGTGATCTTGTTCATGTATGCATTTTTTGTATGTTTTACCATTTTTTACATGAAATCTTGATGCCTCAGCCAAAATGAATGAAATTTCACATGCTTGTTCATGACTCATTGCTGGTGATTTTGATGTATAGTTTGTGAATTTTGAATTTATGGTTTGTAAGATATGATGTGCTCAAGTTGAGTGTGACAATGTGTGTCACACTATGTTATGCTGTGTTCATGAATTTTGTTTCCCTGCCTATGCTTTGCCAAATGCTCCCAATTTTTGCATGTGATATCATCTGTATGTCTAGCTTTGCCATGATTTTTTGTAGGAATTGTTGATTCATTTCCTATTTGATTGGGATTTTTGCTTGCTGTTTAGACATTTTAGGGTTTTGCTTGAGTGATTGCCTTCTATGCCTTGTGAAATGCTCATACCTTATCATATGAAGATGAAATTTGATGGAGTGATTCCTAACATGTTTGAGTTCACTTTGGCTTTAGTCCCATTCATTTATCATTTGTTCTCACTGTTTTATGATTGATGGATGTTGATGCTTGTTTTGATGCCATGTATGGGTTTATTTGCATTTGTCCTGACTTGTTGAATTTAATTTCCTTACTTACTCTTGTCCAAATAGCATGAAATTTGATATGTAGCTCCTTGAATGTGTTCTGTTTAGGCTGGAAGTTTTGTGGAATTTATTGAGCTGTTTAGGTATTTGTTTGAGTGTGGCCATTCTGTTTGCTCATATATGGTTCACAATTGCCTAGTTTGACTTAAATTGTGCATGAAGTGAATTTGGTGCATAGTTTTGATGTGAGACCAATTGGATTCTCTTTTTGATTGATTAATCTTGATTTTGATCATTTTTCACTTGCTGTTTTGGATTTTTCATTTCCTTTTGACCCTAGTCTTGGACTAGTGGTTTGTGATCTCACTTTTGAGTTATGTTTCAGGTTAATAGCACAAATGGCCTTTGCTTGATGGTGTGCTTCCATTGGACTTGATTCGTGACTTGTGTATAGCTAATTTTGACTTTGTTTTGCAGGGATTGATACTTGAGTTTGAGCCTTAATGGCTTGCACCTTTGTGCATTGGCTTGTGTTTGTCTGTGTATAGCTAATTGTGAACCATTTGCTGTTTAGTTCTGTGATTGGTATACTGATTGTATTTGATTGATTTCAGGTACATTAGTTGCTAATATTGCTTTGCTTTGCTTGATAAGCAATTTGCATTGAGGTATAACATTCTTGTCTCCATGTAGTCTGGAAGACCTGGCCTGTTACTTGGCCAGGCACCTGTCTGAAGTCCTCCTTAAGAGGCGATGTTTGTGCTTGTTTATTTTTGTCCCCAAGCAGGTAAAGACCTCTATGAGGCAATGGGCGGATATAAGAGATATGCAATCTATCTCCCGCTATTCTGTTGAGTCATCCCTCTGCTCACACCACTGTGTTGATGCATTGGGATACAAACCCAAGATCTTGTACAATGTACAGTTGTGTCAATATCTTAAAGTGTAGAAGGGTTCCCACTTTCTGGACCCACACTTATTTGTCTAAAGCTCTCCCTGGCCAGGGATAAGAGCTGTGAAGTCTCATCTTCACTCACCTTTCATCTGCTTCACCTTGGCTCTCAATGTCAAGGTTAATAGCAAAACTCACCCTGTACAGATGGCTTGCTCTTGCAGCCCCACCCTTGTTTGAGCCTCACTTGTGTGCATATAGTGTGTGCTGTTTGTGACTGTTTGCTATTGCTTGTGCTTTAGGATAGGCTTGCTTCCTGTGCAAGTTAGCTAGAAACCTTGACTTAGGGATGATTTTGCATGATAACATCTAGGCTCGAGTCGTAGTCTCCCTAGTTGTGTCTCCCTCTGTTATCTGGTTAAGCTAGTCCTGTGTCCCTTCGTAGGGGAACTACGTCGCCCTGATCCTCATACCAGATGAGGTACGTAGGCAGGAGATGAGCAGATCTCTCCGGGCGCCTGTGTCTTTGTTTTGTCTTGTTGTGTGCTTGGAAGCTGATGTAAGTCCATCGAGTGGCATTCGGGTTCTAGTGTGCGTGTGTTTTGGTTCGGATGCTGATGTAAGCCCAGTAATTGGCATTCAGGCTCCATGTTTGCCTTTGCCTGTGTTTGTTTGTGTGCGTGTTAGCCGAGCTACGGATGCTCTGATTCTCCTTCGTCCAAAGGAGGTACGTATGCATAGGATGCGACATCCTAGCGAGCATGTGTCGTTTCCCCAGTCCGAACTACTTTGACTCTGATGTCTATGCTTGATAGACTAAGTAGGCCCAGGATGTGATATCCAGCCGAGTCAGTTTCAGTCTGTTTTCTTGTGTCTCTTTCAGCCAGTGTGTGTGTGTGAGCAGTGTTTTAGCAACCATTTTCCTTCCTTTTGTGCGTGGATCCCGTCGAGTACGACGGATGCGTAGGGGTGCTAATACCTTCCCTTCGCATAACCGACTCCCGATCCCATTCTCTTTGGTCGCGAGACCATGCTTTTTTCCAGGTTTACTCTGAGCGTTTCCTTTCCCTCTTTTGGGATAAATAACGCACGGTGGCGGCTCTGTTGTTTCGTTTTCCCGCCGGTTTTTCGCGTAATGCGACACCGTCCACCAAGACTTTATTCACTCCCACTTGTCCAACTTTGACCCTAATGCATAGGGGCTTGGGGTGACTCTGCATCCCCTGGTGTGGCCTTTCGAACACAGCGTTCTGTTCTTCGATAACACCACTGTTCAGAACATAATAACATACTGGTTGATGCTTCGCCATCTCCGCGGCGTCCGCTTCCTCATTATCTTCGACCTCTGTTTCCTGGTTATACTCGTACGGCAGGACTGAGACTATGTTGCAATTCATATTCACAGAAGACACTCCGTCGGACTCGAAATCGTCTGTGAGCATTTCCTCTTCTCTTTCTTGTTCCTTTTGAACCTTCTGAGTTATGTTTTCATCTGGAAATAACCTTCTTCCTACGGGTGGTTTGGTTGAATCCATGATATTTGGGGGATTTTTGACGCTGCTGGATTCTCCAGTTTCTTTTAGATTCATTTCTCTTTCTGCTTTCCTTATCCTTTGATGTCTTCTCCATTGGGATCTTGACATAGGGTTCTTTCCTTTGTAATTTTCTAGCCTGATAGCCTCTCTTTTGGATGCCTGAAATTGTTTTCTGTACGCCCACGAGGTTCTTCCTCCATCTTCGAAACTCCTCCACTTTCCTTTCTTTGGTCCCGCCTGAGTCCACTTCTCCTCAGGGACTTCTGCTGGCAATTTAAACATGACTCTCTTCGCCCTTGGGTGAGGTCTATCTGGTCTCCTAGGTGCTCCCCTCTTGTCGAAGCTATACATGTTTGGATTACCTCCATGTCCGTCCCAACCTTGGTCATATGGGATTCTTTCGAATGCTTCGGCTAATTCTCTATTGTACACTGCCCCACACCTGGGACACATCAAACATTCCGTTTCATATTTGTAGCAGCGCACAATGAAACCCAGAAGGCTTTCTCTTGGTGTGGGATACACCTTCTGCAATTGGCTTTCTTTCCTCCAGTTTCTCTCGGTCTTTGTTCGTTCCCATCTCTCGTAATCCTCATCCACCCTTCGAGATATCCTGATGCTGCATCTTGGGCACAGCAACATATCAGCATTCTTTTTGTGACATCTCCAGAGATATTCACGTAGGCTTTTGTTGGCTTTGGGATAGTCAAACTTCATCCCTTCTTGCTCCATCTTCAAACATTCCTCCACTTCCTCCATTTCCGGAGGGGTTTGCTTCAGATCTACCATGTTGACACCTAGACTGGCGCCATCACTGATTGAAATTGCTTCGAACTTCTTTGTTAGGCCCTCAGTAGCCCCAGTTGTTTTCCCTTTGAGACCTTCAGTGGCCCTTGGTTCGACGTTAACAACCTGTTTACCTTTGACAGAGATTCCAAAGGAAACGTTGTTACTTAGGCCATCGGTAGCCTGCTTTCCATCCAACGTGTAGCCTCCAGTTCCTGTTGCTTTTACAGCCTCCACTTCCCTTACGTCAACCATGTTGATTTTGACAGGTTCAACATAGTTGGTCTCAGCAACATTAAGGGGATCAATATCAACTTTCATCCGGTTTTTTCCTTTGTCGGCGAACTTGAGGCGGCCATCTCTGATTGCGTTCTGAATAAGATCCCTGAAAAGAAAGCATTGTGAGGTTTTATGGCAAAAAAAATTATGATATTTACAGAAACCTCGTTTCTTTCGTTGTTCTAACGGAGGAATCTTGGTATTAGGAGGCACTATCATTTGGCCATCTTTTACTAATAGATCGAAGATCTCGTCACATTTGGTAACATCAAATGTGTAAGTCTTTTTGGGAAATCTCTCGTTCTTTTCAGTTTCGACAGGATTTCTGCCATTCGACGGTGTAAGTAATTTGCAGGCGTAGGGTGGTGCTTCTTTTAATTCTGCCAAATCTACTTCGAATTCCTCAAGACCATAGGGGTCTTCAGCAATTTCAAACTCTTCGTCTTCGAATTCGACATAAGCAACCCTCTCTTTCTTAGAATTCTTATTCGCTCTGGCCTTTTCAGATTTTAAGCGTTCGACCTGTCGAATCCTATCTTCTAATTGGGCCATGTCTCTTAGATGCTGGGTATCTAACTTTTTCCTGATGGAATAGTCCAGACCTCCAGCGGCCATTTCGACCAATTCGTGTTCAGGCACTATTGTAAAACATCTAGACTTCAACAAACAGAACCTATTTAGATAATCATCTATAGGTTTGGTGAATTTTCTCTTGATGCTGGCTAATTCCTTAAGGCTTATCTTAGTTTGATCCATATAAAATTGTTCATGAAACAATCTTTCTAACTGGGGCCAAGCATCTATGGAATTTAGTGGCAAAGTCGTAAACCACGTGAAGGCGTTCTTTGTTAAAGAACTAGGGAAATATTTCATCCTCAAGTTCCCACTGTTCGCCAAATCCCCTGCCTCAGTCATGTATCTGGCTATATGCTCTATAGTGGATTCACTAGTATCCCCTAAGAATTTGGTGAACTTAGGGATTTTACAACCCCTTGGTAATTCTGTTTGAAGGACATATTCTGATAAAGGAGAAGAATAATTTGGCCGTCGAAGTCCTGTGTTCAGACCATTCTGGGCCATGATTCTCTCTATCATATTGGTTAGGTCGTTTTCCATCATGTTTTCTCGCATGACCCTATGAATTACTTCGTCCGGGTCCTGGTCTCTGTTAACCATTATCACTCTCCTAGGTTGTTCTTCAGGGACTTCCCATCGAATTGGCTGTTGTTCTAATCTTGCCCCTGTGACTCTTTGGTCAGGGGCCTGCCTTTGTGGTCGAACCTGATCTATCGTTGGTTCTTCTCCCTGGATTATAACTTGGTTTGGCCTGCGTAGAACAACAGGTTGTGGGGCGCCTAGAAAATCTGCTATGCGTCCCATCTGTGCTGACAATTGTTGGTATGTTTGGGAATTGTCAGTATTAGTCCTATTCACATTCTGTATTAAAGGAGAGAAAATGGTATTCATTTCTCTGGCCAGAATTCCTACCATATCATGGTTACTGGCATCCATTTGTTGTCCAAAGGCTGCCTGATTATTCGTTGTAAGGGTAGGTAGTAGGGTGGGGATTCCTTGTGATTGGTTATTTCGACCCACATGGTTCATGCCAGATCCAGAATTTTGAATTGGCGAAATAACCGTATTATGTGGTTGAGTATATATGGAAGAATTATTTTGTAGCCCTGCCATGGCGGTAGATGGCATTCCATAAGGGTAATCTCTCACAGGTCTAAAGTTTTCGAATCCTGGTGGCCTAGGGGTTGAAACTGCAGGAGTATCTGCGGCGCCTGATATGATAGACATTGCTGTCGAATTATGCAAGGACATGGATCCAGACGTTGGTATGGCCTGTGCATTTGGGATTTCAGTGGATACGTTAATCGAAATTGCTCCGATTGTACCCGTTCCCTGGGGAGAGAATTGTTCCCCTTGACTGGTTGTATTAACCATCTTTTTTGCATTTTTTCTGTTGGTTATAGGTTGTGAATTGTTGGCTATCCTGCCACTTCTAAGGATCATACAACACTAATTTTTAAACCAAAAGAATAACAACAATTTTGCGAATTGTAAAACAACTATTATAATCAACAATTCTTTTGACACTGTCCCACCAGGTGTGCCAATTTGTTTACCAGTGATTTCTGATAAACAACCGCTAGTCTTCCAAATTTATATATTTTTGGTAACTCACAGGATCGACTAGATTGATCCTAGGACACGTGTCTTAAGAATTATCATTACGGTGATTTGACTCATGGTTAAGTTTGTTTCTAATTCGTAGATGATGAAAGGTGTATAGACAACGATTCTAAGTGAAACTTATGACTTTATGAACAAAGTAAATGACGATAACTTCGCAGTAAAAGATTTCTCAAAGATAACGAAAAGACTTAGGAAAGGTAAAGATAAATAACTCGAAGTAAATGCTTTAAGTTTTTTAGAAAGTACTGGAAATGAACATTTGGCGAAGTGTAAATGCAGAAGTAAAAGTTAAGATAAATTACTGAAAAGTAAGGGTAATTCGACAGATTAAAAGGCAGTAAAATACTTTAATTTAAATAATTGGTATGAAAAATATAACATGATTGAAACTTATGGTGTTCTTCAATACATATATTTTCAACGTAAAACTCTGTTCTCTCGCTCCTGTACTTCGAGTGTATTTGTGAATTTATGTATATCTGTTTGAACCACCTTGTAACACCTCAAAATTTGCCCTCCTCTCTTGGGACTAAGCTAATCATATTGCATATCATTTTAGGTCATTAGGCATTTCATATTGCATATCATGTGGTTACATTGTGCAAGCTATCCTCCCAAGTCTTGATCAGAAGATGAGGAAGTCAAAGTGCAAGCCTAGGGTTTATTGACTGATCATTAGCCATCTGAGGATTGGGCTGTGAATTAGGGTTTTATGATTCTCAAAGGATATTGGTCTTCATCTTGATTGAAGTGATACATCATCATCATCATGGTTTGATTTCATCAAGAGATGGAGGCAGATTCCTTGAGATTAGGGTTTTGACCACTGGTCAACCCTAATCAGTTGCATTGGGCCAGTCAGGGCATAGTCAGAAGATGGGATCTGTGATGGTTATGGGGTTCATTTTATGATTATTTTGTGATTATTGAGGCTAGGGTTTCACCCTTGAGCCATTTCAGTTGAAGATTGGAGCTCAGATTGATCTATGCATTGCCAAATTTATCTATCAGATGAAAAGTCAACTGTGGTCAACTGTACATGATCTGATGGATTTGGAGGTGGAAATGAGTTGGATACGCTTCATTCATGTTGGAACAAGTGTTATATGACATTGCAAAGCTTAAAAATGAAGGAAATCAAGTCAGGACAAAAACTGCCAAAAATAGAAAGTGACTTGTAATTGAAGTTTCCTAAAATGGAAAGTTTTGGACCTCAAGGCCACGTGTCCAAGGAAGCTTCAAATGAAAAATTGTTCAACATGAAAGTTGTAGATCTTGTTCTCACCTTTCCAAAAAGTCCAAGAACTTGAAAATCCCATGTATGGTTGGAAAGTTATGGCTCAGTGAAATTCAAAAATGACCCATAATCAGGAGGCCATAACTTCCACATGGTTTGTCCAAATTGCAAGTTCTTTATATGCACAAACTCCATTTGACATGTACTTTCATGGTGCATAATTGGATTTTTCCAAAAATGGCCAATGCAAAAAGTCAATTTTCAACTGGACAGTTAAATTGGACCAGGGGCAAAATTGTCCAACTTTCAAAATAATTGGAATTTTTGAGTGGGGATTTTTGCAACACCTCATAAATGGTATTTGAAATGTGTTGGAATCATCACTTCATGGCTAGGCTTCATGGTTTGAGATTTGGCTTGAAAAATGGAAGTGTGAAAATGGACAAAATGCAAACACAAGGTGAATTTGAGAATTACACAACCAATGAGCATGAGACAAGTTTCAACAACTCACACATGACATTTGGAAGGTGTATGAGCTGTCAAAACAGGTGGCAATGAGCTGGCCTTGGAAATTCCATTTTTACCCTCACTTGAATTTACCATTTTCATTAACAATTCCAATTTGGCTAATGGCATGATTAATTGGTGATTAGTGCATCATATATAATCTTAATCACATGCTAAGCATAACAGAAAATCATTTTCACCAAGATTCAGATCTAAAACTTTCACATTCTCTCAAGAACCTCTCAAGAACACATTGGACTCAAACTCACCAAACTTCTTCATTCCTCAACGAATTCTCGGATTTCTTTTTGCATCCAACTCCTCTCATCATCATCTCAATCTGTTTGTGGAAATTGGAGTGAGAAGAGTGGCAAATCGCAGCTGTCCAAAAGTGCATCATCAATGGTGAAACTCGGATTCAAGCACTAGAAGCAACCTGGACTTGAAGCAAGCGCATCAAACATCTTCCTTATCATCTGTGTTCATCTGTTTGTGGAAATAGAGCTTCAAGAACAACAATTCCAGCGCTGCAATTTCCAGGTGAGTGAAAATAGAATCTCACGTTTTGCTTGATTGGTGTATGCATTTGGTAGAGCTTTCCACGAGGATTCCAATGATATAGGTAGTTTAGCAAATGATGAACCATAGCTTACGAAATCTGGATTTGAATTTTTGTGTCCAAACCTTAACCTCTTCGATTCGCATGATATAGGAACTTTTAGGTTGAAATAAGTTGATATTCGTGTTGTGTGTTCTTAGACGGTTCGAATGACTATAGGCTTGCTCATTTCCATGAAGATTTTGTGTTCTTCGATTTTGTGAGAATTCTGGAAAATTGCGAGGAAGACGATGAAGGTTCTGCGCAGTTTACTGTTTGATCCAATTTTCCATTTGAAATTTCAAATACGGTGTTTACCGCCCGCGCCATGCTTATTTACAAAACTGCCATTGGCTATTTCAATTAATTTATTTAATTCTTCAAAAATTATTAACACATTGAAAAATTCATAACATGTTTAAAAAATCATAAAAAATTGTAGAAAATTCAGAAAAATATGGAAATTTTTCCTTTGACTTCCTTGTTGACTGTAGATTATTTTTGACCTATTGGTCAAAGTTGTGCATGGTATAATTATTGTTTGACTTAGGCTTATCTCACATGTACTCATATTTAATACATTCTACCATTTTGTTCATAAAATGCACATGCTTGCAAATAAATTCTTGAAATTTTTTGTGGCAATTGTTGACTGGATGAGGTTTATTTCCATGTAAATTTCATGAATTTTTGATACCTGGTCATTGAGCAGCAAATTTTGGAACTTAGGTGTGACAATTTGTGTCACACCTCTTGATGTCAACTTGAGGGATTTAATTGAGTGACTTATGCTTGGTGAAATGAAGTGAAATTTTGCATGATGGTTGATTAGCATGTTAAGATGCTATGTGAATTTTTGTGGAATTTTATGTGGCATTTTCAAATTGATTGCTATTTTTCATCTCTGGTGGTTGAATTTGCAAGTTCATGTGACATAGGTTGGTAGATTCATTGTGAAATGCTCATATGGTATTGGATAATCATGAAATTTGATATGCTTGTAATAGACACATAATGTGACATCCCTGTTTTGGTCTCATCCATTTCTTTATTGTCTTCATTGAGTTATGAATTTTTGAAGTGGATGTATGTGTTGATGTTGTGAGTTGGAGCATGAAATTGTGTCTGTTTTTGTTGATTTTCATTGACATGGTTCCATTTGCCCAATTGAGCTCAAATTTGACATGGTAGATCTTGAATATCCCCTGTTTAGGTGTAATTTATCTGAGATTTTTTGGAATTGTTTTGATGTGGATTTGAATGCAATAGTTCTGTTTGCATGTTTGATGCTTCATTTGGACCAATGTGGATTGTTTTGTGCATAACATGAGCATGATGAATGATATAAACATGAGACCAAGTGTGTTTGCTCTTGTTTGACATTAATTTGACTTTGGTTGGTGAATACCTTGCTGTTTAGAAATTTTTCTTGCCTTTGGACCCTAGGCTTAGCCTAGTGGTCTTGTTGCTAATATTTGCTTGATTTTTCAGGATCAAAAGCATAATGCACATGGAGAATGAATCAAGTTAAATGCAATTGAGGTTGCTTGATGTTTGTACACTAACATAACATTGTTTTGTAGGTTGTGAAGTTTGGGCTTGAACTTTGAGCTTGCTTTGTTGTGCATTGAGCTGTATAGATTAACTGATTAAACTTTTGCTGTTTAGTTTTGTCTGTCTGAGTACTAATTGTGTTTGACTGTTTCCAGGTACTTTAGTTGCTCAGTTCCTTGTGAACTTTTGCTTTGCTTTGCTTAAGCAACTTGCATAGAGGTATAACTTTCTAACTTCATGTAGTCTGGAGACCCGGCTGTTACCGGGCCGGGCAAATTGTCTGAAGTCCTCCTTAAGAGGCAATGATTGTGGTTGTTTATTTTTAAGCCCAAGCAGGTGAAAGTCCTTTAAATAAGGCAATTGGTGGAAGGTAGGGGTATGCAGTCTACCCCCCACTATTCTGTGAGTCTTCTCCTTGCTCCCATTACATGGTTGTAGCATTGAGATTACAAGCCCAAGATTTGTGCAGTGCACATTGTGTCAGAGTCATCGAGTATAGAAGGGTTCCCCCATTCTGGACCCATGCTCATTTGTCAGAAGCTCTCCCTGGTTAGGGATAAGAGCTGTGAGGTCTCATCCTCACCTCATCCTTTCATCTGCTTCACCTTAGCCTCGTAATGGCAAGGTTAAGAGCAAATCCAGCCCGTACAGACGACTCGCTTAGGCAGTCAAACCTATTGATTGAGCCCCTTGTTTGGTTATAGTGTGTGCTCTGTGGATATCTGATTGACATGTTTGTTTGAGATGCTTGTTCTCATTTGACGTATGCTTGTATGCTTGCTCCTTTCCTGGTTAGGATAGGCTTGCTTATGCAAGTAGGATAGAAAACCGAACTTAGGGTAAACGATGCATGACAACACTAGGCTCGAGTCCAGCTCCCTAGTAGTGTGTCTTTCCCAGGTTTCTGGTTAGCAATTCAGTCCCTTTCAGGGGAACTACATCGCCCTGATCCTCGTGCCAGACGAGGTATGTAGGCAGGAGACCGCGCGAGGTCTCTCCGGGCACCCTTTTCTTTTTTGCGTGTGTTTTGTTTGGCAGCTATCAGGCTCGAGTTCCCGACTCCGTGTTAGTCTGTGTGTGCCGTTTCTTCTGACGTCTCAGCGTCTTCTTCTGGTTTGCTTGATGACTTATAGGCTCGAGTTCCCGACTCCCTACTAGTTTGCATGTTTTTTCTTTCCCTTTCAGGGGAACTACATCGCCCTGATCCTCGTGCCAGACGAGGTATGTAGGCAGGTGATCGTGCGAGACCACTCCGGGCAACCTTTTTCCTTTTTGCGTGTGTTTACTTGTCGCTTTGAGTGCGTTTTGGTTCGGATGCCGACGTAATTCCATCCAGTGGTTGTCGGGCTCCATGTTTGCCATCTGTTTGTGTGTTTTGTGTTGTTTGGCGTGCGTAAGCCGAACTACAGAGGCTCTGATTCTTGTTCCAGACAAGATATGTAGGCATAAGGTGCGATGCCTTATCGAGCCCGTTTCTCTTAACCCCACCTGCGTTCCCTGAGTGTGTGTGTGATGTTTAGCAACCTATTCTTTATTCTAGGACGTGGATCCCGTCGAGTACGACGGACGTGAGGGGTGCTAATACCTTCCCCTTGCGTAACCGACTCCCTTACCCTGTCTCTTTGGTCGCGAGACCATTTCCTTTCCAGGTTTTTCTGAGCGTTTCCTTTCCCTACCTTGGGATAAATAACGTTTAGTGGCGGCTCTGTGTGTGTTTGTTTTTAGCTCGCCGGTTGATTTTTCGCAGGATGCGACAGCTGGCGACTCTGCTGGGGACCTTGATGTAGACCTATGCTGGTCCATCGTCCCTAAGCGAGTCCTTCCTAGCGTTTTAGGATTGGTTTGGGTTGCTTGTTGTGTGTTATTTATTGCATTTATTATTCTAACCAGTGTGTATCTATTTGCATTAATGTCTGCATGCATCATACTATCATGTTGTTGCCGTCCTCTGTGCAGGTGGTTCCTCTGTTTGGGGTGGGTGTTCTGAGTGGGGCTAAAACCCAGGCCCGAGTATACACCTAGGACTAGTGTGGTCTCATGTCGCCTCTTTCGTGTTAGGTTAACATGTGCCTGGCGGCGTGATGTACCACAAGCCGGACGAGGTTCATTTGATAGTGCTTTCCTCTGTGGAGTATCCACTTTGGCTTAGTTACTTCATCTGAGCTGTTGACTCTGGTGACCGATCATTTCCCGGATCTTTGGTTTAGACGATCTCAGGAGAGCTGCAATGGCACACCCGAAAGGGCAAACCCATTGAGTATCTCTGCCCGATTGTCGAGACTATTATCCGCCTTAGGATGACCTGTTTAGAATTGACCTGTGAGGGGAGGGTTGATTATTTCAGATGCATTGCTCAGATGGTGACTATTTGTTCCGTGGGTTTTATTTATAAGTCGGATTTATGGCTGTTTATTTCAGAGACGCCGGAGTGCTGTCCGTGATTTATCAGTGGGGATCCGTTTATTTCTGGATTCCCCGGGCCGAGATATTTATCAGTGGGGATCCGTTTATTTCAGGATTCCCCGGGCCGATTCAGAGGGTTGTGAATGTCTGCTCAGAGATTGATGATGATGATGATGATGTATCTTTCGTCCGTTTATTTCGGAACCCGTGGATCGGATTTGTGATTGTACACACCTCAGATGGTTATGATCAGTTCAGAAACCAGATTCAGTGCAGATGATCAATTGGCTTGGAGGATGGCAATGCATTGCATTCATTCATCAGCATCATTACATCTTGCATTAATTGCATCTAACACATGTTTACCCATATGCAGGGACATTTTTGATCGAGATCCTGGTTGAGAGATTTCTTTGCTCAGAGATGAGGACCGGTTTGAAGCCCGATGTTGTCTACAGTTTCTTCGATCCAGAGATTGGTGTGCTGAAGGAGATGATAGCATTGATCACTCCCGACCATGTGGGGATGTTCAGAGAGGCATATGGCGGTATCCTGAAGATGGTTTTCAGGCTCACTGACAGTGACAGAAGCGCCATCCATACTCTTCTCCAGTTTTATGACCCGGGGCTGAGGTGTTTCGTATTTCCTGGTTATTTGTTGGGACCTCTGATGGAAGACTATGCTAGTATCCTGGGTATGCAGATCCGAGATCAGATTCCTTTTCATGTCACCAGAGCAGAGCCAGATGTCCTTGGAATTTCACGTGCTCTTTATTTGAGTCCGGAAGTGACCAGGGAGGGTTTGAAAGAGAAGGGAAAGTTACCTGGTTTTCACTTGAGTTTCTTGGAGGCCAACGCCAAGGAACATGCTGCTATGGGTAACTGGAAGACGGTTTGTGCTTTGATAGCTGTGAGCATTTATGGGGTTGTTCTGTTTCCTAATCAGAAGAATTTTGTGGACCATAATGCTATCAGATTGTTCATGCAGAGAAACCCTATTCCTACTCTGATTGGAGATGTGTACTACTCAGTGCATAACAGGAATGAGAAGAGGCGTGGTGGTCTGGTCAGATGCTGTTCTCAGTTGCTCTTTAGATGGTTCATGGGATATTTGCCTTCTCGGGGTGCCTTTGCTCATATTGATCCCAGTGTCAAGTGGTCCTTCAGGTTGATGGGTCTGCGGGCTGATGACATTGCTTGGACGCATAATGGCTTGGCTGGACAGGATTTTATATATAGCTGCGGGAGATTCCCCAATGTGCCTCTCATAGGAATTCAGGGTTGCATCAACTACAACCCGATACTTCTCAGGAGACAGATGGGGTTTGCTGTGGAGGTTCCTCCTCTTGAGCGGGAGATTCAGGAGTCCTTTTACTTCTCAGCTGAGGGCTATCAGGTCAAGCTGGTGCAGGTGTCTGGGGCATGGCGCAACATCCAGAGAAAGGGCAAGGTTCCCTATGGCAAAGTCAATTGCCGGTATTTTCCTCTTTTTGAAGATTGGTTGCGAAAGAGGATTGAGCTCACATTTTTACCATTTCCTGGAGGTGATTCTGTGTGTCCTAGGATCGAGGGTCCAAGTTCTTCCGTCAGCATGGAAGAATTCCTTGAGATGAAGAGGGCCAGAGATCAGTTGCTTACAGAGAAAGCTGAATTGGAGAGAAGTCTTGCTCGTTTTCAGGCGGCTAATCAGGAGATCAAAGTGAAGATGGAAGATCAAGACAAGCGACATGCCTTGGAGGCCAAACGCTTTGAGATGGATACAGCCTATTATGGGAAGATCAGTCAGGCCTTAGCGTCGTCCAACCGGGAGCACGACATCACGAAGGAGAAGCTGTTCAGAGCATCAAAGGTGATTGAAGATGAGAAGAGGAGGCAAATCCTCGTCAGGGATCAGAGAGATGAGAGAGCCAGAGTAGTTGCTGCAGAGTGGGAAGCGGAGAAAGCAAAGATCAGGGCTGAAAGAGATCACTATATGGCTGAGAGAGACCATTACTTCAGGCAGATGAAGATTCATCAGAAGGAAGTTGGAAGACTACAGCAGGAGAACACCGAGCTTAGGTTCGCCGCAGAGTTCGCGAGGATGGAAGATGATATAGGGCCACCTGCGGGACCCTCATCCAGATAGATCTTTCATTTGTGTTGGATTACCGTCAGGCTTGTTGACGGAATTCACTTGTCTGTGTTTCTTTTCCTGATTCTGGAGGATTGTATTTGACTTTATCTGAGTTGATGTATGACTATGGCACTGATTGTGCACTCTTTTGGTTATGGATGGTGATTTTCAGTCAGTGATTGATCTTCAAGCTTTATTTGCTTTACCGTATGCACTTACACAAGCACACACATGGTTGGGGGTATTCATGCCAAATCACATATCTCCGATCTGCACGATGAGATTGAATGCTGAATATAAGAAGTTTGCCGCCGGATTGTTATATGTCTCGATGATGCCAGGATCGAGAGACAAAGTGTCCCCCATATGGACAGACATTGCATTCATGCATAATGACTTGTTTTTTGTTTTGCAGGTGTCAGTTTCTAACCTGTTTGGTTGACACAGGAATGATGAATTCGTCCAACGATGTTATTCTCGAGTTGAAAGAGAAGATGGGAGAGCTGATTAATGTCATGCAAGAGTTCGCCCTGGGGCAGAAAGTAATTGTCGAAAGGGTGGGAAGGATTGAAGATTGGCTGAAGATGGGGAACATGCAAGGAAACGCTTCGTCATCTGGACCGAAGAAATCCTTTGGTAACGACCAGCGCAAGGATGAGGGTGGATCGAGTGCTGTGTACGCCCAGAGAGGACACGGTAGGGGTCGTTACTACCAGCACACTGCTGCAGTAACCATCCCTGCTGGTAATCGGGCAGTCCGACAGCAACCTCAGACTAATCCCCAGAAGATACAGGGAGCTGGGAGTCAAGTGAAAGGAAAGGGGGTTGATCGTCATTTTGACAAGCCACCCATGCCATATGCTGCTCTGTTTAAAAAGTTGATGGATCTGGGGATGGTTCAGCCAAGGACGTTAGCTCCATTGAGAGCAGATCAGTGGCCACCAAACTATAATGAGAACGCCAGGTGTGAATTTCATTCTGGTACGCAGGGGCATGACATTGAGGGTTGTAGAGCCTTTAAGCATACCGTTCAAGACCTGCTGGAGTCCAAGGCCCTCCATTTTTCACTATTGACAGATGTTAATGCTAATCCCATACCGGCGCATGGTCAGGCGATGGGGAATGCAATTACTGAAGATTCAGATTACACCCGGGCAGTGGGTAAAGAAACTAACAGTGACTGGGGAATTGATCAGTGGATAAAATCGTGCGTGCCAGGGAGCTGGAAGGCCTAAAAGATCAACACTGTTACTCGTCTGGAAGAGTATTATTTCTTGTTTTCAGTTTATTTGCATGAAAGCCATACGTGTTGCCCGACACGTAATGGTCCATTGTAAGGGCCACCTCATGTTTAAATTTGCATTTCTGCATCATTAATAAATGGATGTTTTTCAGTCAAAAAGCGGTGTTCCCTGTTTTTCATTTATTTTTGCAGTTTAAAAACAAATAAAAATGGCAATGTTTATTTTCATTTTTTATCTTTTTGTTTTGTCTCGTTCCGACTTCAAAAACAAGTTTCCGGATCTCGTTGATAACAATTTGGTTACACCTCATATGACTTCGACAAACCGATCTATCTTGCTGAAGAAGAAGACGAAGAAGACTGTGATCTGCTGGAATTAACCAGATTGCTAAAACAAGAGGAGAAGGTGATTCAGCCGCCCGAGGAGCGGGTTGAGATTGTTATTCCACGCACCGCCGAGGTCAGGAAGGAGATGAAAATCCGGGCCGTTTCAGAGGCAAGTTGAAAGCAGGATGGTAGGCTTGTTGGAAGAGCATGTGGATGTCTCTACCTGGTCATGTCAGGGTATGCCGGGACAGATGCCGATATCATTATGCTCAAGCTACTATGGAAAGAAGATTGTCCTCTTGAGAAGCAGAGCGTCGATGCCACGTATCAGGGTGACTTTGTTTCATGATGTGACTCATCATGATATCGAATGCTATGACATGATAGCAAAGTCCCAGTCAGAAGTGGGGCATCTGGCGGACCGGGGCAAGTTGTTTGACCGGTTGAAACAATTCAAACTGAGGTTGAATTCAAGTCAGTGCACTATCAGAGTGCAATCCGGTAAATCGTTGGGGTTCGTTATAAGAGAGGAATCGAGGTTGATCCTGCTAAAAAAAAAAAAAAAAAAAAAAAAAAAAAAACGACAACAAAATGCCTGAACCGAGAAAAAGAAAAGAGAGGTTCGTGGTTTCTTAGAAAGATTGAACTACCTGTCATGGTTCACATCTCATCTAATAGCCACGTATGAACCCATATTCAAGACTGTTGAAAAAAAAATCGAACGGTCAGGCGAAATAATGATTGCCAAGGGGCATTGAAAGAAATAAAGGAATAAGTTGCAGGAACCTCTGATTCTGATATCTCCTGTGGGAGGAGCAATTGTCAGTTCTGTACTTGACGGCCTTCGAGGGGTCTGCGAGGTGAATTGGGGCAGCATGACTAGTCTTGTCGAAAAGAGCATGCAATTTACCTAAGCAAAAAGTTTACCGACTGTGAAACAGTACATTCACTGCTCGGGAAAACTTGATGTACTTTGGCATAGGCTGCTCGCCGACTGAGACAGTATATGCTGGTTCATATCACTTTGTGGATTTCGAGATGGATCCAATCAAGTACATGTTTGAAAAGCCAGTATTGACCGGACGGGTTCTCAGAAAGCAATCAAGGAGTGTATTGTCTGATTACATTGCCTAGCAACCCATTGAGGGTTATCAACCGATGAAGTTTGAGTTCCCTGATGAGGACATCTCGAGGTGCTCCAATCGAAAGATTGAGAGTAACCGATCCCGGAGGAGGGGCCTGACCCTGAATCCGAACGGATTCTGATGTCTGATGGGGAGGATAAGGTGAATGAGTTAGTGCTTCCCGGAGCACGATGGAATACACCAACGATGGTAGCCGAGTACGGAGCTGGTGTCCTGGGTACCGTACCGCAGTACGTACATCTACTGGGGCAACTCCTTTCTCATTGGTATATGGGATGGAGGCTGTATTACCTGTTGAGGTTCAGATTCCCTCTTTGAGAGTCATGATGGACGTGAGATTGCAAGAGGCTGAATGGGTAAGGACCCGGTGCGAAGAGTGGAGCCTGATAGAGGAAAAGAGGCTAGCCGCCGTCTGTCATGGGCAGTTATATCAGCAAAGGATGAAGCGTGCTTTTGACAGAAAGGTGCGACCTCGGGTATATCACGTAGGTGATATGGTGCTGAAAAGGATCCTTCCTCCTCAAAACGATCGAAGGGGCAAATGGACACTCAGTCATGAATCCCCAGCATGGTCAAGAAGGTTTTCTCTGGCGGAGCCTTGTTGTTAACGACCATGGATGGCGAGGATTTTCCATCCCCTGTGAATGCGGACGCAGTTAAAAAATACTTCGTATAATTGACCCGCTGGACGAAAAGAACAAAATAGTCCAGGCAAAAATGGGCATCCCGGCGAACCGAAAAAACAGAAAGAGGTTCGGGAAAAAATTAGGGATAAAATGAAAAATGTACACCCGGCAAGTCGAAAACCTGTGAAGGCGACTTGGGCAAAAAAGGGTATCCCGGTGGACTGAAAACCCGAAAGGGCGGTCCAGGCAAAAGAGGGATTGAAACGAACAACTGCGTCTGGCATGATCGTTTGCGCTTTGGTTAAAGCATCATGGATAATACCCGGTAGGGATCAATCAGAATCGTCTTGTTCAGAAGGTAGAAAGCATGGAGAGTCTGAGGACATATGGGGTGTAACCGAGTTGGAACTCGATGAGATCACGGGTTTCACATTGCCATTAGGATAGATTTTCCTTTTTTGTGCAATTACCTCTTTTCAGGAATTGTTTCCTTTTGTATTGCTCATTTGAGCCACACACTTTTCCAGTCGATAAAATGCATATTCAGTCAAATAATTTTGTTTTTGTTTTCATTACCGCTTTGATTGCAAAAACATCCAGATATTTTTGATAAAGGATCTTGCATTTTTAAGACATACAGGTTCCTTCCAATGCATGTTTATAAGATTGAAAACTTGAAATCTTATTTGGAAGGTTGAGCGACCCAAGTGTTGAAATCTTGACACGCCTGGGGCACGGTTTTATCTAACGATCTGTTTTGCAGGAACTGTTAGATATCTTCACTCACTTGCAGGTTGTGATGTGGAAGCTTTGTCACAGATCCCCATGGGAGTCCGATCAGGGACAGAGACATCTAAAGAAACGACGAAGTGACGTTGCGACGCACGACGAGCCTTGATGGTAATCAAGAAGACTCTTCAAAGTCGGAAGACTGGAAAGTTTGTAATTCCCCGCAGAGTTCGATCAGGGACGGAGGAGGAACGGAGGGGCGACGAGAGACGTCCGACGACCCTTGAAATTAATCAAGAAGACTCTTCAAAGTCGAAAAATTGAAATTTATGTATAAATCCCAGGAGTACGTCTCTCGTCGAGCGCGGAGCGATTTGAAATGCAAGATGATGGAGCAGAAAAGGTCCAGACGAGTCTGGTAATTCTCAAAAGTGGAAAGCTGGTGCGAGATTAGGAGGTGGATACCGTGGTTCGACGAGTCGATGGGTGTTATAGACCAACTTTTCTCATTTCCTCAGCTAGTCCCCGAGTGGAGCGGGTTCAAAGAAATATATCTCCAGCAGTTTCCCGAGTGGAGCGGGTTTTTTCAATGACATATTTCTCCAACAGTGTCCATCCTACCAGTGGATTGGACAAGTTTCCGTAGCAAACAAATATCTGTATCCCCGGCTGAGGGTATCCTGCATGTGGATTGGATGGGGCATCCCCAGCGGAGTAGTTTTCATTCCCCTAGCAGGGTCTGGATGGTTATTCCCAGCAGGTTGAAGATTGCTCATTTCCCCAGCGGGAGTATCTGTGAGGGTTCCTCAAGCAGAGTTGGGATCTGTATCCCCAGCAAGTCGAAGATTGTGGTATTCCCACAGAGTTTGGTGATGGTTCTTCTTCCCCGGCATGTCCTCGAGAGGGTTGGGTGCAAAGGAGGCTTTCCCCAGCAAGGGTGGCATTTTCCCAGCAACAGTGCTATTCCCCGGCAGGGTGGTGATCGGAGCAGTGACGAGTTCCTCGGCAGAGAGTCTCGTGTTTCCCAGAAGAGTCCCTTAAGGGGGATGCCTTTTATGCATTCATCATGTAGAATAGAGCATGGCATATTGCATAGAAAAATAAATAAATCGCGTAGCATTTCCATAATTATGGAGCATTACGCAGAAAAAATCAATCATGCATCATTGCAAACATCAGCTAGTCTCAGACTGTGGTTACCGTTTGAGAGGTGTTTTGCCAGAAGATGAAGGTGTTACTCCGAGTAGTATAGCCTCATGATTTGATCAAAGGTGGTTTCCCAGTAGTACTATACTGGAGAAGATTTCTTCCGTCGGGCAGAGATGGAAAGGTGATGCGTTCAGCTAGTCTCGAGCCGTGGTTACCGTTTGAAAGGGGTTTCGCCAGAGAATGCGGGTGTTTCTCCGGGGAGTTTAGCATCATGACGTCAGATCAGCAATGTTCCCCAGTAGTGCGATATTGGAGGAAAGGTTTCCGTCAGACAGAGATGGAAGTAAAATCAGAGGACGTTACGCGATCAGCGCGTATCCGGGGTTCAAATGCAATGATTAAAGATCATTAGTACAAGAGTTTTTCCGGTATTCAGACCGAGGCGGTATTCAGACCGAAGTGGCGTTCAGGCCAGTTTCCGATTTTCAGATCGAAGAAGTTTCCGACGATCAGGTCGATGTACTTATGGCATTCAGGCCAGTTTTCCGGTATTCAGACCGAGGCGGTATTCAGACCGAAGTGGCGTTCAGGCCAGTTTCCGATTTTCAGATCGAAGAAGTTTCCGACGATCAGGTCGATGTACTTATGGCATTCAGGCCAGTTTTCCGGTATTCAGACCGAGGCGGTATTCAGACCGAAGTGGCGTTCAGGCCGATTTTCCGGTGTTCAGACCGAAGAAGTTTCCGACGATCAGGTCGATGTACTTATGGCATTCAGGCCAGTTTTCCGGTATTCAGTTTCCGGTGTTCAGACCGAAGAAGTTTCCGACGATCAGGTCGATGTACTTATGGCATTCAGGCCAGTTTTCCGGTATTCAGACCGAGGCGGTATTCAGACCGAAGTGGCGTTCAGGCCGATTTTCCGGTGTTCAGACCGAAGAAGTTTCCGACGATCAGGTCGATGTACTTATGGCATTCAGGCCAGTTTTCCGGTATTCAGACTGAGGCGGTATTCAGACCGAAGTGGTTTTCAGACCAAGAAGAAGAAAAGAAGTTTCGGGGTTCAAATGCAGTGATCTGGGATCATTTGCGCGAAAGAAAAAATTCGGGGTTCAAGAAAAGCATAAAAAGAAAAGATATAATAATCCCGTGCGGATGAGTGGTGTTCAAGCCATGGTTATCCCTGTGTTACCATTTATTTTGGTATCCAGGTCGACGTTTTTCGAGTTTGTTTCTTCGCCGATGCTGACAGGCGCTGTTAATTATATCCCATCAGAGTGCAAATTGTTCGTCTGTTCTTGGTATTCAATCACTCTTCATCCTGATCATCCGAAAGCCGAGGCTATTTCGTATCGACAGGTTCACAGTGGATTGAATAGGGGCAGCTGTAACACCTCAAAATTTGCCCTCCTCTCTTGGGACTAAGCTAATCATATTGCATATCATTTTAGGTCATTAGGCATTTCATATTGCATATCATGTGGTTACATTGTGCAAGCTATCCTCCCAAGTCTTGATCAGAAGATGAGGAAGTCAAAGTGCAAGCCTAGGGTTTATTGACTGATCATTAGCCATCTGAGGATTGGGCTGTGAATTAGGGTTTTATGATTCTCAAAGGATATTGGTCTTCATCTTGATTGAAGTGATACATCATCATCATCATGGTTTGATTTCATCAAGAGATGGAGGCAGATTCCTTGAGATTAGGGTTTTGACCACTGGTCAACCCTAATCAGTTGCATTGGGCCAGTCAGGGCATAGTCAGAAGATGGGATCTGTGATGGTTATGGGGTTCATTTTATGATTATTTTGTGATTATTGAGGCTAGGGTTTCACCCTTGAGCCATTTCAGTTGAAGATTGGAGCTCAGATTGATCTATGCATTGCCAGATTTATCTATCAGATGAAAAGTCAACTGTGGTCAACTGTACATGATCTGATGGATTTGGAGGTGGAAATGAGTTGGATACGCTTCATTCATGTTGGAACAAGTGTTATATGACATTGCAAAGCTTAAAAATGAAGGAAATCAAGTCAGGACAAAAACTGCCAAAAATAGAAAGTGACTTGTAATTGAAGTTTCCTAAAATGGAAAGTTTTGGACCTCAAGGCCACGTGTCCAAGGAAGCTTCAAATGAAAAATTGTTCAACATGAAAGTTGTAGATCTTGTTCTCACCTTTCCAAAAAGTCCAAGAACTTGAAAATCCCATGTATGGTTGGAAAGTTATGGCTCAGTGAAATTCAAAAATGACCCATAATCAGGAGGCCATAACTTCCACATGGTTTGTCCAAATTGCAAGTTCTTTATATGCACAAACTCCATTTGACATGTACTTTCATGGTGCATAATTGGATTTTTCCAAAAATGGCCAATGCAAAAAGTCAATTTTCAACTGGACAGTTAAATTGGACCAGGGGCAAAATTGTCCAACTTTCAAAATAATTGGAATTTTTGAGTGGGGATTTTTGCAACACCTCATAAATGGTATTTGAAATGTGTTGGAATCATCACTTCATGGCTAGGCTTCATGGTTTGAGATTTGGCTTGAAAAATGGAAGTGTGAAAATGGACAAAATGCAAACACAAGGTGAATTTGAGAATTACACAACCAATGAGCATGAGACAAGTTTCAACAGCTCACACATGACATTTGGAAGGTGTATGAGCTGTCAAAACAGGTGGCAATGAGCTGGCCTTGGAAATTCCATTTTTACCCTCACTTGAATTTACCATTTTCATTAACAATTCCAATTTGGCTAATGGCATGATTAATTGGTGATTAGTGCATCATATATAATCTTAATCACATGCTAAGCATAACAGAAAATCATTTTCACCAAGATTCAGATCTAAAACTTTCACATTCTCTCAAGAACCTCTCAAGAACACATTGGACTCAAACTCACCAAACTTCTTCATTCCTCAACGAATTCTCGGATTTCTTTTTGCATCCAACTCCTCTCATCATCATCTCAATCTGTTTGTGGAAATTGGAGTGAGAAGAGTGGCAAATCGCAGCTGTCCAAAAGTGCATCATCAATGGTGAAACTCGGATTCAAGCACTAGAAGCAACCTGGACTTGAAGCAAGCGCATCAAACATCTTCCTTATCATCCGTGTTCATCTGTTTGTGGAAATAGAGCTTCAAGAACAACAATTCCAGCGCTGCAATTTCCAGGTGAGTGAAAATAGAATCTCACGTTTTGCTTGATTGGTGTATGCATTTGGTAGAGCTTTCCACGAGGATTCCAATGATATAGGTAGTTTAGCAAATGATGAACCATAGCTTACGAAATCTGGATTTGAATTTTTGTGTCCAAACCTTAACCTCTTCGATTCGCATGATATAGGAACTTTTAGGTTGAAATAAGTTGATATTCGTGTTGTGTGTTCTTAGACGGTTCGAATGACTATAGGCTTGCTCATTTCCATGAAGATTTTGTGTTCTTCGATTTTGTGAGAATTCTGGAAAATTGCGAGGAAGACGATGAAGGTTCTGCGCAGTTTACTGTTTGATCCAATTTTCCATTTGAAATTTCAAATACGGTGTTTACCGCCCGCGCCATGCTTATTTACAAAACTGCCATTGGCTATTTCAATTAATTTATTTAATTCTTCAAAAATTATTAACACATTGAAAAATTCATAACATGTTTAAAAAATCATAAAAAATTGTAGAAAATTCAGAAAAATATGGAAATTTTTCCTTTGACTTCCTTGTTGACTGTAGATTATTTTTGACCTATTGGTCAAAGTTGTGCATGGTATAATTATTGTTTGACTTAGGCTTATCTCACATGTACTCATATTTAATACATTCTACCATTTTGTTCATAAAATGCACATGCTTGCAAATAAATTCTTGAAATTTTTTGTGGCAATTGTTGACTGGATGAGGTTTATTTCCATGTAAATTTCATGAATTTTTGATACCTGGTCATTGAGCAGCAAATTTTGGAACTTAGGTGTGACAATTTGTGTCACACCTCTTGATGTCAACTTGAGGGATTTAATTGAGTGACTTATGCTTGGTGAAATGAAGTGAAATTTTGCATGATGGTTGATTAGCATGTTAAGATGCTATGTGAATTTTTGTGGAATTTTATGTGGCATTTTCAAATTGATTGCTATTTTTCATCTCTGGTGGTTGAATTTGCAAGTTCATGTGACATAGGTTGGTAGATTCATTGTGAAATGCTCATATGGTATTGGATAATCATGAAATTTGATATGCTTGTAATAGACACATAATGTGACATCCCTGTTTTGGTCTCATCCATTTCTTTATTGTCTTCATTGAGTTATGAATTTTTGAAGTGGATGTATGTGTTGATGTTGTGAGTTGGAGCATGAAATTGTGTCTATTTTTGTTGATTTTCATTGACATGGTTCCATTTGCCCAATTGAGCTCAAATTTGACATGGTAGATCTTGAATATCCCCTGTTTAGGTGTAATTTATCTGAGATTTTTTGGAATTGTTTTGATGTGGATTTGAATGCAATAGTTCTGTTTGCATGTTTGATGCTTCATTTGGACCAATGTGGATTGTTTTGTGCATAACATGAGCATGATGAATGATATAAACATGAGACCAAGTGTGTTTGCTCTTGTTTGACATTAATTTGACTTTGGTTGGTGAATACCTTGCTGTTTAGAATTTTTTTTGCCTTTGGACCCTAGGCTTAGCCTAGTGGTCTTGTTGCTAATATTTGCTTGATTTTTCAGGATCAAAAGCATAATGCACATGGAGAATGAATCAAGTTAAATGCAATTGAGGTTGCTTGATGTTTGTACACTAACATAACATTGTTTTGTAGGTTGTGAAGTTTGGGCTTGAACTTTGAGCTTGCTTTGTTGTGCATTGAGCTGTATAGATTAACTGATTAAACTTTTGCTGTTTAGTTTTGTCTGTCTGAGTACTAATTGTGTTTGACTGTTTCCAGGTACTTTAGTTGCTCAGTTCCTTGTGAACTTTTGCTTTGCTTTGCTTAAGCAACTTGCATAGAGGTATAACTTTCTAACTTCATGTAGTCTGGAGACCCGGCTGTTACCGGGCCGGGCAAATTGTCTGAAGTCCTCCTTAAGAGGCAATGATTGTGGTTGTTTATTTTTAAGCCCAAGCAGGTGAAAGTCCTTTAAATAAGGCAATTGGTGGAAGGTAGGGGTATGCAGTCTACCCCCCACTATTCTGTGAGTCTTCTCCTTGCTCCCATTACATGGTTGTAGCATTGAGATTACAAGCCCAAGATCTGTGCAGTGCACATTGTGTCAGAGTCATCGAGTATAGAAGGGTTCCCCCATTCTGGACCCATGCTCATTTGTCAGAAGCTCTCCCTGGTTAGGGATAAGAGCTGTGAGGTCTCATCCTCACCTCATCCTTTCATCTGCTTCACCTTAGCCTCGTAATGGCAAGGTTAAGAGCAAATCCAGCCCGTACAGACGACTCGCTTAGGCAGTCAAACCTATTGATTGAGCCCCTTGTTTGGTTATAGTGTGTGCTCTGTGGATATCTGATTGACATGTTTGTTTGAGATGCTTGTTCTCATTTGACGTATGCTTGTATGCTTGCTCCTTTCCTGGTTAGGATAGGCTTGCTTATGCAAGTAGGATAGAAAACCGAACTTAGGGTAAACGATGCATGACAACACTAGGCTCGAGTCCAGCTCCCTAGTAGTGTGTCTTTCCCAGGTTTCTGGTTAGCAATTCAGTCCCTTTCAGGGGAACTACATCGCCCTGATCCTCGTGCCAGACGAGGTATGTAGGCAGGAGACCGCGCGAGGTCTCTCCGGGCACCCTTTTCTTTTTTGCGTGTGTTTTGTTTGGCAGCTATCAGGCTCGAGTTCCCGACTCCCTGTTAGTCTGTGTGTGCCGTTTCTTCTGACGTCTCAGTGTCTTCTTCTGGTTTGCTTGATGACTTGTAGGCTCGAGTTCCCGACTCCCTACTAGTTTGCATGTTTTTTCTTTCCCTTTCAGGGGAACTACATCGCCCTGATCCTCGTGCCAGACGAGGTATGTAGGCAGGTGATCGTGCGAGACCACTCCGGGCAACCTTTTTCCTTTTTGCGTGTGTTTACTTGTCGCTTTGAGTGCGTTTTGGTTCGGATGCCGACGTAATTCCATCCAGTGGTTGTCGGGCTCCATGTTTGCCATCTGTTTGTGTGTTTTGTGTTGTTTGGCGTGCGTAAGCCGAACTACAGAGGCTCTGATTCTTGTTCCAGACAAGATATGTAGGCATAAGGTGCGATGCCTTATCGAGCCCGTTTCTCTTAACCCCACCTGCGTTCCCTGAGTGTGTGTGTGATGTTTAGCAACCTATTCTTTATTCTAGGACGTGGATCCCGTCGAGTACGACGGACGTGAGGGGTGCTAATACCTTCCCCTTGCGTAACCGACTCCCTTACCCTGTCTCTTTGGTCGCGAGACCATTTCCTTTCCAGGTTTTTCTGAGCGTTTCCTTTCCCTACCTTGGGATAAATAACGTTTAGTGGCGGCTCTGTGTGTGTTTGTTTTTAGCTCGCCGGTTGATTTTTCGCAGGATGCGACAGCTGGCGACTCTGCTGGGGACCTTGATGTAGACCTATGCTGGTCCATCGTCCCTAAGCGAGTCCTTCCTAGCGTTTTAGGATTGGTTTGGGTTGCTTGTTGTGTGTTATTTATTGCATTTATTATTCTAACCAGTGTGTATCTATATTTGCATTAATGTCTGCATGCATCATACTATCATGTTGTTGCCGTCCTCTGTGCAGGTGGTTCCTCTGTTTGGGGTGGGTGTTCTGAGTGGGGCTAAAACCCAGGCCCGAGTATACACCTAGGACTAGTGTGGTCTCATGTCGCCTCTTTCGTGTTAGGTTAACATGTGCCTGGCGGCGTGATGTACCACAAGCCGGACGAGGTTCATTTGATAGTGCTTTCCTCTGTGGAGTATCCACTTTGGCTTAGTTACTTCATCTGAGCTGTTGACTCTGGTGACCGATCATTTCCCGGATCTTTGGTTTAGACGATCTCAGGAGAGCTGCAATGGCACACCCGAAAGGGCAAACCCATTGAGTATCTCTGCCCGATTGTCGAGACTATTATCCGCCTTAGGATGACCTGTTTAGAATTGACCTGTGAGGGGAGGGTTGATTATTTCAGATGCATTGCTCAGATGGTGACTATTTGTTCCGTGGGTTTTATTTATAAGTCGGATTTATGGCTGTTTATTTCAGAGACGCCGGAGTGCTGTCCGTGATTTATCAGTGGGGATCCGTTTATTTCTGGATTCCCCGGGCCGAGATATTTATCAGTGGGGATCCGTTTATTTCAGGATTCCCCGGGCCGATTCAGAGGGTTGTGAATGTCTGCTCAGAGATTGATGATGATGATGATGATGTATCTTTCGTCCGTTTATTTCGGAACCCGTGGATCGGATTTGTGATTGTACACACCTCAGATGGTTATGATCAGTTCAGAAACCAGATTCAGTGCAGATGATCAATTGGCTTGGAGGATGGCAATGCATTGCATTCATTCATCAGCATCATTACATCTTGCATTAATTGCATCTAACACATGTTTACCCATATGCAGGGACATTTTTGATCGAGATCCTGGTTGAGAGATTTCTTTGCTCAGAGATGAGGACCGGTTTGAAGCCCGATGTTGTCTACAGTTTCTTCGATCCAGAGATTGGTGTGCTGAAGGAGATGATAGCATTGATCACTCCCGACCATGTGGGGATGTTCAGAGAGGCATATGGCGGTATCCTGAAGATGGTTTTCAGGCTCACTGACAGTGACAGAAGCGCCATCCATACTCTTCTCCAGTTTTATGACCCGGGGCTGAGGTGTTTCGTATTTCCTGGTTATTTGTTGGGACCTCTGATGGAAGACTATGCTAGTATCCTGGGTATGCAGATCCGAGATCAGATTCCTTTTCATGTCACCAGAGCAGAGCCAGATGTCCTTGGAATTTCACGTGCTCTTTATTTGAGTCCGGAAGTGACCAGGGAGGGTTTGAAAGAGAAGGGAAAGTTACCTGGTTTTCACTTGAGTTTCTTGGAGGCCAACGCCAAGGAACATGCTGCTATGGGTAACTGGAAGACGGTTTGTGCTTTGATAGCTGTGAGCATTTATGGGGTTGTTCTGTTTCCTAATCAGAAGAATTTTGTGGACCATAATGCTATCAGATTGTTCATGCAGAGAAACCCTATTCCTACTCTGATTGGAGATGTGTACTACTCAGTGCATAACAGGAATGAGAAGAGGCGTGGTGGTCTGGTCAGATGCTGTTCTCAGTTGCTCTTTAGATGGTTCATGGGATATTTGCCTTCTCGGGGTGCCTTTGCTCATATTGATCCCAGTGTCAAGTGGTCCTTCAGGTTGATGGGTCTGCGGGCTGATGACATTGCTTGGACGCATAATGGCTTGGCTGGACAGGATTTTATATATAGCTGCGGGAGATTCCCCAATGTGCCTCTCATAGGAATTCAGGGTTGCATCAACTACAACCCGATACTTCTCAGGAGACAGATGGGGTTTGCTGTGGAGGTTCCTCCTCTTGAGCGGGAGATTCAGGAGTCCTTTTACTTCTCAGCTGAGGGCTATCAGGTCAAGCTGGTGCAGGTGTCTGGGGCATGGCGCAACATCCAGAGAAAGGGCAAGGTTCCCTATGGCAAAGTCAATTGCCGGTATTTTCCTCTTTTTGAAGATTGGTTGCGAAAGAGGATTGAGCTCACATTTTTACCATTTCCTGGAGGTGATTCTGTGTGTCCTAGGATCGAGGGTCCAAGTTCTTCCGTCAGCATGGAAGAATTCCTTGAGATGAAGAGGGCCAGAGATCAGTTGCTTACAGAGAAAGCTGAATTGGAGAGAAGTCTTGCTCGTTTTCAGGCGGCTAATCAGGAGATCAAAGTGAAGATGGAAGATCAAGACAAGCGACATGCCTTGGAGGCCAAACGCTTTGAGATGGATACAGCCTATTATGGGAAGATCAGTCAGGCCTTAGCGTCGTCCAACCGGGAGCACGACATCACGAAGGAGAAGCTGTTCAGAGCATCAAAGGTGATTGAAGATGAGAAGAGGAGGCAAATCCTCGTCAGGGATCAGAGAGATGAGAGAGCCAGAGTAGTTGCTGCAGAGTGGGAAGCGGAGAAAGCAAAGATCAGGGCTGAAAGAGATCACTATATGGCTGAGAGAGACCATTACTTCAGGCAGATGAAGATTCATCAGAAGGAAGTTGGAAGACTACAGCAGGAGAACACCGAGCTTAGGTTCGCCGCAGAGTTCGCGAGGATGGAAGATGATATAGGGCCACCTGCGGGACCCTCATCCAGATAGATCTTTCATTTGTGTTGGATTACCGTCAGGCTTGTTGACGGAATTCACTTGTCTGTGTTTCTTTTCCTGATTCTGGAGGATTGTATTTGACTTTATCTGAGTTGATGTATGACTATGGCACTGATTGTGCACTCTTTTGGTTATGGATGGTGATTTTCAGTCAGTGATTGATCTTCAAGCTTTATTTGCTTTACCGTATGCACTTACACAAGCACACACATGGTTGGGGGTATTCATGCCAAATCACATATCTCCGATCTGCACGATGAGATTGAATGCTGAATATAAGAAGTTTGCCGCCGGATTGTTATATGTCTCGATGATGCCAGGATCGAGAGACAAAGTGTCCCCCATATGGACAGACATTGCATTCATGCATAATGACTTGTTTTTTGTTTTGCAGGTGTCAGTTTCTAACCTGTTTGGTTGACACAGGAATGATGAATTCGTCCAACGATGTTATTCTCGAGTTGAAAGAGAAGATGGGAGAGCTGATTAATGTCATGCAAGAGTTCGCCCTGGGGCAGAAAGTAATTGTCGAAAGGGTGGGAAGGATTGAAGATTGGCTGAAGATGGGGAACATGCAAGGAAACGCTTCGTCATCTGGACCGAAGAAATCCTTTGGTAACGACCAGCGCAAGGATGAGGGTGGATCGAGTGCTGTGTACGCCCAGAGAGGACACGGTAGGGGTCGTTACTACCAGCACACTGCTGCAGTAACCATCCCTGCTGGTAATCGGGCAGTCCGACAGCAACCTCAGACTAATCCCCAGAAGATACAGGGAGCTGGGAGTCAAGTGAAAGGAAAGGGGGTTGATCGTCATTTTGACAAGCCACCTATGCCATATGCTGCTCTGTTTAAAAAGTTGATGGATCTGGGGATGGTTCAGCCAAGGACGTTAGCTCCATTGAGAGCAGATCAGTGGCCACCAAACTATAATGAGAACGCCAGGTGTGAATTTCATTCTGGTACGCAGGGGCATGACATTGAGGGTTGTAGAGCCTTTAAGCATACCGTTCAAGACCTGCTGGAGTCCAAGGCCCTCCATTTTTCACTATTGACAGATGTTAATGCTAATCCCATACCGGCGCATGGTCAGGCGATGGGGAATGCAATTACTGAAGATTCAGATTACACCCGGGCAGTGGGTAAAGAAACTAACAGTGACTGGGGAATTGATCAGTGGATAAAATCGTGCGTGCCAGGGAGCTGGAAGGCCTAAAAGATCAACACTGTTACTCGTCTGGAAGAGTATTATTTCTTGTTTTCAGTTTATTTGCATGAAAGCCATACGTGTTGCCCGACACGTAATGGTCCATTGTAAGGGCCACCTCATGTTTAAATTTGCATTTCTGCATCATTAATAAATGGATGTTTTTCAGTCAAAAAGCGGTGTTCCCTGTTTTTCATTTATTTTTGCAGTTTAAAAACAAATAAAAATGGCAATGTTTATTTTCATTTTTTATCTTTTTGTTTTGTCTCGTTCCGACTTCAAAAACAAGTTTCCGGATCTCGTTGATAACAATTTGGTTACACCTCATATGACTTCGACAAACCGATCTATCTTGCTGAAGAAGAAGACGAAGAAGACTGTGATCTGCTGGAATTAACCAGACTGCTAAAACAAGAGGAGAAGGTGATTCAGCCGCCCGAGGAGCGGGTTGAGATTGTTATTCCACGCACTGCCGAGGTCAGGAAGGAGATGAAAATCCGGGCCGTTTCAGAGGCAAGTTGAAAGCAGGATGGTAGGCTTGTTGGAATAGCATGTGGATGTCTCTACCTGGTCATGTCAGGGTATGCCGGGACAGATGCCGATATCATTATGCTCAAGCTACTATGGAAAGAAGATTGTCCTCTTGAGAAGCAGAGCGTCGATGCCACGTATCAGGGTGACTTTGTTTCATGATGTGACTCATCATGATATCGAATGCTATGACATGATAGCAAAGTCCCAGTCAGAAGTGGGGCATCTGGCGGACCGGGGCAAGTTGTTTGACCGGTTGAAACAATTCAAACTGAGGTTGAATTCAAGTCAGTGCACTATCAGAGTGCAATCCGGTAAATCGTTGGGGTTCGTTATAAGAGAGGAATCGAGGTTGATCCTGCTAAAAAAAAAAAAAAAAAAAAAAAAAAAAAAAAAAACGACAACAAAATGCCTGAACCGAGAAAAAGAAAAGAGAGGTTCGTGGTTTCTTAGAAAGATTGAACTACCTGTCATGGTTCACATCTCATCTAATAGCCACGTATGAACCCATATTCAAGACTGTTGAAAAAAAAATCGAACGGTCAGGCGAAATAATGATTGCCAAGGGGCATTGAAAGAAATAAAGGAATAAGTTGCAGGAACCTCTGATTCTGATATCTCCTGTGGGAGGAGCAATTGTCAGTTCTGTACTTGACGGCCTTCGAGGGGTCTGCGAGGTGAATTGGGGCAGCATGACTAGTCTTGTCGAAAAGAGCATGCAATTTACCTAAGCAAAAAGTTTACCGACTGTGAAACAGTACATTCACTGCTCGGGAAAACTTGATGTACTTTGGCATAGGCTGCTCGCCGACTGAGACAGTATATGCTGGTTCATATCACTTTGTGGATTTCGAGATGGATCCAATCAAGTACATGTTTGAAAAGCCAGTATTGACCGGACGGGTTCTCAGAAAGCAATCAAGGAGTGTATTGTCTGATTACATTGCCTAGCAACCCATTGAGGGTTATCAACCGATGAAGTTTGAGTTCCCTGATGAGGACATCTCGAGGTGCTCCAATCGAAAGATTGAGAGTAACCGATCCCGGAGGAGGGGCCTGACCCTGAATCCGAACGAATTCTGATGTCTGATGGGGAGGATAAGGTGAATGAGTTAGTGCTTCCCGGAGCACGATGGAATACACCAACGATGGTAGCCGAGTACGGAGCTGGTGTCCTGGGTACCGTACCGCAGTACGTACATCTACTGGGGCAACTCCTTTCTCATTGGTATATGGGATGGAGGTTGTATTACCTGTTGAGGTTCAGATTCCCTCTTTGAGAGTCATGATGGACGTGAGATTGCAAGAGGCTGAATGGGTAAGGACCCGGTGCGAAGAGTGGAGCCTGATAGAGGAAAAGAGGCTAGCCGCCGTCTGTCATGGGCAGTTATATCAGCAAAGGATGAAGCGTGCTTTTGACAGAAAGGTGCGACCTCGGGTATATCACGTAGGTGATATGGTGCTGAAAAGGATCCTTCCTCCTCAAAACGATCGAAGGGGCAAATGGACACTCAGTCATGAATCCCCAGCATGGTCAAGAAGGTTTTCTCTGGCGGAGCCTTGTTGTTAACGACCATGGATGGCGAGGATTTTCCATCCCCTGTGAATGCGGACGCAGTTAAAAAATACTTCGTATAATTGACCCGCTGGACGAAAAGAACAAAATAGTCCAGGCAAAAATGGGCATCCCGGCGAACCGAAAAAACAGAAAGAGGTTCGGGCAAAAATTAGGGATAAAATGAAAAATGTACACCCGGCAAGTCGAAAACCTGTGAAGGCGACTTGGGCAAAAAAGGGTATCCCGGTGGACTGAAAACCCGAAAGGGCGGTCCAGGCAAAAGAGGGATTGAAACGAACAACTGCGTCTGGCATGATCGTTTGCGCTTTGGTTAAAGCATCATGGATAATACCCGGTAGGGATCAATCAGAATCGTCTTGTTCAGAAGGTAGAAAGCATGGAGAGTCTGAGGACATATGGGGTGTAACCGAGTTGGAACTCGATGAGATCACGGGTTTCACATTGCCATTAGGATAGATTTTCCTTTTTTGTGCAATTACCTCTTTTCAGGAATTGTTTCCTTTTGTATTGCTCATTTGAGCCACACACTTTTCCAGTCGATAAAATGCATATTCAGTCAAATAATTTTGTTTTTGTTTTCATTACCGCTTTGATTGCAAAAACATCCAGATATTTTTGATAAAGGATCTTGCATTTTTAAGACATACAGGTTCCTTCCAATGCATGTTTATAAGATTGAAAACTTGAAATCTTATTTGGAAGGTTGAGCGACCCAAGTGTTGAAATCTTGACACGCCTGGGGCACGGTTTTATCTAACGATCTGTTTTGCAGGAACTGTTAGATATCTTCACTCACTTGCAGGTTGTGATGTGGAAGCTTTGTCACAGATCCCCATGGGAGTCCGATCAGGGACAGAGACATCTAAAGAAACGACGAAGTGACGTTGCGACGCACGACGAGCCTTGATGGTAATCAAGAAGACTCTTCAAAGTCGGAAGACTGGAAAGTTTGTAATTCCCCGCAGAGTTCGATCAGGGACGGAGGAGGAACGGAGGGGCGACGAGAGACGTCCGACGACCCTTGAAATTAATCAAGAAGACTCTTCAAAGTCGAAAAATTGAAATTTATGTATAAATCCCAGGAGTACGTCTCTCGTCGAGCGCGGAGCGATTTGAAATGCAAGATGATGGAGCAGAAAAGGTCCAGACGAGTCTGGTAATTCTCAAAAGTGGAAAGCTGGTGCGAGATTAGGAGGTGGATACCGTGGTTCGACGAGTCGATGGGTGTTATAGACCAACTTTTCTCATTTCCTCAGCTAGTCCCCGAGTGGAGCGGGTTCAAAGAAATATATCTCCAGCAGTTTCCCGAGTGGAGCGGGTTTTTTCAATGACATATTTCTCCAACAGTGTCCATCCTACCAGTGGATTGGACAAGTTTCCGTAGCAAACAAATATCTGTATCCCCGGCTGAGGGTATCCTGCATGTGGATTGGATGGGGCATCCCCAGCGGAGTAGTTTTCATTCCCCTAGCAGGGTCTGGATGGTTATTCCCAGCAGGTTGAAGATTGCTCATTTCCCCAGCGGGAGTATCTGTGAGGGTTCCTCAAGCAGAGTTGGGATCTGTATCCCCAGCAAGTCGAAGATTGTGGTATTCCCACAGAGTTTGGTGATGGTTCTTCTTCCCCAGCATGTCCTCGAGAGGGTTGGGTGCAAAGGAGGCTTTCCCCAGCAAGGGTGGCATTTTCCCAGCAACAGTGCTATTCCCCGGCAGGGTGGTGATCGGAGCAGTGACGAGTTCCTCGGCAGAGAGTCTCGTGTTTCCCAGAAGAGTCCCTTAAGGGGGATGCCTTTTATGCATTCATCATGTAGAATAGAGCATGGCATATTGCATAGAAAAATAAATAAATCGCGTAGCATTTCCATAATTATGGAGCATTACGCAGAAAAAATCAATCATGCATCATTGCAAACATCAGCTAGTCTCAGACTGTGGTTACCGTTTGAGAGGTGTTTTGCCAGAAGATGAAGGTGTTACTCCGAGTAGTATAGCCTCATGATTTGATCAAAGGTGGTTTCCCAGTAGTACTATACTGGAGAAGATTTCTTCCGTCGGGCAGAGATGGAAAGGTGATGCGTTCAGCTAGTCTCGAGCCGTGGTTACCGTTTGAAAGGGGTTTCGCCAGAGAATGCGGGTGTTTCTCCGGGGAGTTTAGCATCATGACGTCAGATCAGCAATGTTCCCCAGTAGTGCGATATTGGAGGAAAGGTTTCCCCTTGACTGGTTGTATTAACCATCTTTTTTGCATTTTTTCTGTTGGTTATAGGTTGTGAATTGTTGGCTATCCTGCCACTTCTAAGGATCATACAACACTAATTTTTAAACCAAAAGAATAACAACAATTTTGCGAATTGTAAAACAACTATTATAATCAACAATTCTTTTGACACTGTCCCACCAGGTGTGCCAATTTGTTTACCAGTGATTTCTGATAAACAACCGCTAGTCTTCCAAATTTATATATTTTTGGTAACTCACAGGATCGACTAGATTGATCCTAGGACACGTGTCTTAAGAATTATCATTACGGTGATTTGACTCATGGTTAAGTTTGTTTCTAATTCGTAGATGATGAAAGGTGTATAGACAACGATTCTAAGTGAAACTTATGACTTTATGAACAAAGTAAATGACGATAACTTCGCAGTAAAAGATTTCTCAAAGATAACGAAAAGACTTAGGAAAGGTAAAGATAAATAACTCGAAGTAAATGCTTTAAGTTTTTTAGAAAGTACTGGAAATGAACATTTGGCGAAGTGTAAATGCAGAAGTAAAAGTGATGATAAATTACTGAAAAGTAAGGGTAATTCGACAGATTAAAAGGCAGTAAAATACTTTAATTTAAATAATTGGTATGAAAAATATAACATGATTGAAACTTATGGTGTTCTTCAATACATATATTTTCAACGTAAAACTCTTTTCTCTCGCTCCTGTACTTCGAGTGTATTTGTGAATTTATGTATATCTGTTTGAACCACCTTGTAACACCTCAAAATTTGCCCTCCTCTCTTGGGACTAAGCTAATCATATTGCATATCATTTTAGGTCATTAGACATTTCATATTGCATATCATGTGGTTACATTGTGCAAGCTATCCTCCCAAGTCTTGATCAGAAGATGAGGAAGTCAAAGTGCAAGCCTAGGGTTTATTGACTGATCATTAGCCATCTGAGGATTGGGCTGTGAATTAGGGTTTTATGATTCTCAAAGGATATTGGTCTTCATCTTGATTGAAGTGATACATCATCATCATCATGGTTTGATTTCATCAAGAGATGGAGGCAGATTCCTTGAGATTAGGGTTTTGACCACTGGTCAACCCTAATCAGTTGCATTGGGCCAGTCAGGGCATAGTCAGAAGATGGGATCTGTGATGGTTATGGGGTTCATTTTATGATTATTTTGTGATTATTGAGGCTAGGGTTTCACCCTTGAGCCATTTCAGTTGAAGATTGGAGCTCAGATTGATCTATGCATTGCCAGATTTATCTATCAGATGAAAAGTCAACTGTGGTCAACTGTACATGATCTGATGGATTTGGAGGTGGAAATGAGTTGGATACGCTTCATTCATGTTGGAACAAGTGTTATATGATATTGCAAAGCTTAAAAATGAAGGAAATCAAGTCAGGACAAAAACTGCCAAAAATAGAAAGTGACTTGTAATTGAAGTTTCCTAAAATGGAAAGTTTTGGACCTCAAGGCCACGTGTCCAAGGAAGCTTCAAATGAAAAATTGTTCAACATGAAAGTTGTAGATCTTGTTCTCACCTTTCCAAAAAGTCCAAGAACTTGAAAATCCCATGTATGGTTGGAAAGTTATGGCTCAGTGAAATTCAAAAATGACCCATAATCAGGAGGCCATAACTTCCACATGGTTTGTCCAAATTGCAAGTTCTTTATATGCACAAACTCCATTTGACATGTACTTTCATGGTGCATAATTGGATTTTTCCAAAAATGGCCAATGCAAAAAGTCAATTTTCAACTGGACAGTTAAATTGGACCAGGGGCAAAATTGTCCAACTTTCAAAATAATTGGAATTTTTGAGTGGGGATTTTTGCAACACCTCATAAATGGTATTTGAAATGTGTTGGAATCATCACTTCATGGCTAGGCTTCATGGTTTGAGATTTGGCTTGAAAAATGGAAGTGTGAAAATGGACAAAATGCAAACACAAGGTGAATTTGAGAATTACACAACCAATGAGCATGAGACAAGTTTCAACAGCTCACACATGACATTTGGAAGGTGTATGAGCTGTCAAAACAGGTGGCAATGAGCTGGCCTTGGAAATTCCATTTTTACCCTCACTTGAATTTACCATTTTCATTAACAATTCCAATTTGGCTAATGGCATGATTAATTGGTGATTAGTGCATCATATATAATCTTAATCACATGCTAAGCATAACAGAAAATCATTTTCACCAAGATTCAGATCTAAAACTTTCACATTCTCTCAAGAACCTCTCAAGAACACATTGGACTCAAACTCACCAAACTTCTTCATTCCTCAACGAATTCTCGGATTTCTTTTTGCATCCAACTCCTCTCATCATCATCTCAATCTGTTTGTGGAAATTGGAGTGAGAAGAGTGGCAAATCGCAGCTGTCCAAAAGTGCATCATCAATGGTGAAACTCGGATTCAAGCACTAGAAGCAACCTGGACTTGAAGCAAGCGCATCAAACATCTTCCTTATCATCCGTGTTCATCTGTTTGTGGAAATAGAGCTTCAAGAACAACAATTCCAGCGCTGCAATTTCCAGGTGAGTGAAAATAAAATCTCACGTTTTGCTTGATTGGTGTATGCATTTGGTAGAGCTTTCCACGAGGATTCCAATGATATAGGTAGTTTAGCAAATGATGAACCATAGCTTACGAAATCTGGATTTGAATTTTTGTGTCCAAACCTTAACCTCTTCGATTCGCATGATATAGGAACTTTTAGGTTGAAATAAGTTGATATTCGTGTTGTGTGTTCTTAGACGGTTTGAATGACTATAGGCTTCCTCATTTCCATGAAGATTTTGTGTTCTTCGATTTTGTGAGAATTCTGGAAAATTGCGAGGAAGACGATGAAGGTTCTGCGCAGTTTACTGTTTGATCCAGTTTTCCATTTGAAATTTCAAATACGGTGTTTACCGCCCGCGCCATGCTTATTTACAAAACTGCCATTGGCTATTTCAATTAATTTATTTAATTCTTCAAAAATTATTAACACATTGAAAAATTCATAACATGTTTAAAAAATCATAAAAAATTGTAGAAAATTCAGAAAAATATGGAAATTTTTCCTTTGACTTCCTTGTTGACTGTAGATTATTTTTGACCTATTGGTCAAAGTTGTGCATGGTATAATTATTGTTTGACTTAGGCTTATCTCACATGTACTCATATTTAATACATTCTACCATTTTGTTCATAAAATGCACATGCTTGCAAATAAATTCTTGAAATTTTTTGTGGCAATTGTTGACTGGATGAGGTTTATTTCCATGTAAATTTCATGAATTTTTGATACCTGGTCATTGAGCAGCAAATTTTGGAACTTAGGTGTGACAATTTGTGTCACACCTCTTGATGTCAACTTGAGGGATTTAATTGAGTGACTTATGCTTGGTGAAATGAAGTGAAATTTTGCATGATGGTTGATTAGCATGTTAAGATGCTATGTGAATTTTTGTGGAATTTTATGTGGCATTTTCAAATTGATTGCTATTTTTCATCTCTGGTGGTTGAATTTGCAAGTTCATGTGACATAGGTTGGTAGATTCATTGTGAAATGCTCATATGGTATTGGATAATCATGAAATTTGATATGCTTGTAATAGACACATAATGTGACATCCCTGTTTTGGTCTCATCCATTTCTTTATTGTCTTCATTGAGTTATGAATTTTTGAAGTGGATGTATGTGTTGATGTTGTGAGTTGGAGCATGAAATTGTGTCTATTTTTGTTGATTTTCATTGACATGGTTCCATTTGCCCAATTGAGCTCAAATTTGACATGGTAGATCTTGAATATCCCCTGTTTAGGTGTAATTTATCTGAGATTTTTTGGAATTGTTTTGATGTGGATTTGAATGCAATAGTTCTGTTTGCATGTTTGATGCTTCATTTGGACCAATGTGGATTGTTTTGTGCATAACATGAGCATGATGAATGATATAAACATGAGACCAAGTGTGTTTGCTCTTGTTTGACATTAATTTGACTTTGGTTGGTGAATACCTTGCTGTTTAGAAATTTTTTTTGCCTTTGGACCCTAGGCTTAGCCTAGTGGTCTTGTTGCTAATATTTGCTTGATTTTTCAGGATCAAAAGCATAATGCACATGGAGAATGAATCAAGTTAAATGCAATTGAGGTTGCTTGATGTTTGTACACTAACATAACATTGTTTTGTAGGTTGTGAAGTTTGGGCTTGAACTTTGAGCTTGCTTTGTTGTGCATTGAGCTGTATAGATTAACTGATTAAACTTTTGCTGTTTAGTTTTGTCTGTCTGAGTACTAATTGTGTTTGACTGTTTCCAGGTACTTTAGTTGCTCAGTTCCTTGTGAACTTTTGCTTTGCTTTGCTTAAGCAACTTGCATAGAGGTATAACTTTCTAACTTCATGTAGTCTGGAGACCCGGCTGTTACCGGGCCGGGCAAATTGTCTGAAGTCCTCCTTAAGAGGCAATGATTGTGGTTGTTTATTTTTAAGCCCAAGCAGGTGAAAGTCCTTTAAATAAGGCAATTGGTGGAAGGTAGGGGTATGCAGTCTACCCCCCACTATTCTGTGAGTCTTCTCCTTGCTCCCATTACATGGTTGTAGCATTGAGATTACAAGCCCAAGATCTGTGCAGTGCACATTGTGTCAGAGTCATCGAGTATAGAAGGGTTCCCCCATTCTGGACCCATGCTCATTTGTCAGAAGCTCTCCCTGGTTAGGGATAAGAGCGGTGAGGTCTCATCCTCACCTCATCCTTTCATCTGCTTCACCTTAGCCTCGTAATGGCAAGGTTAAGAGCAAATCCAGCCCGTACAGACGACTCGCTTAGGCAGTCAAACCTATTGATTGAGCCCCTTGTTTGGTTATAGTGTGTGCTCTGTGGATATCTGATTGACATGTTTGTTTGAGATGCTTGTTCTCATTTGACGTATGCTTGTATGCTTGCTCCTTTCCTGGTTAGGATAGGCTTGCTTATGCAAGTAGGATAGAAAACCGAACTTAGGGTAAACGATGCATGACAACACTAGGCTCGAGTCCAGCTCCCTAGTAGTGTGTCTTTCCCAGGTTTCTGGTTAGCAATTCAGTCCCTTTCAGGGGAACTACATCGCCCTGATCCTCGTGCCAGACGAGGTATGTAGGCAGGAGACCGCGCGAGGTCTCTCCGGGCACCCTTTTCTTTTTTGCGTGTGTTTTGTTTGGCAGCTATCAGGCTCGAGTTCCCGACTCCCTGTTAGTCTGTGTGTGCCGTTTCTTCTGACGTCTCAGCGTCTTCTTCTGGTTTGCTTGATGACTTGTAGGCTCGAGTTCCCGACTCCCTACTAGTTTGCATGTTTTTTCTTTCCCTTTCAGGGGAACTACATCGCCCTGATCCTCGTGCCAGATGAGGTATGTAGGCAGGTGATCGTGCGAGACCACTCCGGGCAACCTTTTTCCTTTTTGCGTGTGTTTACTTGTCGCTTTGAGTGCGTTTTGGTTCGGATGCCGACGTAATTCCATCCAGTGGTTGTCGGGCTCCATGTTTGCCATCTGTTTGTGTGTTTTGTGTTGTTTGGCGTGCGTAAGCCGAACTACAGAGGCTCTGATTCTTGTTCCAGACAAGATATGTAGGCATAAGGTGCGATGCCTTATCGAGCCCGTTTCTCTTAACCCCACCTGCGTTCCCTGAGTGTGTGTGTGATGTTTAGCAACCTATTCTTTATTCTAGGACGTGGATCCCGTCGAGTACGACGGACGTGAGGGGTGCTAATACCTTCCCCTTGCGTAACCGACTCTCTTACCCTGTCTCTTTGGTCGCGAGACCATTTCCTTTCCAGGTTTTTCTGAGCGTTTCCTTTCCCTACCTTGGGATAAATAACGTTTAGTGGCGGCTCTGTGTGTGTTTGTTTTTAGCTCGCCGGTTGATTTTTCGCAGGATGCGACACACCTTTGAATCTAAAACTAAGACCCCTATTTATAGTAATTTGACCCTAACGGCCTTTACACATATGACTGCCACGTTCTCCGTTCCCAAGCGTTGCATATCTTAGATGTTTCCACGTGTTGGCCTGACGAAACGGCTTTGTTTAAATTTCAAATACTTCCGCTTGAAGCTTCGACTGTGTGAACGCCTATGTCGAAGAGAGCTTTATAAAAACCCAAAAAATCTTCTAAGTTCCAGGCTTCGACAACAAAGAATTGCTCACCCACAAAAAGAATTTAAACAGTTTCGCCACAGTCATCTTTTGCTTATTCTCAAAACATAATATTTCCAAAGACCTTCAGCTATTTGTCGAAATCCCCAGCTAACACCTGGTTCTTTTTGGATTCAATCAAGGACATGGCAAGTAACAAATGACACAAGTTTAAGGTAAAATTCACGAGCCAATTTCATTTGGCCTTGGTTCAAACATTGGTGATCACCCTGATGCACAAACCAGACATGTCCAACTCAGAATGTGCAATTCCATTCTCCAAGTCTCCAAATCAATCCAATATGATCCCAATGGTACCCAAACAGATTGCATATGATATTGTTGTTTGTTTTAAGGTCAACTTTCAAGCCAAAACACCCCAAGGATCAAAACCCGACCCCATGTGCAAAAACGAGTTTTTTTTCCAAAATGGCAAAAAGTGGAATCTGCAGCAGGTCAAAATAAGACCCTTGCTTGTTCCAAATCAATGCAAGGGACAAAGGAAAATTTATCTGAGCTGCAAGCAAGGTCAAAACAATGCTATTATATGATTCCCCAAGTCCATCCAAAGCATGCTACGAGCCACTCAACATTTCTGATTAAACCTCAATCTTCCTCTCACCTAACCATCCACACACCTTCCTTATAAATAGGGGAAGGTGTACCCTTCATTTGCCAAGCATTCAAAGCCAAAGAACCCCTACTGAACATTTGACCTGAAGCTTCAAAAATAGAGTTTGCTTTTCTGAGTTTCAGACCATTTTAATCCCAAACAACCATCTAGAAACCTTCACTAACCTTCACTCAATCTTTCTAAACCGCTAACTCATCTTCCCTAAGCCTCTTCTGAGTTGAGCCAAGTCGTTGGAATACCTCTCTGAGTTATTATGATTAAGTTGTTCCCTTCACCATCATCATCCAAACAAGTTCCTAATCATCTCAAAATGCTTTTCTGATCATTAACCCTAAGTTTTCAGCTTTTATTGTCCCACTTCCAGAGTTTAATTTTTGAGCTGAGTCATTTGAGTTCTTTTGGTTTGTGGCCAAATACTCCACACTCAGAGCCAATTAATGGCTCATGAGTGTGGAGCTTAGATTGTTTATGTGTTTGCAACATGATTCCATGAAAAAATCTGGTTGAAAACGTGTATTTCCAAGTTTTGATTTTTGAGTTTGGCTCGAGGAAGAAGGTGACTGTTGCACGCGTTTGATTTCAAAAATATTGGTTCTCATGTCCTGAATGGTTAATACATGCATGCATTCAATTTATTTATTATGTTTATTGATATTTGCTTTGGTGAAGTTATTAACACCACCGAGCGCTTGGCCTAGTGGGAGAAGGGGTTGATCCCCCCATAGCGTTTGCATCCCATTTATTTATTTTCACTTATCTTAGGGGGACATGTTTGTAAGACCATTATCCTTTATTTAGCTTAGGTCACTCTTTTGCACACACAAGACTTTCTCTTGGGATATGTAACACCCCATAATGCTTTCAGGATTATTGTCTGACCCCACAAGCTAACACGAGTCTTTTCAGCATGTTTTGTCCTCACTCACAAGCTTTCCAGGAAACTTCCCAGAAGGTCACTCATCCCAGTACTACTCCAAGTCAAGCACGCTTAACTATTAAGTTCTTATCTGTTAGGCTACCGAAAATAAGATGCATCTTATTGGTATAGGTAGTACCAATTATTCCTTATAAGCATTCATTCAACCATGCATACCCATGCCTACATAGTCTCATGATCCCTCTCATTCCGATGTGAAATCGGTTTTTTTCCTAGAAGCCACTAGGAGTGTCTTATTGTCATGCCTCGTGCACTTACAACCAATCCCTCTCCCTCGGGTGTAACATATAACCACTCTTTGGCCTCTCTGGCGTTACATGCCCACCAGCTTCTGCTTGGTTCATCCCTGAACCACATCGTACTGGGAGAGATCTGGCTCTGATACCATTTGTAACACCTCAAATTGCTTTCAGGATTACCGACTGACCCCACAAACCAACACTGGTCTTTTCAGCATGTTTTGTCCTTACTCACAAGCTTTCCAAGAAACTTCCTAGAAGGTCACCCATCCCAATACTACTCCAAGTCAAGCATGCTTAACTATGGAGTTCTTTTCTGTTAGGCTACCGAAAACAAGGTGCATCTTCTTTTCGGTAGTTTGTTCCATAAGAACTCCGCAGTTAAGCGTGCTTGACTTGAATTAGTATTTGGATGGGTGACCTTCTGTGAAGTTTCCCGGAAAGCATGTGAGTGAGTAAAAAGCATGTTGAAAAGACCCATGTTAATTTGTGGGGTCAGTCGATAATCCTGAAAGCAGTATGAGGTGTTACAAGCTACCTTACAATGGGACCCTTTATGTTCTTATTCATTTTCCCAATCAAGTTTAAAACACTTAATAACTACGATTAGTTTTGTGTGCCACGAGCCTTAAGTGGTGGAAAATGAGTGAGAATGGAGCTTTCCTACCCTCACTCTGATTATTTTGAACGCAAGACGCTTGGCTTGTTGTCTAGAATATTCACCCCGCCCCTAGACTTTAGTGCAATCTAATCATAAACATATCTTTTCATAAACCCTTATTCAAGGTAAAATCAATTCAACTCATAAAACCTAATTTTTGTGCCTTAGGGGCACCACCCTAAAAACCCTTTTCTCAAAGGTAAAAACAACAAACACACAAACATTTTCTACTCTGAACTACGGGGATCTGATTCGTCATCCCCGATGATTGATACGTAGGCACAAGGGCGAAAATCCTTAGCGAGCACAATAATAAAAACCAAAAATCCATCTCTTTCACATACATTCTTTTGAAAATAAAATAATAATCATGATAAATATCCATATACGCAAACAACCCAAATGGTTCCCGTGGAATACCATGGATGTGAGGGGTGATAATAAATTCCCTTTGCGTAACCGACTTTCAAACAAAAATCTCGGTTGCAAGACCGATTCCTTATCCCTGCGTATCCAGTGCACGTCTATTTTCTCGAGGGTTTTATCGACTATATTTCTCTTACCTATTGTCGCATCGCGAAAAACAACCAGCGGGAAAAGACACAGAGCCACCACCGTGCGTTATTTATCCCAAAGGAGGGAAAGGAAAAGCTCGAAGTAAACCTGGAAAGGAAAGGAATGGTCTTACGACCAGAGATTGCAAGGTACGGGAGTCGGTTACGCAAGGGGAAGGTATTAGCACCCCCTCACGTCCATTGTACTCGACGGGATCCATGCTCAAAAGAATAGAATAAGGTTGCTAATAAACTGCACACACTGGAATAAAACACAGGTGAAAGACGGAGGAAAGAGACTCGGCAGGATGTCGCATCCTAGGCCTACGTAGTTTGTCAGAAACAAACATCAGAGTGAACGTAGTTCGGGGAAATGGCAGACATGCTCGCTAGGACATCGCATCCTATGCATACGTATCTTCTCTATCCAGAGTAAGAATCAGAGCACTCGTAGCTCGGCTAACGCACGCCGAAACAAAACACCGAAAAGAGACGCTGAGACGTCAAAAAAGAAACCCAACACGGAAACAGATTGCCAATAGCTGGTCTTACGTCCGACTCTGAACAAAACAAACGCCAACAGGAAACAGAATGCCAATAGATGGTCTTACATCCGACTCCAAACAAACAACGCAAACAAGGAAACGGAATGCCAATGGCTGGTCTTACATCCAACTCCTAACACACACAAAGAATCGCTAACCAGCAAATCACCAAAGAAAGAGGTTCTCCATGCGAACCGAAACAAAAAGAGACGCTGAGACGTCAAAAGAAACAAGGTTATCAAATTAACAAGCTAATAGGGAGTCTGGTACTCGAGCCTAATAGCTGTCACACGCAAAAAGAAAGAAGGTTGAAAAAGCAAAAGGGTGCCCGGAGAGATCTCGCACGATCTCCTGCCTACGTATCTCATCTGGTATGAGAATCAGGGCGACGTAGTTCCCCTTAACAGGGGAGAAAATACTCCTCACCAGAGACCAGGGAAGCACAACTAAGAGGGAGACTATTCTCGAGCCTAGAAGTTGTCATGCAATCAGTAATCCCTATGTTGAGGTCTCTAATCCTATCCAGGAAGGGAGAAAAGCACAAACATCAATTCACATGTATACAATCATCACACACTATATGCAACCAAGGGGCTCAAGCAAAATAGGTGGGCTTTAGTCAAGGGGTCATATCAACCTCGACAAATAAGTCAGAATGCAAAAGGGTAATAGGGGCTCTTAACCACTGACATTGACCGTTAGGGTGAGCAGATGAAAGGTAATGAGGATAAGACCTCATAGCTCTTAACCCTGACCTGGGTGAGCTTGAATCAAAGAAGACGTGGGGATCCAGAAAGAGGGACCCTATTCCACTTGACTGACTCTGTATACAAAGATCTTGGGTTAGGTTCAAGAGCATCAGCACGTAGTGCGAGCATAATGAACGACTCAACGATTAACAGGGGATTGATTGCTAATCCCTTCTATCGGTCAATTTCCTATTCACTTAGGAGGACTTTAACAAAAACATGCCTCTTCACTTAGGAGGTCTTTGGCACAAATATAAACAAACACAATCATTGCCTCTTAAGGAGGACTTCAGCCAAATGCCTGCCAAAACAAAAGGACAGGGCTTCCAGACTACATGGAGTTAGAAGGCTAAACTACCTCAGTGGTGTACCAACCATACTCCAAAGCAAAGAAAAGCTAGCTAGCAAGAGCTAAAAGTGGCTAATGTACCTGTACAAAAGCTAACCAGTCAGTATTGTATTCAGAGAAACAAACAGTCAACAACAGTGAGACATTTCCAATATGTACACAATGCAAGTCATAAATGCAATCACTCAAGTGAGTTCACTACATCAAAGGACCTACAACACAACAATAGTTAGTTATCAAAGCAACTTGCATCTCAAGTAATGAGATCACATCAACCATTAGAGCTAGATGCTTGAACCTGAAATATAAAGCTCAATTGGTGAGTACAAACCACTAGTGCAAAGACTAGGGTCAAAGGCAAAGCAAATAGTCAAAACAGAAGTTGATATTTCACATGAAGCACATTTAATCAAACAAGAACATGTCCTAAAAAGGATCAAATCCAAATCATAAAGCAAGGCCATCACATGAACAAGATAAGGCAAAGGCAAGCAAAGGTGATCAAAGTTGGACCTCAAAGATATAAAATCCACATTAAAACAGAAAAGCATCCAATGATCATGAAATTTTTTATACAAGTACTTCATGTTAAGAATGAACATCATATAAAAATTCAACGCCAGAAGAGATCAAATGGCATATGGATGAAAATGTACAAATGCACCATACAAATTGTGACACAAATTGTCACATCAAACGTCCATATGTCCAAAACAGTGGTAGAACATGATAAAAATGCCAAACCAATTCTCAAAAATCAAGTAACATGTTAGGATCAAGCATGTTAAATTTCAAGTTAATTGGACAAACAATGAGCATTTCACAACACAATTGGCACAATCATGTCATTTTGGTATCATGTTCAAACAATCAAGCACAACCAAAAATATAGAAGTACAAAAATCATGGAATTAACATCACAAAATAATAGACATCACAACAATCATGTGGAAAAAAGTTTGAACTAATTTGGACAATTCTACTATTTTTTGTGAATTTTAGAAGTTGATGAACAAAATGAAATAATATGAAAAATAATGTTGAAAATGGAATTTGAAATGAAATTGGCAATATGTACATCAGGAAGGATCGAACCAAGGTTATGCAAGTCAAAAGAAGCGCTTAAATAAAACAATTGAAAAACTGAAGAAATGCATGGCGTTGGATTCGAACAGAGGAGCATAAGGTCATAGGCGCGCTCAGCATAAAACAAATAAAAAATAAGAAAACACATGCGCTTGGAATCGAACCCAGGCTTGTAAGGTCCATGCAACGCTCATAAAAAAAATCAATTAAACATGTTAAGGCCTAGGCTCGAACTGAGGTTTGGACGTACGCAAGCGCGCCTGGCAAAACGAAGTCGTTTTAAGGCACAAACCCTAGGCGCATGTAGCAGACGGCGGAGGACGGTGGAGCAACCGTCTTCTCCGACCGTCTCCGGCGGAGCTCCGCCAATATTTTTTCCAGAATTCTATGAAATTGGTACCATTGGAAAGCTCTTCTTACGTACATTCCAAATCCATGATTAACTAAGCCTAATTCCTAATATATTTTACAGATCGAACGAAAGAAGTTTCACCATCTAAACTTTAAATCACTATATCTCACTCATCTCTCATCCAAATTCAAAGATATTCATATCAGAATCACCAGCAATGAAAGATCTACAAGATCCTATGCATGAAAAGGCAAAATAAGACGATCGAATTTTCACCAACCTGTTATGCAGTGATCAAAAACAGTGGATTCAAGTGCTCAAATCTTCCAGATCTCCTTCCTCAACCTTGATATGAAGCTCTATGCACAAATCAATACTTGACACGACCTAGATCTTGCTTAATTTGAAGCTTCCATGTTCATCTTCATGTACTTGTGCAACTTGATTTTTGCTCCAATTCTTCAATCCAATGCTTGATTTGTACTCAATAATGCTCAATGAACCAGATTATGCAAGAAAATTCATGAGTTGTGTGAAGAATTTTGAAGTTTGTATTGAGAGAATTTTTGGAGGGAAATGCAATTTCTAGATCTAGAATGTGTATTATGGCAAATTCTGTTATGATTTGTTATTTATATGGTCCACTAATCACAATTCTAATCCACATTAAGCTTGGTTAATTAACATTAGTGAAATATGGAATGAAATGCAAAAAATGAATAATGAGGTTGCATGGCAAATTCCTACGTGAATAGTAGCATGCAAATGCTTGGATTCACTTAAAATCATCCAAAAAACACAATGCAAGTGGTATTTTACTCATGTGATGCACTAAATTTGAATCCCCCATTTTCCCTCCAAAATGCACTTGAATGGACATATAATCATATGAACTGTTTTCATGCAATGCAATTCTTGATTTGGAAAATACTGGTCATGATAAGCATAATGCAAAAAGAGTGGCTCAAATTGGAGTTTTGAGCCAAAAGTTATGCCATGTTGAACCTCCATGTATCCTCTATGATCAATTGGACACAACTCCTCAACCATTCATCTGAAATTCATGATCTTGGACTTTTTGGAAATAGGAGAGAAAGACCTACAACTTTCATGTTCAACAAAAATTCATTTGAAGCTTCTTTGATGATGTAATATCAAGTTGAATTTGAATTGAAAACTTTCCATTTTTGGAAACTTGAAATTACAGGTCACTTTCCAATTTTGGAAACTTTTGATATGACCTCAAATTCTTCAAGATAGTTGTTTGAAATGTCAAATGGACTTCTTTTGAACATGAATGAAGTGTCTCAACTCACTTCCCCACCTCAAAGTCCTCAGTTCTTGCACAGTTGACTTTCTATGGTCCTCAGATGACCTTGACATGCTCTGATCAGCTTGAGCCTCCACCACTTGAGGAAATGACTCAGAAATGAAACCCTAGCTCAAATACGCTCAATATAATGATCATGTGACCTCCATCTCAATAGAATACCTCCTCTCCTTGAAAAACCCCAGTTGGAATAGAAGTCATTGATTAGGGTTGACCAGGGGTCAAAACCCTAATCCAAAGGAACTTGAGAATGCCATGAAACCCTTGATGAGGATAGAACCATGATGATGGTGATATACCCTTGCAATCAATATAATACTCAAGATCTTTGAAGGATCAGGAAACCCTAATGCACTGCAAACCCTCAGATGGTTGATCACCACTTCATAAAGACCCTCATGCATGAATTACTTAACTTCTCCATCTTCTGCCAAGACTTTGGAGGATGACTTCCTGTTTCCACATGATATGCTAAAATGCAAATGCCTAATGTCCTAAAACATGAAATGCAATATGCTAAACTAGTCCCAAGAAGAGGAGGGCAAATTTTGAGGTGTTACACCTATCTTATAGAGGCACCATAAATAAAATTTGGTGGCGACTCTTCTAATTTTCCATCTCTTTGGCATTTCTTTAAAGTATCAGTTCCTTGTTATCGTGTGAAATCCCGGTAACGACAGCTGGCGACTCTGCTGGGGAATACAGTTTTCCCTAAGCAAGTCTAGCCTAGTTTGGGTTGTTCTCCGTTTTGCGTACATGGGGATTTATCAGTAATTTTTTTCCTGTATATTTATGTTATTGCTAACTTGTATGTATTTTCTATGTTTGTCTATTGGTCTGAAACCATGGCTCTATGACGAAGAATGTTTGGAGGCAATAATAATTGCAATGAGAACCTTGTGTGAAAGACTCTCCACCTAAGTTTGAGAGCTTGCTTGAGATAGGAGAGGTTGAGTAGTATTGGTCCCCGAGGTGCCTTCCTCGTAAGGGTCGTACGAGAACCTCACTTAGTGGTAGACTCTCTTAAGGGGATTGATGACCATCATGCTTTCGACATAAGCATCCTTTCCTTTATTAGAGTTCGTGACTAAGACCCCCTTTTATAACATTTAACCATGGCCAGCCTAGACCGATGGTCGCGTAGTATAGGCCCCCGAGGTGTCTTTCTCGTAAGGGTCGATACGAAGATCTTACTTAGAGTAGATGACCTTGATGGAGTAGTCGCCTAGCAAGTAAATTGACATAAGCGGCTGACAGTCAAGGAAGTCCATGACTCTTTGGGTAGTGTTTTCTACCCAACTTCTCAAAAGCCTTAGATCATACAAAGCGAGAACCATGTGATTTGGCTGAGGAATCTTGTAACTGGGTTGAGAATTGTGGAAGTAATTGAAAGGCCACTTAAGTTATACTGTGACAACAAATCAGTCATCTTGTATTCCAATAACAATAGGTGCTCGACCAAGTCAAAACATATTGACATCAAGTTCCTAGTTGTTAAGGAAAGGGTACAAAGTGAACAAATTTTCATATAACACTTAGGGACAACCTCCATGATAGAAGATCCTCTTACAAAAGGTCTTCCATACAAGGTCTTTCATGAGCACACTACTCGCACGAGTGTTTCACCGTTAGGGGAGTCTTTGGTTTACTGGGAGTTAATCAATTATGAATTTTATGTTTTATGCTTGGTATTATGTATGCATACTATGATTTTGGATGTTTTCCAATTAATAAAGCTTGATATTTAGTAGTTTATATTTTGTACGATAAAGTTATTGAATGATCTCACTAAAATAAAGTAGGACCAGTTAAAAATCGACATATACAGACCAACGTCATGTGATTTTTATGCTGCATATTTTATGATGGATCTATGTCATTTAGTTGTGTCACTATTGGTGATCATTGATGGGTTTCGTTATGATTGATACAACGAAAATCACCTTGGCTATGTATATTGGCATGACTAATGGACGATATAATTTAAATATGCTTAAGGAATATAATGGCGAATTTTGAGCTCATAAAGTCTAACACATGTGTATGATTACATATGTGACTAGTGTGAGATTGTTAGAATTTTGGATCACAATTGCAATATTACATATGTTATGACCATTATGTAATTAGTCAAAGTTGTAGTGATCTAATTAATAATAAGTTTATGTCTAAAAATATAAATATCATGAAAGGTAAGGTTAATATGTAGATACCGTAAGTCAATATTTAATTTGATGAGAGGGCAAATCAAGATATTGAAAACTAAGAAATAACCCTAAGGTTATTTGTATGAGTTATGGTCCCCATTTGTAGAGAACACAAAATGGCTTATTAGAAATTCTCTCTTCATCCTCGTCAAAAGGGAATCAAGGAGCCATAGAAGAACTCTAAAAATTAGAAGATCAAATACCCGTAAATCTTCAGTGATTTCCAATGACAAACTCAGGTACGCTCCCACTTTTGTTCTCTGATTGAATTATGATATGAGTTTAAGAGATACAAGTTGATGGATTATCAACTAATATGGAGTAGTTTAGAGTCTTGATCTTGATTTCTATATCGATAAAAAATATAAGGTTATGAACAAATTCTAACAATGCGCTGAAACAAGCATGCAACAAGTAAGTCATAAAAAAAAAAATAACCGATAACTGAGGAATCCAATCACAAGCACAACCTTAATTCAAAATTCAATTTAATTATCACAACGCAATAGACAACAATTTTCATTAAAAAAATGTAATTATTTATTTATTAAAACTAATAATTTTAATAAATAAATAAAATTAAACACAATTTTCATGATTTAGAGGACAACAACATAAACTTTACACAAATTGAAAGATAAAAAAAACTAATTTCAGAAAATAAGAGTTTTTAAAAATGATCCCAAAAATTAAATTGAATATGATATGAGTGACTCTAATATCAATTTTTAAAATTTGTTCATAACCTTATAATTTCTATCGATATAGAAATTAAGAATAGAACTTTAAACTAATATATACTAATCGACAACCCATCAACTTGTATCCATTAAACCCATATCAGAATTCAATCAGAGAATAAAAGCGGAAGCATACCTGAGTTTGTTATTGGAAATCATTGAAGATTTGCGGATATTTGATCTTCGGATTTGTAGAGTTCCTCTATGACTCCTTGATTCTCCTCAAACGGGGATGAAGCGAGAATTTCTGAAAAGCTGTTATGCGTTCTCTATAAATGGGGACCATAGCCCCTTTAAATAATCTTAGGCTTATTTCTTAGTTTTCAATATTCTAATTTGTCCCCTCATCAAATTAAAAATTGACTTATGGTATCTACACATTAATCTTACATTTCATGATATTTATGCTTTTAGCCACAAAATTATTATTAATTAGACCACTACAACTTTGACTAATTACATAATGACCCTAACATATGTAATATTATAATTATGACCCAATGAAATCACGTTATCCTCCCGACACTTATACATTTTCCTCAATGAAAGAAAAACTATTATAAATAAGAGTAAGGAATAAGGAGCTTCATCTTTAAAATGCTGGGTAAATGGGACTTTTAAGAAAATCTCTTCTATAGTTACATTTTCAATTGGGTGTTAAATTTCCATTAACTTTAAAAACTTTATGTGTCTTTGCTTTTCATTTTATTGCACCATGATAATTTTTTTTACTAACAATAAAAAGAACAATCCACTTCGATCAAAGTTTTTGGTCATAATTTTTTAGACGGTAATTAAATAATAATATTTTTAGCCAATAGTAAATTCGTTCACGGAAATCATGTTATCATGAAAATGGATAGTTTTCTCCTTATATATTCGGGAAATCACATAGGCTTCTAGCCTAAGTTCTTTAAGATGTTGTAATTGGAGCTTTTTTCCCATAACTGCTTTCTCCATTTCAAGATCATAACTCTCAATAGTCCAGTAAGCACGATGCTCAATTTCCACAAGGAGGTGACATGTCTTACCAAATACAACTCAATTCAGAGACATTCATATAGGTTTTTTATTGGTTTTTCATTGAGCCTAGAGCTCCTCTTCTAGCTAGTGGCTCCAGTCCTTCATGTTTGATTGGACAATCTTCTCTAAAATATGCTTAATTTATGTGTTTGAGATCTCAGTCTACCCATTAATTTGTGGGTGATACAGTTTAGAGACCCTGTGAACAAAACATACTTCCAAAGCAAAGCTTCCATGCATGCGGTTATATAAATGAGTGTCTTGGTCACTTATGATAGCCCGTAATATTTCAAACCTGCAAAAATAAAATTTGACCTGATAAAATCAACAACAACTCTACAATCATTAGTTCTAAAAGGGATTGATTTCACCCACTTTGACACATGATCAACAATAAGTAAATGTAAGCAAAACCAAAAGATAAAGGGAAATGACCCATATAGTCAATTCTCCATACATTTGACACCTTACATAAAAACATAGGTTGCCGAGACATCTCCCTCCTACAAGTGATTGTTGTTCCTGTTATTTGACATTGCTTACAAGTGTGGTAAGTTTCATAAGCATCCTTAAAAATGGTGGGCCAAAAGAAACCATATTCTAGGACCTTTATTGTTATCTATTATGGACCAAAGTGCCCCCTACCTGGGAGGCATGACAAAACTTCAAAATAGATCGAACTTTATGGAAGGGAACACATCTCCTAATGAGTCGATCACTATAAAACTTACACTTATATGGATCATCCAACACTAAATATTTTGTATCACTTTTAAGTTTTTGATTTTTTTTCTCTAGATGCATTTGCAGGAAATACTCCACCAACAAGAAAACCAAGTAAATCATCAAACCAAAGATTTACCTCACAATGCTGTGAAAGATGCTCATTAGGGAAATAATTCTAAATGGAGAATGAATCTTCATGTTTCTCTAATCTTCTCAAGTGATCAAGCACTATATTTTTAACTCCACTTTTATCTTTAATCTCCCAATCAAATTCTTGGAGAAATAACACCCACTGAATCAATCTTGATTGTTATTTTGATTTTATCTACATGAACTTCAAAGTTGTATGGTCAATAAAAATTATTGGAAACTAGGAAATATGATCTAAAATTATCAAGAGAAAACACAATATGCAAAAGCTATTTTTTATGGGTAATATAATTTGATTGTGCATAATCTAAATTTCTAGAAGCATAATACATAACATGGGAACCCCTACAAATTCTCCGTGCAAGAACCGCACCTACTGCATATTCATATGCATCACATATAATTTCAAAGGGGTTAGTCTAGTTGTATGGCTAGATAATGGGAGTATAATTCATCACCTTATTCAAGAAATCAAATTCCTTTTTGCATTTGTCAACAAAGGTGAAAGTTATATCCTTTTGCAACAAATATGACATTGGAAGAGTTGTCTTGATTAAATCTTTGATAAAGTGCCTCTAGAAACCTGTCTGACCAAGAAAAGAATGATCTCATGAATGCAAGATGGATAAGGAAGATTAAAAATCACATTAACCTTACTCCTAAAATAATGTCAAGTTCAACCATTAAATGACATTTTTTTTCATAATTTAAAATTAGGTTAGTTTCAACGCGTCTATGAAAAACTTTATCCAAACTATTAAGCCATACATTAAAATAGGAACCATACACGCTAAAATCATCCATAAACATGTCAATACAATTTTCGATAAAATCAACAAAATACTAATTATGCATCGTTGGAAAGTTCCAAAAGCATTGCACAAATCAAAGGGCATCCTCCAATAGGAAAAAGTTCCAAAGAGGCATGTGAAAATGGGTTTCTCTTAGTCCTCTAGTGCAATACGAATATGAAAATAACTTGAAAGACCATAAAAAAACAATAATGAGACTTAGCATCCAAATGCTCCAGCACCTGATCAATCAAGAATATAGGAAAGTAATCATTCCTAGTTGCATTATTCAATCTCCTGTAGTCAATTCATACTATCCAACTATGATACACCCTAGTAGGAATCAACTCAATGTTCTTTTTTTAACCATTGTTAGTCTGGTTTTTGTAGGGACCACCTGTACTAGGCTTACCCAATTACTGTCAGAGATGAGATATATGATACCAACTTGCAAGAGTTTAGTCACCTTCTTTCTCACAACATTCAAAATCAATGGGTTAAGCCGCCTTGTGGGCTGCCTAACTGATTTTTCCCAAGTATAATCTAATGTGTACACAACGACAAGTTAATTCCAGGATTGTCAGCCAATGTCCACCAAATTGTCTTATTGTGTTTCCTTAATACTTGCAGCAACTTCTATTCATGTTCAGATTCAAGTTTAGATAATATTATTAGTTAGTTTTTTTTATCCATTTCTGAAAATTCGTATTTTAATTCTCATGGATTTTCTTAAGCTTTAAAGCAGGTTATTTCTCAATGGATGATTTTTTTGGGCAGCAGTAGAAGTCACATTTACATTTGTAACATCAACCTTTTCACCAAAAATATTAGAAGAAATGTATGCAGAAGTATATACCTACAAAGAAACTTGAAACTTAATACAAACTAAACATAAATGAGTATAATTACATACAATACAAGTATAAATACCATCAAAAATAGACAGAGGGGGAAAATTATCAAAAAGTGAGTCAATATATGTTTCATCAACCAAATCAGTAAGCAATTCAATTTGAAAAATATAATGCTCTTACATGGGGTGTTTCATAGTATTAAATATGTAAAATTTTACGATGCTATGTCAAACTCTATATAAAAATTTCAAACGTTAATATCAATTATTGTTTTAACACTTTTAAAGAAAAATATTCCTAAAATGATAAGCTCACTAGTGATTGTCTCACCCTAGATATCTAGAGTGTAAAAGTTGACAAAAATATCAATTAATTAACTTGAACATGTACATCCTCTGTTAATCCAATTAGGCAAACACTTCTTCTATTTTCTAGTTGAATGGTAACACATGTATTATGTAAAAGTCCAAGAGCAAGAGTGTTAAAAACATATGTAGGTCTACCATTGAAGGAAACACCTAAATCAAGCATGTCATTTCAAATTTACTATGACATATGGTACATGGAATGGAAAAAGTTCTTAGATCTTTGTATTTTTGGGGCATGGGATAAATGAGGGTAGAAACATTATGCGATATATTAAATCTTTCATGTTGTTTCAGTCTTCTCTTAAGTGTGCACAAGTTTTTGAGAAATTTGGCATATTTTAGAATCTGCTTAATTGCTTCAAGGAGTGGATTGTTCATTTCCACCTTTCTGAATGTATATAATATTTCCCTGTCTCTGTTTGTCTCGTCCATTTTTTAAAGTCTTCACTGTTCTATAAGGGAAATGAAGTGGTATGGTTGTCCTTGCTAAAAATTAATAGGTTTAGGTTAAAAAAATCAATTTTTTTCGGTGTTGGTTCAACAATTTTTCCTCATATCATAGCAATGACACTTACATTAGGAACATTTAGATTCACAAATGTCTGGGAAGATAGTTAGTTTGATCCTTAAGTCAGCATGTGATTAATTGAAGTAATCATTAGTCCAATCTTAGTCTCTAAAATTTGAATGGTGGAGTCCATTCTTAGTTGAAATTGAAGATTTTGGATAACCATTTGCTTGACAAGGTCTTCCAGTTAAGGTTTTGATCTAACAACTGATGGGTTATTTTACTGTTGTCTAGGTTTCTCTTGTTCAAATGAATTTTCATATCTCACGTTTGGATGGTTTCTCCAACTAGGGGGTACCTGTTAGTGAAAATATCATGGTTATTGTATCAATCATAGTTGCTGGTTGAAAATTGTATATGTTTGTTGCATATGCTTGAGACACATCGACATTTAAAGGACCCTCTTGCAAGGTAGGATATGGATCTGTTGGATGCTCAGGATAAACAAAAATACCATAAACACTCGTTTAAACTTTGCATATTGCGAACTATTACCAATGAAGTATGTTCGTCAAGTCACTTCTCTAAATTATTGTTAGAAGTAGAAGAAGAAGCTTGAATCGCATTCACTCCTTTTGTTAATACTGCTAAATCGTTTATGGTTTTGAACTTCTAAGAGTTAATTGACATATTCTCAATCCAGGATTTCACATCTTCTGGGGTCTTATCAACAAGTTCTCCTTCACTAGCAACATTTGAGATGTTTCTATCCATAGGTAGAAAACATTCATAGAAACAATGGATGATAAATTGTTCACTAGTTCGCTGTTAAGGACAAATAGACACTAGTTTCTTGAATCTCACTCTTTTTTAATCTATCTAGTGCCACATATTTCTTTTCTGATCGAAGTAGCTCTTGAGGCAGGAATTTTTTTCTAAGACCATTTTCTTGTAACATAGTTTGGTTAAAGGTAGTACAACTAATCTTTTGCAGTAACTTGAAGTGAGAATATAATGACTCTCAACTTTATATGATCCTTTATGACTTGCTCAGGTTTCAGGGGTGTAGAGAACATTACCTAAAATTCCACCAAGTGCTTATGAGGATCCTCACCAATAAGACCACTGAAATTTGGCAGCATGTGTATCAGATCACATTTAAGTTCAAATGGTACAACAAGTTTAAGATATTCAACACAACACACAATGTATGATAAGTGATATTAGATGCAATAAGTTCTCTTAAAGTTCTTAAAGGTTAAACAATATTATGATTAATAAATTCACTATCAAAATCAAATAAAGTATAACTAAACAACAACATAAAATTTTAAGAATGTCCCCATTACTAAAACCAAAGTGGAAAATGAAAAAAATATAAAAATTATAAAAATAACACCAAAATATTCTAACAATCATATAATGATAAAATAATTTGTTTCGTTTTTTTTTTAAATATGAAAAATTCAAAAAAAAAAAAAATAGCTCATAAGTCACCTGCGTGACAAGCAAAAATACTTACCACTAAAGTACACCCCTGTAAATCAACAAAAAGTCTTAAATATAAAACTCTAAAATCGGCTAATATTACTAGAGAGTCATCGACAACGACATCAATTTAATATGGTGTTGTGTACGAGTCAAAAGTGAGTTATTAAAATGTATTTTCGGGAAGCGACACTCGAGTTCGCAAGCACTCATAATTAAGTACTTACCAGTTTTTTTCCTCATTTGGACAGTTTTTAGAAGTTTTGATAGAAAATGTGTGTGAGAAAAAATTAATCTATCCATTAAATCGACAATTCTGAATTTTCGGTTTTTAGGGGTCAATCTCTAATTCCAATCCTATTAATGTTTAACTACAGAGTAATTAAACAAGCATCAATCAACCCTATGCAAATTTGAGTTTCTATTTTCGAATCAAACGTCAAGGTTAACAATAAACTATAGTTGAGCAATTAAGCGTCGTAAAACTACAACCTAATGATTATGCCATAAAGAACCAAATTCTATCGATCTGAATCCTATCAATTATATCTGCATTTGAACTAAGAATTATAATACAAATTGAATCATATAAAATATAATAGTAGTGATGAAATTAAATAAATAACATAAAAATCTGGAGTCTTGATGAATTGACAAAATTGTGAATCGAAGAAAAATTTCAGCCAACCATAAGACTAAGGTTTTGTTTTCCTTACGAACTTCATGAACAAAATTATATAATTCGAGACCGTGTTTTTGTCTCAAAATAAAAAAAATTAATAGACAATGCTTTTGGGCTTTAAGAGCATTGGATCCAAAAATATAAAATGGTCCAAAACATAATTTTATAACTTTGATTCAAATCCGATACGAAAAACAAAATAAATGATTTATTATCACTTTGAAGTAAAACTTGTATTTTTTTCTATTGAATTTTTATCGCCTATTCATACGCGTCAATCTGCACATTGCCCAGTTTATGATCTACACAATAAACGAGCATTAAAATACAAATACTGTTTGTTCCAAAAATAAATACAATAAATAAACATAAAAATTATATGATTCAAATTTAAAATATATTAAAACAGACAAACTAAACTCAAGTCACCTTCAAACTATTGAAGTACAAAGATGAAAAAAGTGCCAAAATGCACTACTCATGAGCAATGTCTAGTCACGCAATCCACTTAGTATGATTACAATCCCCCCTTATGTCCAGTAATATAAACAACCTCTCTAATATTTATTTTCAATCTTAAACATGATCTAGATAAATCCTCCAAATTTATAAATAGAAAAAATATTATACACAAAAACATTACTAAATAGCATAATAAGTTTATCATTACAATAAATATTTAAACAAATCACATGTTTCATATAAATAGGAGAAAATTCATTTCAAGAGACTTAATCTAAGAGAATTACTCATCTTACAAAGGATGAGGGTTGAAACTCTTAATGATTCATTTCCTTCTCGTCGTTCCGATCCTGAAAAATATGCCTCATCTCTCGTAAAATTCAAAATTGAAACAATTTGATGTGTTTTACAATTTATAGAAAAAATGTCATTTTCCTTTGTGTCGCTTTATCCTAATGACACTCCACGATTTTGCAACCTCGATGATGTATTAGATCATAAAAACATGTCATTTTTCCTATCTTGAACAATATGATATTTTTAGTAGCTAAATGTTATTTTTATGCTCTACAACGCATCGCACATTCTGTTTTACGTGACTCAGTTTTTCATTTTATTATTTTCTCTCGACTCTTGTAAGATAACAAATAATTTGTCTGGTTAAGATTATTTTAGCTTTTCAAGATTCTTTAAAATCTTTATTAAAACCTACAAAAACAAAAACAATTAAAAGCAAAATTACTTAAAACAAATATAAATTATACTAAAAAACATGACATCCATAGATCTTCAAGAAGTTCTAGGGTCTTATCTTCTTTATGATGTCCTAGGATAACTTCAGATAACTTAGAACTCTTTGAGGTAATAATTTTTTAATATGGCTTTCATTTATACTTTCCATGATAAAGTTAATCATTTTGAATTGGTTTTTAACACCTTTGATTTTACTACCTCATTGTACACCTTCATTGTTAACATACTTTCTTCTAAGTTGGTGTTGCCCATACTTGTTAGCAAGAATAGTTGATAAAATATCAATGGGATTCCTTAATTCTATAATATGTATAGCACCACAAATTGATAAGCACGTCTTCTACAATCCTGTAAGGAAGTTTGATAGAATTGTCCACAAATTGAAATTGCCTACTAGTGTTAATTACCTTTCAATTCTTAGCTTCTTATTTACTTTTCGAGATCAACACAATGTCTAGACATGCTAATAATATGAGCAAAAATATTAAAAGACATTCAAGCAGCTTCGTCATCAACATAATTGATAATTTGATTTCAATAATGAATATTTGAAAAAATTTCGGAGATGTATTTTCAGAAAACGAATGAATTATGTATATTGGATGCGCCCGAAGATATATCTATAAAAATAAGAGGGTGTTTTATGGGATGCATTAAGAAATTTTGAAAATCTTTCGTTGTTTTTATTTGTCAACAAAATCCCAACCTATTCTATGCTATTCTTATTTGGGCTTTTGGTTCGCTTGTTTGGGCTACATACCAGGCCTTAGAAAGTAACAAAATCTATTAGAAATGATTGAAAAATTTATTTGGCACCTTAGTTGTACCTAAAACCCCTTTTAATAATGTTAAAAGTACTTTTGTTATTATTTATTTCTTTTAAAAGTTACCGTTTACAAAAATCCACACTTGAAAAATTAGTAAAACTCAAAAATATGGTAGTTTTATTTAAAAATTCAATAGATTTTTTTACTCATCTAAATGGATTTTAAAAAATCTAGTTTGAGTTTTTATAAGATTTTTTGAAAAATCAAGTTTGAGTTTTTATATGGGCCTAAGATGGATGGTTCTCCTACATCTTGTATGCAGTTCTCTACCACTGATTTGATATGTTTTATATGAAAATTAAAAATTTTTAATTGATTTATTATATCTATGTGTAATTCATTATATATTTTAATTGATAGATATTCCTTCACATATTAAAGTGTTATCATGAACACAATTTATTGGAAGACAACATGGTATTATTGTTGTTACCTTCATTTTGATATAACAAGTGGACAAAGAAGGAGGAAAGAAAAATTGATTATGAGTTGTTAGAGGGGAGGAAACTATAAGAACAAAAAATCGTCTTAAGTCACTTGTACTATAAAAGTTAAATGCTCATTTAAATTGAGATCTGTGTCTAGCAGTAACGGTTAGAACATATCGATTAAATATGAAATTCACAATCATGATCTAGCTAAGGATTTATAGGATCATGACATATTCGACTGTTTAAAACAGGATGAAAGACAAGTTGTGACCAACATGACAAACTACGACATGTCGTCAAATTTCGTAGTGCTTGCATTGAAGGATAAAGATGTTGATAATCTTACGACTACGACACACGTTTATAAGGAAAGATTGACATACCAGTATATTATTAGAGGTCCATTAACAAAAATGAAACATCTGTTGAAACCTAATTCATGATGAGAAATACACGTGTTAGACTAGAAATGGGGAGGAATCAAATGTTATTGCTGATATATTCTAGATATATCTCGCTTCTATGAAGTTATTGAACATGTTTCATTTGATCTTGGTCTTAGATTGTATATACAAAACAAATAGGTACCAAATCTCACTACTTGAGATCATTGGTGTTACGTCAAACCAAATTAACTTTCTCAATTGTGTTTGCCTACTTGGAACATGAAAGAAAGGAAAACTTCACATGGGCAATGAAGAAGCTGAATGAGTTGTTCACGTCCGAAGTTGTTTCCCAAGGTCCCGATGACAGATCAAGAGCTTTCCCTAATGAATGGCTTTGAAGATATGTTTCCATCCTCATTCAATGTCTTGTGCATATTCCATATCTAAAAAAATGTTGATTCGAAGTGCAAGGAGTACGTCGAAGCTAATAGGCAAGAGCATGTTATGGATCTACGAAACAAAATAATGTATTCAAATGGTGTGTTTGAGTTTGAGCAACACTTACAGCATTTCGAGATGATATATGCTAATATCCATTCATTTATTAATTATGTAAGCCATACATAGTTAGTACTCTATAAAGAAAAGTTTATTTTTTCATGGACTAACTAAGTCACTCATTCAGGGAACATGTCAACAAACATGTACATCTTATAAAGTTGTGAGTTTAGTATTACTATACAAATTTTAATCAATATTTATTTATTTAATTTTTATCTAATGTTGTTTTATAGGGTTAAGTATGCTCATTTGAGACTCAAATACATGTTAAATACTAGTTGAGAAGATTTGTGCAGATGTTGGGATTGAGTCAACACCATGTTGAAGCTATAACTAGGTGCAATTAGAGTATCGTTTAAAAAAATATTGTCAACATTGAGCTTAGATATAACACTCAATTTTACTCAAGGTTTCATGAATTCGTCCTGAGATAGTGTATACAACACATTGTAAATGAGTTGTAAAGGGTAAAAAGAGTTGGTTGTGACAAAGACACATGTGGATGCTTCATTAGGACAACAATGAGTTACCTTGTGCATGTGAACTTGCAGGTCTTCAAATATAATGTTATCTCGTTCCATTGGAATCCATTCACGTATTTTGGAAGAAATTAAATATTAAAGAGTATGAAGTCATTCAAGAAGAGAGTTAGACACAATTGGAGTTAGACAAAGAATGTGAAAAAATGAAGAGGTATTTCAGCATATTGGATATAGTTGGTCAAAGGTCGATCAAGAAAAAGGTATGTGAACTTACATATCCATGTACAAATCCTATGTGTCCAACACAAGTAAAGTACAAGCCAAAAATAAAGTTAATAATAGTAGGGGAAAAGAGTGATGTGCATCATGATCCTTCACATTGAGAGTATGTTGATTCCTTGATGTGAAGTCAAACATCTAAGAGATCATCTAGTAAAGCTACATCAAGTCAACTGTCTAACAAGTCTTCAAGACATCTTTACTTTTCCTAATTTCCTATTTTCTTACACGACTACATTGAAGATATTATAGATGTAAAGGTTGAGGAAAATTATGGTTTTTGTGCTATTGGAGATTTACTTGGATGAGGTGAAGATTCATGGTCATTGGTTAAGACGCACCTAGATAGTAAGAATTCTCAAAATAACCGCTTGTATTCCAAGGTGTTTTATGACCTAGTCTCAAAAGTTAAGAGTTCATTGTCAATCTCTGACTTGGGTGTTCAAGATCGTGAGAAATGGATGACGATTCCTGACACGAGTTACCCTATTAATTCTAGATATAATGTTAAATTGGTCTCATTGTCCAGTAACCTTAACATCACTTTCTTCTCACTTGTGTTATCTCCATTTATGTCGCGATTAGATATGAATATATTGCAGTTGATTTTGCTAACAACAGTTACTGGGTTCAAGTGATGTTAAAACCCGATTGTCCATTGCCTCCTGTCACTAACCATTTGAGGTAAATTTTAATTAATAATGCAAGAGCATGGGAAACAACATATACGGGATGTATAACGCATTGTGAAGAAGAAGTCAGAAAGTGAACATGATTTATATTGTATTGATATTGTTCTATAGTTAGGATTATATTGATATTGTTGTAAGTTATGTTTATGTTATAGTAATGTGATGCTAATTTCATACGATCCAATGTTAAGTTAAGTTAAATTTTCAACATAAATCCAGTTATTATTTGGTCATCTCTTCCTCTTATCCTCACTAAACACAACAAAAAAACCAAAAAATAAATAAAACAACTCTATTGTCCTACCGAATTTTTAAAAACGCCTGCCACACCCCTATGCATAATGAACTTTTTGAAATATTTGGTGACCATAAATTATAACCATACGAGTATTTTTAAAACATTTGATATGAAACATGCATTTTTACTGACTATTATAAAATCTGGTAAAACATATAGCTTTATATCATTTTTTTGAAATATTGGATAAAAATGCATAAAAACAAACGGATTATACCGTGTATTCCTAAAAATACAGTATACGTCCATAAATTTCATACCAATAATTATAAAAATTTAGGAAAAATACATGCATAATGTGAAAAATCCAGTATTTTAGAAAAATATTTGGTGAAAATTGAAGGGACATCGAACTTATCTTGGTTTTGTAAAAAGCCACGAGGCTTGCGTCCAGTCTCCAAGAATAACACCTTAAGATTTCCACTAACAACTGAGAGTTTATGGTAAGTTCAATCGACAACCTTTTACCCCAAACTTTCATCTGAATTTTAACTTGCAACTTTTATAATATATCAGTTCAAGATAACAACTCTCTCTTGACTTTACAATTACGAATCAAAGATTATAAAAACGAATTACACAAGTTTCTGTTTAAGTAGTTACTCTTTCAGCATTAAAAGTATATGAAGTGTGTATGAAAATTTTAGGACCAAGGTGAAAGTAGAGGTGAAGGTAGAAAACTTGTGAAATTTCTCTATTGATAACAATATCAATTTACTTGTTTTGATATTTTTTCTTATTGTAATTTTATCATATTTGACTTCCTCACATAAGTCTCTGACTCACTCATAGGATGAAAATAAGTTTTATTGCATAAAATGGACATTTGACTAAAGTCAACAAAATTGACTCGAATCAAAGATTTGGATGATTTGAATCAAGTATTATCATTCATCATGATCAAGATCATGAGTAGTTTTGATTCGAAACACAAGCTTTCATGGTTTTCAAATATTGAATTCGGGAAACATGATTTGAATCATGATCCCATTTGATTCAAATCATGAACTCTTCCAACGCGAAATGAGTTCAATGCTAGAAACATGATTCTAATCAAGGTTTGATGTGACCCAAATCACATGACTCGAATCATGATTCAAATCACAGGTAAAATATTTTTTTCCAGTTTTCGTTGCATGATTTGATTCTTCTCATCTATTGACTCAAATTATTTTTTATGCATTTGACTCGAATCAAATAGTCATTTTTACATTGTTTTTGTGCTTTTTCTCTAGCACGTATATAAACGTTTTCTCTTTGAAATTTTCAACAACCTTTGATAACTTTTGTAGTTCATCATTCACACATTCAGTTCTCTCTAAGAGTCACCTATAATAAATAATTTTTTGAGAGTAAATCTCTTGAGTGAGAAACTTTGGTTTGTGAGAGAATTTTTGAAACTTTTTCTTATATCTCAAACACTAAACACCATTGGCGAGCATGTGTGTTGCTCAACTCAGAGAGAGAGAGAGAGAGAGAGAGAGAGAGAGAGAGAGAGAGAGAGAGAGAGAGAGAGAGAGAGAGAGAGAGAGAGAGAGAGAGAGAGAGAGAGAGAGAGAGAGAGAGAGAGAGAGAGAGAGAGAGAGAGAGAGAGAGAGAGAGAGAGAGGGAGAGAGAGAGAGAGAGAGAGAGAGAGAGAGATCCTTAAATGTGATAATTATTCTATGAATGTTTTTAAGATGAAAAAAATCCGACTTTTGGATTTCTGGCGAGTGAGTTCCATTGAAGAAAAGAAGAAGGCTCCAAAGATGATTTGAAGTTTCTAACATCTATCATCAATTCAAAGACTCAGACAAGGTAATCCCAATGGAATTGAGTGCTTGTCATATTTGAAGGTGATTCAACTTAAAATCTTGGATCTTAAAGATTTTAAAAGTCTTGTGAGTTGTGTGCAGTTGAAGATGAATCAAGAATTAGGATTGTAAAGCTTGGTGATTGAGTATAAGGATTTCAACATTTTGTCTTTGATTATCATTTGTGCTAAAGGACACTGTAAAATTTTATAATGGACGACTACAATCAAATTTCTTATGGTTTACTAGTAGAGACTGAATTAGGTGTCATGAGAGGATGAAAGCACTTAAAGTTAAGTATAAATTTGGGGGTACTATCTCTCTAACTCTTTCTCGTAAATTTATTGTTTTTAGTATTTTGAATGTTTTAGGCTATTTTCTTTTCTTGTACATTTTGATTTATTTCCCAAGTGTAAGTTTGTTTAGATCTAGACTTCTAAATTCATCTTTCAACTAATTATACTGGAGAATTATAATATTAAAATGTTTAATCACTAAATCCAATTATACTCAAATTTCTTTATTTGAATCTAAATATATTAACTTTAAATGTTATCAGTTAAGTCATCATTGCTTTTCATTCCTTAGAATTTCACTATACATTTATCCAATTGCATAATTCATGAAAACGATTTTTAAACTTCCGTTTCTACTCTAAACTCTGTATTGAAAAATATTTTTAATATGGAAATTATATTCAACCCCTTTTCTAGACCATTCTATGTTAATATTCACCAAGAACCTGTATGTTTTTTAATGAGCACAAAACCACTTCTTAAAGGAGACGGTTTTATGCAAATAAAATAACTTTGAAAAAATCAATTTAGTCCATAATTGATTGTCATGGGTAGAGCTGTCAAAATGGGCTACCCGACCCTAAACGGGTTGGCCCTGACGGGCCTCGAGTTTTTTTTGGGTTGAGCCTAAAAAGCCCATATTGAACATGAGCTCCAATTTTACTACCCAGACCCAGCCCTGTCTGGGTTGCAGGCTACTCGGCCCTAAACGGGCCCGGGCCTAAATAGGCCCATTTAAAAAAACCAAATAATTCTCTTTATTTTATAAATAACCATATTATCCTTTTTTTAAAATTATTTTTACTCTATTACTAAAATCATTTTAAGTTTACAAATAAATGACTTCAACTCTTTGTTCAAATTGCATAAATTAAAAAAACTTCATCAACTAAAGACTACAAATTTATTACCAATTAACTCATTTAATTACAAAAGATTTAGGTCAAAACTTAACTTGTCTTATGATCGAAATTCAACTAATTAGTTGCCGAATGAATTCCAAACTACTTCAAAATTAGTTTTATTGTATTGTCAGTTCTATAGTGTAAAAACATGTAAAAAAGAAAATTAAAATAAAAAACTATTTATTTGCATAATTAAAAAATCTTTAGCATATTTCATACCATTTAAAAACATCGAATATTCTGGTAGTAAAATCATGAATAAATAAAGAAAAATATTATAATAATATAATGAATATGAAAACATCATAACTAAATATATATGTCATCAAATGCGTACAAAACCAAATTCAAAAGCATCTGATAGGGATGTTATGGTGTTGTTGTTTGGATCTCCAACTTACATTTACTAAATAATAATTAAATAAGTGTGATTATTAATGGGCTAAGTAATTGAATAAAGTGTAATTACATTTATGAATGAATTTGTTGAATAATTGAATACTAATAGATGGACCAAATTCATATGCTAAGTAAGGTAATTATTTTTAAAAAAAAATTATTTCGGGCTGCTGACCTACCCATGGCCCATACGGGCCGACCCATTTTTTTAGGGCTTTTTCGGGTCGGGCCAAAAAAAGGCCTGGAAAAATATGGGCTCAAAAAATAAGGTCCATTCCCTAACTTTTTCCGGGCTCGATGGGCCGGCCATGGGCTTCGTCCCATTTTGACGGCTCTAGTCATGGGGGTAATCAATTCCGCAAAAGCAAAAAAGGAAAGTTTTGCTATCTTAACCACAATCCTTTATTAGGGTTCCATAATCGATTACTAAGTAAGACATGTCTCATAATCGATTACATTCCCACCATAATCGATTATATGCCGAATTTTGCTTCATAACTGATTGCAAAAATATCCTAGTAGATTATGCGTGGTTTAAAAAGAGTTTTAACTATTTCCAAAGAATTTTTCAGAAAATGGTGAAAAGAGATGAAGTATTGAAAAATATTATATGAGTGTGTGTAGAGAGCACCACACCTATTTTATATATTGATCATATAAAAATATAAAAATTCAAAATTCATATCAGAGGTGTCTTGAACAGTCATATCTATTTTTCAATAAAGTTCATCATAAAAAAACTAATTTGGTGTTCATGATGTTTGTTTTTAGTTACTTATCACTAAAATATATCTTCATATTATTTTATAAAAATAATTTGTATAAATTAAACCAATTTTAAATAAAACCTGCTGTTATTTTTAGGAGAATAAATATTTCATATTACTAACTAAAATAGTGTAAATGGGACAAAATCATAGATTTTATTAAACAAAGAGAATCCTAGGTTACATAGATATATTGTATCATAAAAATTCAAACAAAATAAAAAATGACAAACAAGTTATTTAGACATGTCTCCTTAAATCCCTAGGGCACATATCCCTTTGATTTAGTCTATTTTGAAGCATTAACGCTTTCATAAACACCTTTGTAAAATGCCAAAAGGGTTTCTCTAGGAGGCAATGTTTCCTTAACAAGTGAATGATTGTTGAAGTCTTGGCTCCAATTGTAAAGCTTGGGAAATTTGTGACTAGTGAACAACTTGAATCCAAATGCTTCTTGTATAATAGGGAGCCAGTAAGCTATGATGACAGCACTAATGTCAACAATTCCAATCTCATCTCCACCAAAGAATTTGTCCTTTAGCTCATTCTCAAGAATTTGAAAAGCCTCTTCTATTTCCTCAATACCTTTTTCACGTACTTTCTCATCAATAGTAGAAATAACTTTTCTTAAGGCGTCCACAGACTAAACACACAAATCAAGATAATCATTAATAAGAAATGTTTAAGGTAAGGACGAAAGATAAAAAAACTATAAAACACTAAAATCTTTGAATATAGGCGTGTTAGTGTTCTTGTCCTTGTGATTATGTCTAGTTTATTTTTTAAAAGATGTTTTATGTCAGAATCGATGTCGCGTGTCAGTATCGTATCAAGTCAGTATCGGTATCGTGTGTAATGTTTATTCTATGGTTCAAAATAAAAAAACACAATAGAAGAGAATAATTACCTCATCTATGAATTTTGACCAGAAGCGTGTCTGTGCTTTCTTGTAAGGATCAGAAGGCAAGATTGGATTTTGTTTCCATGTTTCATCAATGTACTCAAGAATCACAAGAGATTCTGATATGGGTTTTTCATTGTGAACAAAAACAGGAATCTTTTTATAAACTGGGTTGTATTGAATAACTGCATCACTCAAGTTTCCTCTCTTTTCTACCTCATATTTATATTCAACTCCCTTCAGTTTTAGAGCAATCTCCACTCTACTCACAAATGGACTTTCCACAATTCCAAAAAGCTTCACATCTTCATTATTTGATGCCATCTTAGTGCTTTGATTCTTTACTCAAATAGCTGTTTTTGGCTTTTTTGATTGATTCTGCGATCTAGTTTTATTTATAGAGCCTGGTTTATTCTTTTTGACAATTAGAGTCAGAATATTTTATTCAACAAAAAAGCGGTTGTCATATTTTTATTTATTTTTTGTTGAAATAAACGGTTGTCAACTTAGAGAATTAAGACAATGAGACTTGGGACTTATTGTCCAAGTAATGTTGGGCAATTAATAAAGTGTTACTACATTTGATTTTTTTTAATGTATACGGCTAAATTTTTAAATTTTAATACGAAACTAACCAATATATTTCTCTTAATTTTAATACGAAACTAATCAATATTATTTGTAGACAAAATTTTAAAAAATCTGCAAATAAATCTACGAATGTAACATAAAATCTATACCTTCTCTTTAATTCATTTTTTTAAACATGAAAATATTGAAAATTATGAAAAAAAGTTGGTTAATTTAGTATTAAAATTTTAAATTTTGATTATTTAAATAAAGTTTTTTATATTTGAAATTATGCTTATCTAGAGACAATTTAGAATCGGTGGCGGTATTGAACGAGTCAAGGATGTAGAAAATATATTTTTCTATAAATTTCGGAAATGAATGCCCAAACAAGTGATGTAAGGGATTATGTAACCAATCCATTGACCAACAATAAATACTTTGAAAACGTTTTATGTTAAGAGTTTCATCCTTACACACAACTTATTAAAGAATTAGAGCCTTATTTTTCTATGAACACATTAATTGCATTTTTACGTATAAACTTATCATAATCTATCATTAATCCATTTTTTAATACGTATTCTATCATTAACTTATCATATTCTATCATTATTGGATTTTTATTAAGAAATCATCTTTTTTTTTCCTTCTTGTTGGAGATTTACAAACCAACCTCGATTTTACCACAACTTTACCCTTACACTCTAATATATATATATATATATATATATATATATATATATATCACTTATTCAAAAAATTTAAAAAGAGAAAATTTGTTTATAATAGTGATTAGAGTTCTACAGAGTTCGGAAAGATTGTAAGTGTTATGATAAGCCAACCCCATAGTTCATTGTCGTAGATATATCGACAACACGAATTTAAGTGAAGTAGGGTATATGAATCAAATTTTATCATAATGTTTTATTAAAGATCATGTTCTTATCCAATTTGTTAATCTTCGAATTTTTCTTAATAATTTCTCTTATAATTTTTATAGGTCATCCTCTATTTTTAGGTATTTAAATCCTCCTTTAATTCTATAAATATGACTATATCACATGCAAAAAGTATACATTTCGGTACTACCTCTTGGAGTACATTCCTATTATAAAATTTTGTTACAGAGTTTCGTGAGTCATTTAATGCAGTGGTAGAGCTAAAACTTTTGGCAGGAAGTGCAAATCATACATGTACCCGACTGATGTACAATGATTAAATAATGTTTGCTTGCGATGGTTGCAAGAGACTCTATATGTATTTTTTTTAAAAATAAGTTAATGCCTTATCAATTCTGGGATCGGGACCTTTATAGAAGATCATGTGGGTTTGGGCTAGAAAGCTAAGAAATAATTTTTTGATTCCATTCCAAAAACATAGAGGGAAGGAGACTTAGTCTCCTTTCCACCGTGGGAGAACCCATTTACTAACATTTCTCGGTCGTTTCTCCTTAGCCACCTTAGAAGCCACGTGTATTTCATGAGTTGGGTTACTGGTTTTGGGTTTAAGTCGACATGGGTGACCCACTATGCTTAGAACTTGTTGGACGATAAAGCTTAATTCAGGAGCTCGCTGAAATTGCAGTCATCGACATCATTGATTAGAAAATAAGTGTTTCTGCTTGAGGGAGAACATTGTTGATAGACTCACACTTGAAGGTGAGTGTTGAGAAAATAAGTGTGAGTTGAAAGTGTTGAGAAGTCTCATTGATCAGAAAAGTAGAGATTGAGTACTTTATAAGTGAGAGAAGTCACACACCTATCACTTTAATATTTGGGTAAATATGTGGTGTCTCTCCCAAATGTGTGTTGGTCATAAAGAAAGATCTCAATGAATGTAAAAATACTCCCTCGTGTTGACACCCATGTCATAAGTCGTTGGTTCGAGTGAAGGACCGACTCAATTGTATCGAATGTCCATCCCACATGGTGATGGATAGGAGTCATGTCCCGTTGAAAGAGTGTCAACGCTTAAGGGGAAGTGTTGAGAAAAACAAGTGTGAGTTAGAAATATTGAGAAACAAGTGTGAGAAAGTCTCACATTGATTAGAAAAATAGAAATTGAACACTTTATAAGGTGGAGAACCCACACATCTACCACCTTAAAGTTTTGAATGAATATTTGATGTATCTCTTACAAAATGCATTTCGTATAAAAAACTCTAATAAATAATACTCCATCGTATTAATCCCTAAATTGATGACCTAAGAGCCTTCACTCCTAAGAAATGTATGGACCAATTACAAAGACTAAAAGAAACAAAATAGTACTTGCTTTGGCTTGTGCTATGAAAATTTGTCCATGTTATAACTAGACGTGAAGTCTACATTCTCAAGTGGTTTTATTGAAAAGGTTGTATTTGTCACACATAACCTATTGGATTTGTGGTATAAAAGGGAAAGGAACAATAATGTAGAAACTTCACAAGCATCTATATGGCCTTAATATAAGCTCGTAGGGCCTAACACAAAAGGATAGACAATTACCTAGTCAAATTTGGTCTAACCAAGTGCCAATTGAGTATGTAGTATATGTGCAGTCTTCAACATCAATCATAATACTTAAATGTTTATATGTGGATGATACACTATTAAATTAATTGGTAACAAAACAACTAGCATGAAGATATTCAAGATCATTATGTATGAATTTGAAATGATAAAACTACAACCAACTCAAATATTTCAGTTTTTATGAGACGAGAAAAATCCTAGAAATTTTACTCATAGAAAAATTATGGGTTATGACATCAACCCATCTTATGATTCCAAATCAACATAATTCTTGATCTAAAATTCAAACAGAAACTAAAATAACAAACAAACAGCTTAGACATTTCTCCTTAAACTGATATCTATTTGTTTGAAGCAACATGCCTTTCATAGTGACCTTTGTAATAGGCCATAAGGGTTTCCCTAGGAGGCAATGTTTCCTTAACAATTGGGTGATTGTTGAAGTCTTGGCTCCAATTGTAAAGCTTGGGAAATTTGTCACTAGTAAACAACTTCGCTCCAAATGCTTCTTGTATAATAGGGAGCCAGTAAGCTATAAGAACAGCAGTAATGTCAACAATTCCAATCTCATCTCCACCAAAGAATTTACCCTTGAGCTCATTCTCAAAAAGATGAAGAGCCTCTTCTATTTCCTCAACACCTTTCTCACGTTCTTTCTCATCATGAGTGTATAGAGCTTTCCGTGCAGCATTAATAATCTGGTTTCACAAATTAAGATAATATAATTAAATTATGCATGTGTTGACACTGACACAACACCGACACAATACACCGAAACATTACCTTGTCATCAATGAATTTTGACCAGAAACGAGCCAAGGCTCTTTTGTAAGGATCAGAAGGCAAGATTGGATTTTGCTTCCATGTTTCATCGATGTACTCAAGAATGACAAGTGATTCTGAGATTGGTTTTCCATTATGAACTAATACAGGAACTTTTTTATAAACTGGATTATATTTGAGGAGAAACTCACTCTTGTTTTGCAAGTTTTCTACTTCATATTTGTATTCAACTCCCTTCAATTTTAGAGCAATATCGACCCTACTCACAAATGGACTTTCCACCATTCCTAAAAGCTTCACATCTTCCTTATTTGATGCCATCTTAGTGCTTCAAATCTTTACTCAAACAACTGTTTTAATCTCTGATATTCATTTCTAGTACCTACTTCTATATATAGAGAGAGCCAAGATTATTACTATTCAACAAAGACGGTGGTCAACAAGATTTAACTATAGTATGATTTTTCTACACACTTCCACGCGTATGAACAGTGTATACTACTGGCAATAAATAAAAAGAATGATGTAAGGGATGACGTAACCATAAGCAATTGGTATGGACAAACATAAAAGTCATATCAGTTTTATCCTTCCGCACAATACACGACTAATTAAAGAGAAAACGAAACCATGTGTTGGTATTTTAACTTTGGTAGGTATTTTAACTTTGTGGAAGAAAAAGTCTTTTATCCTTGTTTCTAATTTTGTTGGGGAAGGATTTCTTGGTATCCATGTGTTGTGGTCCGGTTTCAATCTTTTCTTGGTGAATGTGTATTCCTCTTGTTTTATTGAGAAGAAGAAGGCTTTTTGGGGGAGGCTTGTAGAGTTTAAAGCAAAATTTCCAGATGGGTTGTGGTGTGTTGGTGGTGATTTTAATACTGTTCGGGTTAAAGTGGAGAGGAAGGGTATATCGAATAATTTTAATCTAAAAGAGGCGGAGGACTTTGAGGATTTTATTCGCTCGATGGATCTTGTGGATGTTCCGTTGATTAACAAGAAGTTTACCTGGTTTAATTTGGATGGGAGTGCTTGTAGTAGGTTGGATAGATTCCTCATTTCTGAGAAATTATTTGACCTGTGGGGTGTGGGAGGGATTGTGGTGGGGGATAGGTCTATTTCAGACCATTGTCCTATTTGGTTAAATTGCAAGATTGTGGATTGGGGTCCAAAACCTTTTAAGTTTTTTAAAGGGTGGTGTGAGCATGATGAGTTCACTCCTTTGGTGAGGGATGTTTGGAAGAATACTTTTAGGGGAGGGAAGGCGAGCTATATTTTGAAAGAAAAATTGTTGGCGGTGAAAATAAAATTGAAGAGTTGGAATAAAGAAGTCTTCGGGATGCTTGATTTGAATGTGGATAAAGCGGTGGGTGAGCTTAATTCGTTGGATTTAATGGTGGCGGATTTAGCGGAGGATGGTTTGGTTGATTCGGTGAGGAGAAATAGAGAGGTGGCTTCGAAAGAGGTGTGGGATACTATGTTTTTAAGAGATAACTTTTTGCGGCAAAAAGCTAGGTGTAATTGGATTCGGCTTGGGGATACTAATTCCAAATTTTTTCACTCCGTTATGAAAGGGAGATTTAGGAGGAATAATATTGCTTCTTTGATTACTCCAAGAGGGCGATTGGAAGGTGTGGAGGATATTAAAAGTGAGATATTTAATCATTTTAAAAGCCGCTTTACGGAACCGATGGAGAATAGGCCGACCTTGGATGGGCTTAATTTTAATGTTCTTAGTGTGGAAGATAGAGATTTGTTGGAAGCTCCATTTCAAGTGGATGAAATTAAAGAGATTGTGTGGTTAAGTGATTGCGATAAGAGTCCGGGACCGGACGGTTTTCCGCTTGGTTTTTTGAAAAAATGTTGGAATTTTGTGAAGGATGACGTGGTGAATTTCGTTCAAGAGTTCTATGTGCGTGGTGTTCTTCCCCGATCCGCGACGGCTTCTTTTCTTGCTCTTATTCCTAAAGTTGATTGCCCGATAAGCATTGATGAGTATCGTCCTATTTGTTTAGTGGGTTGCTTATATCGGTTAATTTCAAAAATTCTTGCGGCGAGATTGAGATTGGTGATTGGTAAACTTGTGTCGCCTTTTCAAACGGCTTTCATTGAAGGGAGACAATTATTTGATGGGGTGGTGGTGCTTAATGAGATATTAGACTTTGCGAAAAGGAAGCGTAGGAAATGTATGGTGTTGAAGGTTGATTTTGAGAAAGCCTATGATTGTGTTTCATGGGGTTTTCTTAAATTTATGCTTAGAAAAATGGGTTTTGGTGAGTTATGGATGAAGTGGATGGAAGGGACGGTTTTTTCTAGCTCGGTATCAATTTTAGTTAATGGGAGCCCAACTTTGGAATTCAAAACTTCTAGAGGGTTGCGTCAAGGAGATCCTCTCTCTCCTTTTCTTTTTCTTTTGGTGGGAGAAGGTCTTGCGGGTATGATGAGGAAAGCGGTTATGTTGGGATTATTCAATGGTTTTGCGGTTTCGGAGGATATTCATTTTGAGATGCTCCAATTTGCAGATGATACGGTTTTAGTGTGTGATGGATCTAAGGAAAACTTATGGTGTATTAAGACCTTATTGAGGGTTTTGAATTGGTGTCGGGGTTGTGTATTAATTTGAAGAAAAGCAAGCTGTATGGTGTGCATGTGGAGGATTTTATTTTGGAATCGGCGTCTTCTTTTCTAGCTTGTAAATTGGAAAAGATACCTTTTACTTTTCTCGGTATTCCAATTGGAGGTAATCATAGACGCAGAATTTTTTGGTCTATGATGATGGCAAAGTTGAAGAAGAGATTGAGTGGTTGGCGAGGGAAACATCTTTCTCTTGGAGGTAAGGTTACTTTACTCAATTCGGTGTTAAACAATGTGCCTATCTTTTTACTTTCTTTCTTTAAGGCTCCTAAGTGTGTTTTGGAGGAAATTATCAAAATCCAAAGGAATTTTTTATGGGGGGATGGTGGTGGAAGTAGAAAAATGTGTTGGGTTAGTTGGGATAAAATTTGTCTTAGAACGGAGGAAGGTGGCTTAGGTGTTAAGAATGTGGAGTGGTTTAATTTGGCTTTGATGAGTAAATGGGGTTGGCGTTTTCTTAATGATAAGCATGCGATTTGGTTTAAATTACTCCAATTTAGATATGGTAGTGGATTGCAATCTCTTGGTGATGTGGTATCGAAGTCGACTCTTTCTAATTATTCCCTTTGGTGGAGAGATATTCGGTTGGTTTGTGGAACTCCTCTTGGTGGGCATGATTGGTTTGGTGATTCAATTTCTTGTAAATTGGGAAGAGGCAATTCTATTCTTTTTTGGAAGCATTGTTGGTTGGGAAATAGTTCTCTTAAGCTTCTTTTTCCTCGGTTATTTGAGGTTTGCTCTTTTCCTAATGCTCTTGTGATTAATTGTGGTTTATGGGAGAATGGGGGGTGGAGTTGGAAGGTGGGTGTTGATTCAACCTTATTAGTAGGTGAATTATTGGAGGATTGGAAGGAGTTAATAGAGATTCTTAAGGATGTGAAACCGTGTACGAATGGGGTTGATAAATTAATTTGGTGGAGAGATGTGGGGGGCTTTTCGGTTAGGAATGCATTTAAACGCTTGTATACTTTGAATTTGGCTATTTCTAATGGTAGTGATTTTAGATTTTGTGAACTTAAAAGATTATGGAAAGCTACTATTCCGTGGAAAGTCAAGTTGTTTGGGTGGAGATGGATCTTGGGAGCCTTACCGACGAGAAAAGAACTTTGGCATAGAGGTGTGATTTTAGGGGTGGAAGCTTCTCTTTGTCCCTTATGTGATTTAGAAGAGGAATTTGTTGGTCACCTTTTTCTTAAGTGTGGTAAAGTTAAATTTATATGGAAGGAAGTGTTCTCGTGGTTTGGCTTGGATTTTGATGTTCTATTGAGAAGCTCGGATATTGATACTATTGTTACCGGAGAAGATGTGCTTTTATTTCTATTAAATTCTTTGGATGGTAGAGTAAAGTCATCTTTTTTCGCTTTTATTTGGCCTTTGGTTTGTTGGAGCATTTGGAATGCTAGAAATAGTTTGGTCTTTGAACACTCTAATTGGAATGTGGTTGAGATTTTACTGCTTATTAAATCAATTGGGTGGGATTGGATTTCTATTTTGTCTAAGGGGAATATAGATATTACTAGAGATTTGTGGTTTGCTAATCCTGCTATTTGCATTGGATTGTAACTTTGTTTCTTTTGTATTGGGTTGCACCCCTTGTGCATATTAATACAAGTGTTTATCAAAAAAAAACAAATAAAAAAAATACATGATAAAAACGAAACCGATTTAATTATAGTTAGTTGATTATTATTCATTATATTCATTATTTTTTATTGCAATTTTATATTTTATAGAGTAGACTAATATACAAATAATAAGAGTGAGATATGGTTTTGTTATTATTTGACTCTATTTCTTTACCTTGAAAATTGATAAAGAGGCTCTACGGTTTTGTTAAATTATATTTAAAAGTCTATGAATATTTCGACAATGTCCATGATTTGAAAAAATTGTTTAAAATTTAAAAATAAAAATAGAATTTGTAAAGTAATTACAATAAAGAATTTCAAAATAAATTGCAATAGAAAGAAATAATTGATAAACAGCAAATGACTTCAATTAAAATAAAATGTGGTGATTCACACGTACATTCTCAACGAACTCGTTTATCAAACACATTTTAGATACTTAGAGTAATTTATGAGTATTTGTATAATAATTGAACACACGGAAATCCTATACACTAAGACCCATATTTATAATAAGTCGAAAATAACCACTATCAACGGTCTTTTCTCCAGAAAATGACACATTTCACTTGCATGTCTTCACTTCGCTATAGCCTTACACGCGTCATTTTAGATAAACAGATAAGAACAAAAGACGGTTATCGTCATTATTCAAAATTCAAAACCATGCAGTATAAACTCAGAAATATTTCTAAATCCTAAAACCAACATTTCCCTCTTATACAAAGGATCTATTCGACTAAGATCTCCCAAAATACTGTTGGTGTAAGCCCTAGAGGCCAATACTTTGGGTACTTGTATCGAATTATTTATTAATAATAAAAAGGCATGTTCTTTATTATGGTTGATTAATAAAGTCCCTAGAATAGTTAGTCCGTTTAATGCATCAAGTGTGACTTGATCATGAGACCATATTAAACATAAGGACACTATTCTTAAAGTATCCGTAGTCGAGCTTTATTGTGAAGTGGGATAACATTAAAGCATTAAGACTATTATGTTTGTAGACTGATGATCACATCTCATGGATCATGGATAAAGAGTTATCAAGTCTTAAACATAGGTATGAATATTAGGAGTAATATTTATACCGGATTGACCCGCTATGAGAATACTATATAGAAAGTTATGCAAAGTGTCATAAGTTATTCTCATGGTGATAATAGTGTATACCACTCTTCGACCTGAAACCACTATGGATCCTAGATGTAGAGTCGAGTGCTTTATTGTTGATCCAACGTTGTCCGTAACTGGATAACCATAAAGACAGTTGATGGGTACTCCACGAAGCATGCTGAGGGACATGAGTGTCCTAGATGGAATTTGCTCATCCTGCGTAACAGGATAAATGTTTATGGGCCCAATATTGAACTGGACAAGGATGACACGGTCTATACCTTGTGTTCAATATAGACATAAGGGCAAAGGGGTAATTATACACATAATTATTATCACAGGAGGTTTTGTCAGATCACATGACATTTTCGTGTCTTGGATAACAGTGATGTGTTGCTAGATACCGCTCACTGTTTATTATGTTAAATGCGTGATTTAATATAATTGCCAACATCGCGAAAACCTACAGGGTCACACACAAATGACGGATTGATGAGAAATAGAGTAACTAAGGAACACCGTAAGGTACGGTGCACTTAAGTGGGAGACGAAATATGGTAAGGTACCAAATACTTAAGTGATTTTGGAGTATTATGAGATATGGGCCAAAATACACTTAAGTGGGCTTTTTAGCTTGAAGCCCACACAAGTGGTTCTATAAATAGAACCCCTTGTATAGAAGCATTGTCACTCCACTTAGACTGAAATTCAAGTAGAGACTTGGAATTTCGTTTCCCTCACTCTCTCACTCAAAGCCTTCATTCATAACAGCTAGCACTGTGATTGAAGGAATCCGTTCGTGTGGACTGAGTAGAGACGTTGTCATCGTTCAACGTTCGTGATCGCTCCGTGGATTTGTATCCAAGGTTTTGATCGTTGCAAGAGATCTGCACCAAAGGTTTGAATTGCCACAAGAGGTAACGATTCTATCACTTATCATGCCCATTCGTAAGGATCATTACAGGAGAAATTTTTATATTCCGCTGCGCCTTGGATGGCAATTCTCCTTCAGTGGTATCAGAGCCACTTACGAAACCATGAATCTGATAACTATTTTTGTTCTGTATTAATATGATTAAAGACAGAATGAGTCAAAGGTTAAATTGAGATCGATCAAGTTACATATATGTGATATATGTAATCCTGATGCAAAATACATTATATATGATATAATGTTCTCGTTTCGTTCATTCAAACACTCAATGATTGTTTTCCTTTGAGCGATCAATGGTCATTTGCTTCTTGATCCGACATTAGTATGGTGAAGCAATGACGTGTTGATCACTCATACTGAATTAACAATCGAGATGTGTTTGACGGTCTGAAATTGGTGCATCAGGGTTAGTGACGGCACAAGGGTTGTGTTGTCAGAGAGTTATGCGATTGGGGTTTGACTGCACAAGAGTTGTGCTTTCTAAACACTTTTTGGAACAGTGTTAACCGGTTAACGCGTATGGTTAACCGGTTAACAAAATACGAAATAATTTTTTTTTGAGTTTTTCAACAGTGTTAACCGGTTAACGCATTTGGTTAACCGGTTAACGCAAGGCGGAAAACAGTTTTCCAAGACATTTTCAAACAGTGCTAACCGGTTAACGCATTTGGTTAACTGGTTAACGCAAGGCAGAAAATATTTTTTTTTTCAGATTTCAAATAGTGTTAACCGGTTAACGCATATGGTTAACCGGTTAATGCAAGGAAATTTTCACCCGTTCGGCTAACTCAGTGCTTTAAAAGTATCAAGTGTTAATACGAAAAGCGACATCGATTTTAAATGAATTGTTCATTAAAATGTGGTGCTCGGTCGTCGAGATTTAATTTGATTTTAATTAATTAAAGGAATTCATAATAATAATAAAGTGTTTATTATTGTCTTGTGGTGATCGGTTATGGCCTTAGTCTTCCTTTATTTTGTTTTGGGTTTTAAAATACGACCTGCGTGTCGTGCCTCTCTCTTTATCTCCCAAATGTAACTTCTTTTCTCATCTCACTCCCTCGTATGTAAAATGAGTTTCTTTTGTAATGTAATGATATGAAGAAAGCAAAGAAGTCAGTGCCAAAGGAAGACAACCTTGAAGATCTTGCTTGGAGAAGCTTAGATCGTTGTAGGTTAGCTTAGGTTCTCTCATTGGCTTGGGAGAACAATTGCGCTAGGGGCCATAACTGTTTCATTATGTATGTATGTTGATGCATGTGAATGTATGTTGATGCATGTGAGAGACGGTTTATATGATAAACAAGCCGGTGAGATCAGAAAGTTGCAATTCCCTCAAATTAAATATTAAGTTTATGCTTTCCAAGTTTTAACACTCATCAAGACTAGTAATTTATAATGTAGGTTTCGCCTACACGAAGTGCATGATCTATATATTAGTAAGGTGCGATGGGATAATTGTAATATCCAACTGTTAAAACAATGGGTCAAACTTAACTAAACAAATTATAATAATATTATATGTGTTTGCTTTCCAAGTTTTAGCACTCATCAAGATTGGTATAGGCTATGTAGGTTTCGCCTACGCGAGGTGCATGTTCTATATTAGTAGGGTGCGATGGGATAAATGTAATATCCAACTGCTAAGACAATGGTTCAAACTTAATTATAATAATATTATATATGTTTAGAAGCAAGAGTTGGGAATGATCCATATGATGGATTGGAATAAGGAGTTATTCACCCAACTGAAATTTTCGAGAGTTGTATGAGATACAATTGGAAGGAGTTCCTACCTAAATAACCTAGTTTTGTGTAATCCGCCTACGCGGACTTAGAACGAAGTGAAATATGGATCTCGACCCACTAGAAAATCTTCCAACGGGATTTTCCGAATCAAATGATGAGGGTCATTTGTTTTGAGTAAAATAGTGGGAGCATATTTGATTAAAGGCCTAATTAAATATGTCAATGATACTTATATTTTCATTAATCCTTATGTAGATTACCATGACAGCAAACACCTCTAACAACATCCTGCGATCAATCCTTGATAAGGAAAAATTGTCTGGGACAAATTTTCTGGATTGCACCGAAACCTGAGGATTATCCTCAAACATGATAAAAAGCTGTATGTCTTGGAGACACCTGTTCTTGAAGAGGAACCTCCTAGTTCTGCACCTAAGGCAGAAAGAGATGCTTATAAGAAGCATGTCGATGATGCCAATGAAACTGCCTGTCTCATGCTAGCTACCATGAACTTAGAATTGCAAAAGCAACATGAGAACATGTCAGCGTTCGATATGATCGAACACCTGAAGATGCTTTATAAAGAGCAAGCAAGGCATGAGAGGTTTGAAGTTTCAAAAGCCCTTTTTCAAGGCAAGTTAGCTGAGGGAGCCCCTGTAGGTCCCCATGTACTCAAGATGATTGGGTATGTGGAAAACCTTGAGAGATTGGGTTTTCCCCTCGAAAAGGAACTTGCGACTGATTTGATCTTGCAATCGTTGCCAGATAGTTTCAGTCAATTTGTCCTAAATTTCAATATGATTGATATGGACAAATCTCTTCCTGAACTGCTCGCCATGTTAAGAACTGCCGAGCAGAATCTGAAGTCAAAAGGGAAGTCCATTCTGATGATCGGAAATGGAAAGAGACAGAACAAAAGGCCCACTAAGCAGGGTGATAAAGGGAAAGGCAAGGAAGTTGCCAAACCCAAACCCATAGTTGCTGCTTTAAAGCCTAGTGGAGGCATAGCAAAAGAAGGCACCTGCTTCCATTGCGGTAAGACCAGACATTGGAAGAGGAACTGCCCAAAGTACCTGGAAGATAAGAAGAATGGAGTAGAGACTTCAACTTCAGGTATTTTTGTTATTAATTTATCTACTTCTGCATCATGAGTATTAGATACTGGATGCGGTTCTCACATTTGTACAAATGTGCAGGGACTAAAAAGGAGTAGAGATTTGGCAAAAGGTGAAGTCGACCTACGAGTTGGCTATGGAGCAAAGGTTGCTGCTTTAGCCGTAGGAACTTATGTATTGACTTTACCTAGTGGTTTAATAATTCAGTTAGAGAACTGTTATTATGTACCTGCAATTAGCAGGAATATTATTTCTGTTTCTTGTTTGGACAAGTTTGGTTTTTCATTCATAATAAAGAACAATTGTTGCTCAATTTATTTGAATGATATATTCTATGCTACTGCACAAATGAATAATGGACTGTGTGTCCTTGATCTTGAAATGCCAATTTATAACATTAATACTAAAAGGATGAAACCTAATGAGTTAAATCCAACTTACCTCTGGCATTGTCGATTAGGCCACATAAATGAGAAACACATTTCCAAACTCCATAAAGATGGACTGTTGGACTCTTTTGATTATGAATCATAGGAGACATACAGGTCTTGTTTAATTGGAAAGATGACAAAGTCTCCATTCACAGGAAAAGATGAAAGAGCTAATGATCTTTTGGCCCTCATACATACTGATGTATGTGGTCCACTGAACATACCAGTCAGAGGAGGTTTTCAGTACTTCATCACATTTACTGATGACTTCAGTAGATATGGATATGTGTATTTAATGAAACACAAATCAGAGTCCTTTGAAAAGTTCAAGGAATTCAAGAATGAAGTACAAAACCAACTAGGTAAGAATATTAAAACTCTTCGATCAGATCGAGGTGGTGAGTATTTAAGCCTAGAGTTTGATGACCATCTGAAAGAGTGTGGGATCCTATCCCAACTCACTCCTCCTGGAACACCCCAATGGAATGGTGTGTCTGAGAGAAGAAATCGAACCCTGTTGGACATGGTCTGATCCATGATGAGTCACGCCGATCTTCCAAGCTCCTTTTGGGGACATGCGCTATTGACAACAGCTTACACACTTAACTGTGTTCCATCCAAAAAGGTTGATAAGACACCATATGAGATATGGAGTGGTAAGAGACCACATATGTCTTACATGAAGATTTGGGGTTGCGAAGTTTATATGAAACGGCAAATTTCAACTAAGCTTGAGCCCAAATCTGACAAATGCTTATTTGTGGGGTATCCTACAGAAACAAGAGGATATTACTTCTACAATCCTTCAGAGGGAAAAGTGTTTGTCGCTCGAACTGGAGTTTTCCTGGAAAGGGATTTTATTTCCAAAGGAATCAGTGGGAGGAAAGTAGAGCTTGAAGAAATTCAAGAATCACAAAGCATCGATACACCTATGGAGGAATTAGAGTAGTAAACACAAGTAGTTGTGTAAGAGCAACCTGCTCAAGTAGAACAAGACCAGCGTAGGTCAGGCAGGATACGTCACCTACCTGAGATATATGGATATCTGATCAAGGTGATGTATTACTCATGGATCAAGATGGGCCTGTGACCTACTCATGGAATCTTCGTTTTGATGAAACAGTAAAACAATATGGATTCATCAAGAACGAAGATGAGCCTTGTGTCTACAAGAAGGTTAGTGGGAGCATGAGCGTTTTCCTGGTATTATATGTAGATGACATATTACTCATTGGAGACGATATCCCTACCCTGCAACAAGTAAAGTCTTGGTTGGGGAAAATGCTTTTCTATGAAGGACCTAGGTGAAACAGCCTATAAATTAGGAACCAGAATCTATAGAGATAGATCACAAAATACTTGGCCTAAGTCAGAGTACATAGACAAAGTGCTGAGACGCTTTAATGGTTCTAATGGTTATGTGTTTTGCTTAAATGGTGGCACTGTGAGCTTGAAAAGTTCAAAGCAAGATACAGTTGCTGATTCTACAACCGAGGCCGAGTATATTGCTGCCTCAAGTGCAGCAAAGGAAGCTGTTTGGATCAAAAAGTTCATTAGTGAACTTGGCATAGTCCCTAGCATTGTGGATCCCATTGGTCTCTATTATGATAACAATGGTGTTATCGCACAAGCTAAGGAGCCTAGATCTCACCAACGATCCAAACACATACTTAGGCGTTATCATCTCATTCGAGAGATAATGGATAGAGGAGATACGAAAATATGTAAAGTACCTACACTTGACAATATTGCTGACCCACTAACAAAGCCTCTTGCGCAGCAGAAGCATGATGGCCATACTAGATCAATGGGCATAAGGGGTATGCCTGATTGGCTCTAGTGCTAGTGGGATATTGTTGGTGTAAGCCCTAGAGGCCAATACTTTTGGTACTTGTATCAAATTATTTTTTAATAATAAAAAGGCATTTTCTTTATTATGGTTGATTAATAAAGTCCCTAGAATAGTTAGTCCGTTTAATGCATCAAGTGTGACTTGATCATGAGACCACATTAAACATAAGGACACTATTCTTAAAGTATCCGTAGTCGAGCTTTATTGTGAAGTGGGATAACATTAAAGCATTAAGACTATTATGTTTGTAGACTGATGATCACATCTCATGGATCATGGATAAAGAGTTATCAAGTCTTAAACATAGGTATGAATATTAGGAGTAATATTTATACCGGATTGACCCGCTATGAGAATACTATATAGAAAGTTATGCAAAGTGTCATAAGTTATTCTCATGGTGATAATAGTGTATACCACTCTTCGACCTGAAACCACTATGGATCCTAGATGTAGAGTCGAGTGCTTTATTGCTGATCCAATGTTGTCCGTAACTGGATAACCATAAAGACAGTTGATGGGTACTCCACGAAGCATGCTGAGGGACATGAGTGTCCTAGATGGAATTTGCTCATCCTGCGTAACAGGATAAATGTTTATGGGCCCAATATTGAACTGGACAAGGATGACACGGTCTATACCTTGTGTTCAATATAGACATAAGGGCAAAGGGGTAATTATACACATAATTATTATCACAGGAGGTTTTGTCAGATCACATGACATTTTCGTGTCTTGGATAGCAATGATGTGTTGCTAGATACCGCTCACTGTTTCTTATGTTAAATGTGTGATTTAATATAATTGCCAACATCGCGAAAACCTACAGGGTCACACACAAATGACGGATTGATGAGAAATAGAGTAACTAAGGAACACCATAAGGTACGGTGCACTTAAGTGGGAGACGAAATATGGTAAGGTACCAAATACTTAAGTGATTTTGGCATATTATGAGATATGGGCCAAAATACACTTAAGTGGGCTTTTTAGCTTGAAGCCCACACAAGTGGTTCTATAAATAGAACCCCTTGGGTAGAAGCATTGTCACTCCACTTAGACTGAAATTCAAGTAGAGACTTGGAATTTCATTTCCCTCTCTCTCTCTCACTCAAAGCCTTCATTCATAACAGCTAGCACTGCGATTGAAGGAATCCGTTCGTGTGGACTGAGTAGAGACGTTGTCATCGTTCAACGTTCGTGATCGCTCCGTGGATTTGTATCCAAGGTTTTGATCGTTGCAAGAGATCTGCACCAAAGGTTTGAATCGCCACAAGAGGTAACGATTCTATCACTGATCATGCCCATTCGTAAGGATCACTAAATGGAGAATTTTTTAAATTCCGCTGCGCCTTGGATGGCGATTCTCCTTCAAATACCTCATGTCAATTCGAAACATCTTAAAAATAATTCTTTTGCCTATCATACTTAATCTAACCTCGGCGTTGAAATCTCAGCTAACAAATTGCCCCCCTGAAACAAACATTATTTGAAAGTCTCTTTCGACGCCACAGACTTTCCATCTGCTATGACGTCATGATCATCATGACATTTTTCTCTAACGTCTTCTCAAAAGCATGCAAGAGTCTTTTTTGCAATCATCACGCTCCTAGCTCCTAGGAGATTATGGGCTAACTCAACTGCCATCATTCCATCGCCTATTCTACTCCGACTGACACATGTCCCACTATCTTTTCAATCATTAATGTTTGAAGTGAATCGATTCCACTTCACTCATCTATAAATAACAAATACCACATTTCTTCAACTTTATCCATTATGAAAACTTTTCCTAACAAAGAAAAAGTTCCTCCTAAACTCTTCATCTTTCACAAAATAAAACCCAATTTTTTCTTCAATCCTACTGTATCAATGGCGTCTTCTACCAAAGCTGTTAAAGATTCAACAAAGGCCATAAAAGAGTCCAAGAAATCATCTGGTCTCTCTCCAGTTCACAAAGTATTAGGTCCAAATATTATGGGTAACCAACAATACATACCCGAGCCTCCACTTACTGAAGAAAAGAGAAGAATCTGCCAATCGCAGGTATTGATTCCTATTTCTGTTTCTGGTAAAACGCATGCTATGTTAGGACCCCTATCAGATACAACTGTTAATCCTGATAGTCTTAAAGATTTTTTCTCAACATACCATCGTTATAAACCCATAGCTAATGGAAAGAAACCTAGGGCTAGTGACAAAATTGAAACTGCTGAAAACCCACATCCTGATAACCAAAGCACGCCTTCGATAGAAAAACCCATTGATCTAGACTATATGAATAATGGTTTTAGGGTATTTCGACCGTGTCCTTTATTCAAGGATCCTTCAGATTATCTAGGTTGGTTAAGAAAGATAGAAAATAAGAAATCCCAAGTTTGGAAAAACATGGGTATCTTCGACATGATTCCATTGTCGAAGGTTGGACCTGGTTATTGCTAGTCTATGTTAGTTTTTTCTTTGTATTTTGGGGATAACACCCACAACAATTTTCATTTTTCTTGTGGTATGATGACACCCACACTCTTCGACATCGTTGTTATCACTGAGCTCAAAACAACTGGGGAAACTTATGATCCAAACCTTATGGCTGAAGATACCATCTTTTTCGACCCTACTAAAGCTGCTTTCACCACCTACATAACATACTACCATGATAAGAACTCCGTCGAAGTCTCTAACCAAGAATACATTGCTTTCCTCTCTATCTGGCTGTCTCATTGCGTATTTTGCTTGAAATATCTTCAAGTAACGAAGAAATTCCTAACCATGGTGAACCAACTTCATGATGGACATAACCCATGTCTCAGCGAAATGATCTTGTCCAATCTCTATGAGTCCTTAGGGGAAGGCATCACAACTATAAATAACTTTCAATCCAAAGGGAACCTGCTAATTTTTGGCTGCTGCAACTATGGTTGAATGCTACCTTCGAAACATCTTTGCCAATTCATAGTCCCCCAGTTGTTTTAAGTCGTAGCCTGGCCTACGCACAACCCTTTTCCCCCAGAGTCTTTGTCTCCCCAGTAAGTTTTCCTTAGGGAAATGCGTTATACTCTTGTGGACTTTCAGTCTCTCCAGATTCTTTTCCTTTATGGAAACATTTCCCCACAAATATTTATTTTAACATTCATATCATATGCATCATGAGGTCTCTTAGGGACCAAAATTTATTTCTATATGTTGTTATTTAAGCCCATTCTACTGATTCGATACAAAGATTTTAACATTCACCTCCTCAGTTAGAACGTCCTTAAATAGGGGCAGCTGTAAGACCCTAATTTTGACCCTAAGATCCCTCATGCTATCTCATCATATGCATTAGCATTGAGATCATACCTTGGCATCCTTCTTACCCCTCTTCCATTGGGTTTATTTTGGGAGAGATCACCAAGCACCATGTGATTGTAGCATACTTTGTATTTTATCATTTACTAACCAAAATACCAAAAATATGTCTTTGTATTTGTCTAACTCTTTTGTAGGGATGGAACATGATCACCTTTGATCCATCAAGTTCATATCTAGGGTTTAACTAAGAACTTAACCAAGGAATGATCCACAATGGCTCTAGGCATCATATATGAGTCCCCATGATCTCTACATGTTATTTTGATCAAGAATTCTTCAAGAGTTTGGAGTTTGTTTGCCTTGGAAACCCTAGTTCATCTGGGTATCTTGAGTAACTTCTTCAACAAGCTTTTTCACCAATTGATAAAAGACTTCAAGGGACACTTCAAATTCCATTATATTATGCATATATGATCTCCCATGAGTCTAAAAAGTCAAGAGAATAGCAAGTTAGCAAGTTGGTTGATGGTGGTTGGCTAGATGAATTCATCTGATCAAAACTGGGTCTCCCTAGACCCTATCTCCTATAACTTTCATCATTGGAAAGTCATTTTTTATGTTGAAAGATTATAGGTCATTTTGTCTAAACCCTAATTTGAAAGTCAACTTCCCAAGGCCATAACTTGCTCAATTTTTATGAGATGAAATATTTCCAAGTTTCACAATCAAATTAAAGGTGCCTACTTCAACTTTTATGTTTGGAGGAAGAGCTAAATCAACTTTTATGAGCATGTGATATGAGGATACATTATAGGTCATTTTGGACCAATACCATTGAACAAGTGATTACTCAACTTCAAAAATGCATAACTCATTCATCCCAAATCCAAATGATGTCAAATTAGTGACCATTTTAAAGGTTTTTAAAATATATACAACTTTGATAAAGACACTTTTCTCATTCAGAGCTCACATAAAAAGTTAGCCAAGATGGAATAATTGAACATATGGCTTGACACTTAGAAAATATTTTGACATGTTGAAATTTCCAAACTTCCACCTCAAAATTCACCACGATACAAGTTCTAAATGGAAAAGGGTTCAACATAAGAGTTGTTCCTCTTGATCTAACCTTTCAAAAGAGTCCAAATTCATTCATTTTGGACAAAGTTTGAGGGGTCTGCGTATGGCTTGAACATGGCTGTATCAGTTAGCAAGAATCATGTTTCAAACATCAATACATCTTTGCCTTGCATCACAATTCTCATTCAGACTTCATTTCACTTACATTTGGACCTAATTAAATTGCTTCATGGGCCTGTACATGCCCATGCAAGCATGCACTTCACATTGCAAATTTTGGAAGCATTTTCAAGTGTGCAAATATCACTTACATTTTGCTATAAATAGAGGTCCCTTGCATCAATTTGAAGGACCTTGCGCGCCAGCTTTGCCTCCAACCATTGAAACCCTCACAATTCAAAGGAAAACCTGATAAATTTCACTTGAAATTTGAGTTTGAATCTCACTATTTGGAGATTCAAGAACTCCAGGATCCAAAACTTTGTACCATTCCTAATCTACTTCTACAAGCTCCGTAAGTAAGATCAAGCACAAATTGAAGCAAAGGAGATCTAGTTCTGCACAACGTTGAAAGTATTTTTCCAGATATTTCTTTTCTTCGATTCTCCCTCAATTCTCTTGGATCCTTGGTTGTCTGAAGTCCTATCAATGTAGGAAAGAAGATTAAGTTGCTTTGAGGTCAAATCTAAGCAACTCAGTTCATACACCTCCAAATTCAACTTCATGTATCTCTTAATATACTTGGATTTAAGTTAAATTGAGGTGATATTCGTGATCTACACCATTTTTTGTTTAAGATCGTGTCCTCTTTTTTCATTTATGTGATGGCGATGAGTGGACCAATCCGACCAAGGTCGCCTGAGAAGACGACCGACGCTTTGCTCCGGCAATGAGGTGGTGTGGTCTAAAGCCATCTGATCAATTAAAATCGCTTTAATCTTGAGCGCTCATTGTGAATACCAGACGTGTTGCGCGCTGACTCAAGCGTATCATGGAACGCACATTTTCCACCACTTGATTTGCCACCCCAATTAACGAGGGAGATCAAGTGGTCCATGTTTTTCTGATTTAATTGATTTTCATTTTATTTCTTTTATTTTCATTAATTCATATTAAATTTAATATTGATCCAAAAGATATGAGAGTTTCACCAATTTTTTTTAAATAAAGTCCTCTTTCATTTTATGAATTAAAATGATTTTTTGGATCATTATTAATATTTTTCATGATTTAATTGATTTTATGAATATTTTTAATTATTAAAAAATACTTTTAAGTTTCCAAAAATTCTAAAAAAATTTCTCCAAGGTTCTTTGACCTTGTTTAACCTATGATAAATTTCATGGCCATTTATTTGGTGTTTTGATGAGGTTTTAGGAATTTGACAAACCATATTTAATTTAATGCATTATTTTTATTATTTTTAATTGATTAAATGCCAATTAAATTGCGTAGAGCCATTTTAATTGACTTTGTGAGTTTGACTTGTGTTGTTAGGCCTTGGTAAAGGTTGATTTGACTTTGTTAGGTTAAGATTATTGGATTTAGGGGATTGGTGGAATGTACATTCCATCTCCCAAAATGAATTAATGATCTTAACTTGGTAAAAGTCCTCCTTTGTCCAATTTGTGTTTGATCCATTCCCCCTCCCTCTTCATCTCATTCCCATTCTTTATGCATTCATGTCATGGACCTATAATGTCTCTATATCCTAAGGCTAGTTGATTGCAAAATCAACATAAGTATGGATGAGATTAGGTCCCCCATTCTGCATATTCTTTTTGTGTGTGGTATGTTTCATGAGCATAATTCATCATACTATGTCTCTAACATGCATTAACACCAAAATTCTATTACCTGGCCTCAAATAGTTATGACTTCTACATAACTCCAATTACGATTGCTTAACATAGCGCTAAATTTGTGATACAAAAGGCATAATGTAACACCCTTCTAAATACCCCAAAATATTTAATTAAAATAATAACATATCAATCAGAGTAATTATGCCCCGAAGGGTGTCACACAATCATTTCACAACAATTATCAAAATATCCTGTCATGCTCATTTATTAAATCAAAATAAGACTCTTTTGCATAATTCGCAGCGGGTACAAAACATCGACATTCAAATCATGTACTACATTACATGTAAAGTTGAATCAACAACTAAATTAAAACATAGTCAAACATTCCCTCCCGATGTTACATCTACCAGAGCATGACCCACTAAGGACGACACTAGACTCCATAGCACTAGCTTCTACTCAACTCACTGCTCGTTACCTGAAAAATAGATGTAAGGGTGAGTTCCTCAATCAACATAATAAGCATTATAGAACAACATGTAATGCTAAGTAAATAACACATCAATTCACCCTAATCAGACTACGCACTCAGCAACGGCAATATCCGTTCAAACATCATATTCAACAGTAACATATAGCATATGTATAATCTCAACCATACTCAACATCAACAACACAACACATAACACACATATAATACTGGAATACATCCATTCATATTATATGCCATACATTCATTATGAAATGAGACTCCACACATGCGGTACCGACTATTCTTGAACATACAGTTCAAGCTCACCGATCAAATCCAGATACGGCTACTAAGCTCACTAGTCCCACTCATTTGAGATCTAATGACTCACTCACCAATTCCTCACCATGGGAATTAGCTACAGCCCCGAAGGCTAGACTATGCACACTAATCATCTAGCATGCAAACATCAACAACAAACCCACCATGGTTCACTCACTAATTCCTCACCATGGGAATTAGCTACAGCCCCAAAGGCTAGAATAAGCATGCTAATCACCTAGCAATGCAACAACAACAGCAACAATTCAAGAATAGACATAAGCTCACACTCTAAGCCATAAAACAGTCTATTCACAAATGCATACATAACTGATACATTCACAGCATCATGCTTATCATCACACATCATTAATACATTTTATCACAAAAGCATATCACATCATGCCACATAATCAAATACAGTATTAGCACATTCTACTAATACCTATACTACTCAAAACAACGGGAAATGATCCCTGCTACATCATACATCAGCTAAGTACATCACTCAGCCTAAACAACCAAAAACTGCACAACAACAGCACAGAAAAATCACAATTCTGCCCATACGCGTATTGCCTATGCCCATACGCGTATTGCCCACGCCTGACCAAATCCATACGCGTAATGCCCACGCCCATACGCGTATGCTACGCGTATCACATTCCCATACGCGTACCAACAGAGACCAAAACACGTTCAAAACATCATCTTCCTCATCCATACGCGTATTGCCTAGTGCCATACGCGTACCAGCCATCTCATACGCGTATTGCCTAGTGCCATACGCGTATGACCAGAAACCAGAACTCTCAGATCTGCAATGACTTTCTCTGCTACGAGATCTATCCAATTTACCCTTCCACAGTCCAAATTTCACACAATATTACACATAACATCTAACACGAATCATACATTTTCGATTTCACAAATTGTTAACCTTTCTACCTCTAATTCCTACGAATTTCTCATCAATCATCACCCAAATTCGTTCATCAATAAGTCACAAGTTCATCACATATATCATTCAATCAGAGGCAATTTCAATGGTTTCTCACTACCCATCACATACTATCCCATAATACCCGTTAATCGATGATAAACCCCCCTTACCTGAGTTAATCCGGCACTTCCGTTAGCTTCAAGCTTTTCCTCTTCTCTTGCTCTGCCTCTTTGCCTTTTTCCACTTTCAGCCGCTTCTCTGTTCCTTTTCACGTGAAAACCCTTTTCCCCAAAAATTAGGACTTTTTATTATTCCAACTTATATACTCAAATAATAAAACCCAATAATATTATCCCAACAATAATATTAATAATCCAATAATTTTCTAATTATTTAATTAAATTAATAAATAAAATATTAACTTAATTTAAACAATTATCTTAATTTCATCGGGGTGTTACAACTCTCCCCCACTAAAAGATTTTTCGTCCTCGAAAACATACCTTAAGCGAACAACTCAGGATAAGACTCCTTCATCTGGATCTCAAGTTCCCAAGTCACATTGCCACCTGCTGGTCCTCCCCAAGCTACCTTCACCAAGGCAATCTCTTTACCCCGCAACTGCTTCAATTCTCGATCCTCGATCCTCATAGGTGATGTTTCCACAGTCAGGTTATCTCTCACCTGTACATCATCTATTTGGACTACATGCGACGGATCATGAATGTACCTCCTCAACTGAGACACATGAAAAACCTCATGCAAATTCGCAAGCGATGGCGGTAAAGCGATATGATAGGCTACCTCTCCTATCCTCTCCAAAATCTGATAAGGACCAATAAATCGAGGTGTCAACTTCTTCGACTTCAAAGCTCGACCAACACCAGTTATCGGAGTAACACGAAGAAACACATGATCTCCCTCTTGGAACTCAAGTGACTTCCTCCTCTTATCATGATAACTCTTCTGACGACTCTGAGCAATTCTCATTTTCTCCTGAATCATCTTAATCTTTTCCGTAGTTTGTTGAACAATCTCCGGTCCAACCACAGCACTCTCACCGGACTCATACCAACATAAAGGTGTCCGACATCTCCTACCATACAAGGCTTCAAACGGTGCCATACCAATGCTCGAATGAAAACTATTGTTGTAGGTAAACTCAATCAAAGGTAAATAACAATCCCAAGCACCCCCCTTTTCCAAAACACAAGCTCTCAAAAGATCCTCTAATGACTGAATCGTCCTCTCAGTCTGACCATCAGTCTGCGGATGATATGCAGAACTCAATCTCAGCTTAGTTCCCAAAGCTCTCTGCAAACCTTCCCAAAATTTCGATGTAAATCTAGGATCTCTGTCCGAAACAATACTCGACGGAATACCATGCAAACTTACAATCTTCTCAATATACAACTCGGCTAATCTCTCTAACGGATAATCCATTCTGATCGGAATGAAATGAGCCGACTTCGTCAATCTATCAACAATTACCCATATAGCCTCAAAATTCTTACTTGTCCTCGGCAAACCAGAAACAAAATCCATACTGATACTATCCCACTTCCACTCTGGAATAGCCAACGGTTGCATTAGCCCAGACGGCTTCTGATGCTCAATCTTTGACTTCTGACAAGTCAAACAGGAATAAACAAAACTCGCAATTTCTCTTTTCATTCCCGACCACCAAAATAGCTTTTTCAAATCATGATACATCTTCGTAGCTCCAGGATGAATACTCAAACCACTACGATGTCCTTCTTCAAGAATGCTCTTCTTAAGCTCAGTAACATCCGGAATACACACCCGATTACCAAATCTCAAAACACCATTCTCATCAACTCTGAATTCACCACCTTGACCTTGATTCACTAGAGTCAACTTATCAACCAAAAGCATATCGGATTTCTGACCCTCTCTGATCTCATCCAAAATATTACTCGTTAACTTCAACATTCCCAATTTAACACTATTGTGAGTACTTTCACACACCAAACTCAAATCTCTAAACTGCTCAATTAAATCCAATTCTTTAACCATTAACATAGACATATGCAATGATTTCCTACTCAATGCATCAGCCACTACATTTGCTTTACCCGGATGGTAATTCAAACCAAAGTCATAATCCTTTAGAAGTTCTAACCATCTCCTCTGTCTCATATTCAGCTCTTTCTGACCAAACAAATACTTTAAACTCTTATGGTCACTGAAAACCTCAAATCTTGACCCATACAAATAGTGCCTCCACAACTTCAGAACAAACACCACAGCTGCCAACTCTAAATCGTGTGTCGGATAGTTCCTCTCATGAACCCTTAGCTGTCTCGAAGCATAAGCTATAACCTGCTTATTCTGCATCAACACACCGCCTAAACCCAACAATGAAGCATCACAATAAACCTCGAATAGTTCCGACGAACTCGGTAATATCAGGATAGGAGCAGTAGTCAACCTTCTCTTTAACTCTTGG